>NC_080466.1:36147500-36476250 GCF_030265055.1 Doryrhamphus excisus
AGGAGAGTTAGTTCCGTGTCACAACACGTACATGTCAGGGCGTTCAACACTTTCTGTTTTTATATTGTTTGGCGACAAAATTGCAGCATGATCTGTTTTTTCCTTCATTCCTCTTGTTGCCTTGTCGCATTCCATCGCCTTTCAATCTTCCTGTGTCATCTACTTCATTCTTATCCTCCTGGTGATGGAAGTGAAAATAAATCCTCCATTATTTTTTGTAATTGAAGTACTCCAATTATTCAAACAATCTTTTTTTTTTGTTGTTGAATTAAGTTTCGGGCTGCACGGTGGACGAGTGGTTAGTGCACAGACCTCACAGCTGAGGGACCAGGGTTCAATGCCACCCTGTGCATGCGTGGGTTTTCTCTGGGTACTCCGGTTTCCTCCCACATTCCAAAAACATGCTAGGTTAATTGGCAACTTATGTGATGCATTCAATTGTAATCTGATGCATGTTCAAATGAAATAAAACCATTACCATTACCATTACTGTTACCATGGAGGTCAAATAGGAAAAATGGAAGCATACAAAGCATTCATACATGCATGTTAGCTTCACTGGCCACTCCAAATTGTCCATAGGTATGAATGTGAGTGTGAATGGTTGTTTGTCTATATGTACCCTGTGATTGGCTGGCCACCAGTCCAGGGTGTACCCCGCCTCTCGCCCGAAGACAGCTGGGATAGGCTCCAGCACCCCCCACTTGTGAGGAGAAAGCGGTAGAAAATGAATGAATGAATTAGGTTTCAGGCTGCGGTCGAGTGGTTAGCGTGCAGACCTCACAGCTCGGAGACCCGAGTTAAATCCCACCCTCGGCCATCTCTGTGTGGAGTTTGCATGTTCTCCCCATGCATGTGTGGCTTTTCCTTTTCCCGCGACCAGCTGTCTTCGGGCAAGAGGCGGGGTACACCCTGGACTGGTGGCCAGCCAATCACAGGGCACATATAGACAAACAACCATTCACACTCACATTCATACCTATGGACAATTTGGAGTGGCCAATTAACCTAGCATGTTTTTGGAATGTGGGAGGAAACCGGAGTACCCGGAGAAAACCCACGCATGCACGGGGAGAACAAACAAACTCCACACAGAGATGGCCGAGGGTGGAATTGAACCCTTGTCTCCTAGTAGTGAGGTCTGCGCGCTAACCACACGACCGCTGTGCAGCCGAGTATGTTTATAAAAACGAAAAATATATCTGCTGTGATACAGCAGCCTGCCCTGCCCTGCCCCGCCCTTCCCCGCCCTGCCCCGCCTCTTTAAAAAATGGTAGCAGGAAGACAGGTTTTATGTTTAAATGAGTTTGCTAGCATGTCAATTATGTTTCTTAGTACCTCTTTGATTTTTTTTCTCTAATCTCAGACGTTTGCTCCTTTGTACCCTTTTTAATCCGCATTCCACCGACCCCAGGTCTGCCTTTGTGTTTGCAAATTCGTCATCCTGAAAGACCCGCAGTCACCTGGGTCCTTTGATAAAGGTTTAGGTACAGAAGGATTAGTATGCAAATATGAGCAGACGGTGACAACAGATGGAAGCGGTCAGACCCCTCCGTAGCCTGGCACATGGTGGAAGGCCCTGACCTATAAATCCAAATTCATGTTGCGTTCAAGCTCCTGGTGGATGCAAAAATATTCTACAAAGGTTGTTTCATGGGTATTTTAGCTGAAGCACCTCCTGTCGTACGCTTTCTCTCGCTGTCTGAGGTTGGTTGCTGGCAACACAAGACGTTGTTCATGGTTGTTCCAACGCATTGTCCTGAACAACAGACGCAGCTGTTGCTTTGACTCACAACGTCAAGTGTATTCTCCAATAGATTGAGTAAGGACCTCAAACAATGCACAACGATGAGCCAATTCAAGAAACAATACAAGCAGTTGATGTTTGCTAAATACAAGGATGAAGAGTCTTGAACCAGTCATGATGTGCTATATATATCACTATATTGACACTTACTATGGTACCCATTATGGCATTGGATGCTAATATCACCTCGTACTTCGGTACGTGACAAAAATAAAAACGAAAAAAAAAAAAAAAAAAAAAACTTAAACTATATTAGGAAAGCAGGAAGTGAACAAATGTAACAGTTAGTGATTGTAAAAGTACCAGATGGAGGGGTAGGATTTAATAAGCTTTGCTTCTTCCTACTCCTTTTGGACATGTGGAACTGGGAACTGATTATGTGATGCATTCAATTGTAATCTGATGCATGTTCAAATGAAATAAAACTATTACCATTACCATTACCATTACCATTACCATTACCATGGAAGTCAAATAGGAAAAATGGAAGCATACAAAGCATTCATACATGCATGTTAGCTTCACTGGCCACTCCAAATTGTCCATAGGTATGAATGTGAGTGTGAATGGTTGTTTGTCTATATGTGCCCTGTGATTGGCTGGCCACCAGTCCAGGGTGGAGACATCTCCAGCATACCCCTGACCCTGGATGGATGGATGGATGGATGGATGGATGGATGGATGGATGGATGGACAAAGCATACAGCTACTTTCCTTTATTCTTGCTGAGCTTGACTTGCTGTGGTGACCCCTGACAGGGAGAAAGCTGAAAGTGAAAAAAAAATAAACATAGTGCAGTGAAGTTCACACTTTGAAGTGTGCCAGAAGAATATTTATTGAATATTTTTTTTAGCTTTCCCCGACTTCATAACTAAAATCCATGCAGTGCAGTTCAAAATGTGCTATTCAACAAAGCCTTCTCTGTTGTCCTATGCACCGTTAGCAGCACTAACCTACAACTTCAATTTCAACGTCAGTGTTTCTTCCACAGGTATGTGCATATATATGTGCATGTTGTTAGGTTTTTCAGCTTCTATATGATGCCATATCTATGTAATCTGACCAGGGCCTTCAGAACCAGGACTGCTGGCCCAGGCACATATCACATATAAACTGTTAGCAATGGAGCTGTTTTTATTTCGCCAATCATTATTTCAGATTCACCTTACAAGGCCAGCAGGCAGGCACACGGTCACATCAGCATTTTTCCGTCCTGTGAAAGCCCGTCCTTACAGTTACCAGTGCCCTTGAATGTATCATCACATGAACAGCGCAGTGCATAATTGATCCTGTTCGGACAAAATGGAAGGTGACAGGCATGGTGTTGTTCACTGCTCTGTGTGCGGGTATGTAAACAAATACATGAGTTTATTTTTTAAGTCAAACTGGGAAAGGGTTTGTTCGCCTCTTCCAGATTGATTATAAGTAAGTGGTTGTCATGTTATTGGATAAATATTGATTCAGAACTTCTAGTGTAGAGGTTTGTATTTTAAAGTAGGGTATAAAGGGTTAACTGGTATCTGTAGTAATTCATTCATTCATTCATTTTCTACCGCTTTTCCTCACGAGGGTCGCGGGGGATGCTGGAGAGACGGGGTACACCCTGGACTGGTGGCCAGCCAATCACAGGGCACATATAGACAAACAACCATTCACACTCACATTCATACCTATGGACAATTTGGAGTGGCCAATTAACCTAGCATGTTTTTGGAATGTGGGAGGAAACCGGAGTACCCGGAGAAAACCCATGCATGCATGGGGAGAACATGCAAACTCCACACAGAGATGGCCGAGGGTGGAATTGAACCCTGGTCTCCTAGCTGTGAGGTCTGCACGCTAACCACTTGACCGCCATGCAGCCCATCTGTAGTAATAATGCAAATAATGCTATTCATCCCCAATTGTGTAATATCTCACATTGCTATATTGCCTTTTTGTATGCATTGATAGTTTATGTCATTGTGACCTCATAGCTGTGGTATTACAGTGTGGGTGGATGAATCCTCCACTGAAGTCCCAAGTATGAAATGCACCGCCGACCACAGGTTGTTAGCTATTTTTAACTTTGCTGTAGCTGACAGAGCACATAGTTTGTAATTGTCAATTTTGTGTTGCTGCGAGCTGCAAATGTCCCCCGGGTCGCACTTTGAACACAATTGAAGTCATGCTTCTGTTGTCCAATATGCTTCAAGCCTGTAGTCGATTCCTTGCCACCATATTTTAAAATGATGGTGTTTGGTCATTGGACAATGGAAGCATGTGATTGATGGGAGTCCACTGACAGAGTATTTACAAAAAGCTGCACTTTGCACCTTTCACTCTCACCAATGAGTTCCAGGAGTAAAATATAGACAAGATATCTTTTATATATGTATCAAGATATTAATATTAATACATGTTGTACAGTGGATCACCTCACAGTTTTAGCATCTAATCTGAATGAAATGGCCAGCATGGTTGAATAGTGGTTAGTATGTTTGCCTTAGGGCTGCATGGTAGACGAGTGGTTAGCATGCAGACCACACAGCTAGGAGACCAGGGTTCAATTCCACCCTCGGCCATCTGTGTGTGGAGTTTGCATGTTCTCCCCGTGCATGTGTGGGTTTTCTCCAGGTACTCCGGTTTCCTCCCACATTCCAAAAACATGCTAGGTTAATTGGCCACTCCAAATTGTCCATAGGTATGAATGTGAGTGTGAATGGTTGTTTGACACATGACACATGCTGGGGAAAGCTATGAGCTGCAGGGCCCTCCATAGGCCCGACCCGGCCTGCCATGGCAACCAGTCCAGCTCGCCCAACCCCTGAGGGGTGGCGCCCCCGGCAACCCCAACACAGGGGACCCCACCAGAGATCAAGCCGGACACTCTCCCCCATGTTTTCTGAGAAACGTGCTGGCCATGGCTGCCGCAATAAAACACGCAGAGCGGGTTGTGACCCCCGCTTTCAGAACATTCCGGGCAGGCACCAAAGCATCTGATCTTGAGTTTAACTTCATTTCCTCGCCTCCATCATCTGCAGAGAAAGAAGCATGAACTTAAACAGTTTTCCTGTCGTCAACTATTTCCAATAAACTCGACCCAAAGAGAACCAAGATGATAAAAACTTTTTGGATAGACAAGCCACACAATTATTCATGCCTTCAACCGGTTACATTTAAGCCCATGGTGTACCTTTGGATCTCATCAATTTTCAACTCGTATTTTTGTGTTCCTGTCATAAAGTTCCAAGTCCCTTTTCCAGCAAGGTGATCGTGCTGTTGCCTCTGGCGATGGCTGGTCATCCATAATACATGACCAACCTTGTGCCAACACCAGGTGAGAGACTTGGCAGTTCAATCAATCCAACATCAACTCAGACCTGACATAACAGACAATTAATCCCAAACCTCTGTGATGTTAAAGTAATTCTGTAATCTCATCAATTTTGATGTGATGTATGATGTCTGACTTTACACAGGTTGGAATTTGCTGTTGTTTACCCCCATCTGCTGAATATAGGCAACACCCTGCCTGTTTGTTTTCATCATGTGTGTTTGATACAGTGTGGTAGGGGTTTAACTTTATGCTACAATCAGGGTTGGGTACGCAGTTCAAGGTTTGGTTAGTTTTGGGTCAGGAAACAAAATGCAAAATTATTATAGAATTTGAATTTATTTTTATTTTTATTTTTATTTTTATTTTTATTTTTATTTTTATTTTTATTTTTATTTTTATTTTTATTTTTATTTTTATTTTTATTTTTATTTTTATTTTTATTTTTATTTTTATTTTTATTACATTTTACAGATTAATTTTCATTCTTCCAATAACAATAATATCATAATAATAATAACAATGCGTGTCTGATTACATGTGGCAAGTGTCAGCAATGCAAACAGGCATTTCCGTTGCATGCTTATAAAACTAAAGTGCAGTGAAATATTAGTATCTGTGGTCAATATGTATGTAAATAATAAGGTACTGTTTATACAGTATGAATCAATATTGCATATAAAACCGTTCATACGATATATTACTTTCAAATACACATAGTATTTTCAATTTTCAAGTTTAAAACAAAACAAAACTGGACAAAAAAGGAATATTCCACCCCTGTGAATCCGATTATATATTCATTCGGATTGGCACTTTTCTTTGGGACTGAGGTGTATACAAAGGTTACATTCTTTCCGTTTGAGCAAATAAACCCAATGCAATTGGAATATTTGGGTCCATGTATACATGGATAGTGGTAACATTAACAGATTGACTGCGTCAGTGACTGGCCACAACATTAGGTACACCTGCACAGTCACAGCATCAAACACTTCTATTTTCTCTTTCTGCTATTCCAAAAAAAATTATACAAACACAATGTATAAAATACAATATGCAGGGCGACTGAAGTAGAAACCAAATCAATAATATATATATTTTTTGATACAATGGTTTATTGCTCATTTTTAGCAATAAATCTCAACTCAAAACTGAAGAGAGACATTTCACGCTGAGGACATCCCTTTACACCGATCTTAGTTTTAGTGAAGGACACTATTATTACAAGAGCAGTAAGTTTTCATGGAGTGAAGTTTTTCGAAACATCAATACAATCCACACACACACACACACACACACACAGCAGTGACAAGCATGGGTTGCCATAAAAGGAACGGTCTTTGTGACACAGCTCATGTGATATTGATATTGATGTTGCAAACATTCCCTCCTAAAATGGCTGTTGGTTGCACTGATGGCGTAAAGCTTAAATCAATGTGACCCTGAGTGTTTGTAAACCAGCAGTTCCAATCCCTGATGGCAGAGCAGCTCTGCTTTTAAAAAAAACATTCGACCGAAACATGCCAATCTATAGCCTTCACATTTTTCTATGGGCTGTAAGCAAGGCCGTGTTAACTTCTTTATAGCATTCCTGCAGACTTCACGCCACGACTTAATCACTCAATAAATAAAAAAATATCCTTGTTTAATAGTGCTCTGGGTTTGTATAACAGCATTGAAACATGTTTGGGTATTGGGTAATGGGAATGGTTTAATTTGCAGTTCCACATGTCGAAAAGGAGTAGGAAGAAGGAAAGCTTTTTAAAATGTTGCCCATCATTCAAATCCTTATGTGAAACATGAACACATATTTCTTTTCCTTTTCTCTGCCGGGAAAATAAGTTTGGTAGTGTTTTAAATAATCAAAATACAGCAAAATACTGCAACTATTACATGTTATCATTAGTAGCCATGTTTACATGGACCCAAATACCCAAAAACCCGAATATATAATCAGATTCACAGGGGTGGAATATTCCTTTCCCCAATCCGATTGAGGTATCTTGTACCCGCTCAATCGGAAAGTTGTCAGACTGCGTTCTTTCAGCGCATGCTCAGTTGTGACGTAACACCGGTTTTGAAAATGGCGGCGAGCAGTCATCACTTGACTACAGCGGAAAGTTTGTTTTCGATACAAACTTTAAAAGAACTGAACGTTCAAGTTGCTGCTTTAAAAAAAAGCGTAGCAACTATCCCAACAACCGTGGTAATCACACTCTCGTCCGCCATCTTCGATGAATCACGTGATGTTGTTTACGTTTTACTGCGCATGCCCCATTGACTATTCTGGTTGATTATAGCGGCGCATGTAGACAGGAGATTGGAATATTCCTTTCCATGTATACACTGTTTTCTGGTACGTCATTCGGAAAGATCCCATTCGGAAAGAGGAAAATCTCAAGTAAACGTGGCTAATGTGCGTGTTAATGCATGATCACAGCATGGATATCAAATAATTCAACATTGGTAGAAGTTTTTTTTAGAGGGATTCACAATCAAAATAGGTGTATCCCAATAGCCACGTTTACATGGACCCAAATATTCCAATTCCATTCGGGTTATTTGCTCAAATGGAAAGAATGTAACCTTTGTATACACCTCATTCCCAAAGAAAAGTGCCAATCCGAATGAATATACTATAATCGGATTCACAGGGGTGGAATATTCCTTTCCCCAATCCGATTGAGGTATCTTGTACCCGCTCAATCGGAAAGTTGTCAGACTGCGTTTTTCTTTGTGGTGTTTTTCTTCTTCTGTTGTTTATTGGCGGTTGGCAAGCAGCTTTCGTGTGCGTTGGAGTTATTCCAACAAGTGAAAGAAAAACTCGAGGAAGTCGGTATCACGTGATGTTGGTGTTTACGTTTTACTGCGCATGCCCCATTGACTCTTCTGGTTGGTTATAGCGGCACATGTAGACACGCGATTGGAATATTCCTTTCCATGTATACCATTGCTTTCGGAAAGGTTATTCGGAAAGATTCCATTCGGAAAGAGAAATACTCCTAATGTAAACGTGGCTACTGACAGCATTCTAAGCTCGCTAAAATAAACTTATTTTCTTGTTTTATAAGGCACAGAAAAAGGAAATAAATATGTGTTCATGTATCGCATAAGGATTGGGAATGATGGGCAAAATTCCCCAAAAAGTGCAGTTCCCCTTTACATCCTATCCCCTACCTTACGTTACATTTTGATGCATATGGACACTTTTTGTCACTTACTTTATATTTGCAAAATATGGGAAAATGGTGTGCCTACAAATGACGAGTGGGTACTAAAAAGTCTGATGAAAAATACACATAATATTTTATCAAATTACCATCATCTGATACTCATGGCACTTATTATTTAGGGAGTAGAGAAGGCTCATGGTGAAACAATTCTTTCTGTCTTTCAGTGGTGACCAGATTGGAAAATTGAGGTCAAATAATAGATAAAAATGACAAACTGAAGAAGGATCTCGGGTAGACAGACAATGGCCAACCACAATGAATAATTCATAATAAATCGACTTTAATCCATTGTAATTAATGTAATAGGAACATTTAGCGCTCGTCTGCGCAGCTGCACACTGCTTGGATTTGTCTTTTTGTTGAACTATTTTGGAGCTATATGCAAATTTTTGGGGGTGTTTCATCATATACAATGGCAAGGAGTGATCACATTACAACGGTTGTATGACACATATGCGTGTCATAAGTGTCATATGCACTGACCAAGCATGACGGGACATGGCCTACTTCTTCTCAGCATCCCAGGATCAGGAAAGTGTACCAGACATGAACACAGATAACACTCACCCAAACCAAAGTGGCCCAAGCATGACAGGATTGCAGACTGCACACATCAGTAAAGTACGGTTCTTTGACCTTTTTAGCCGGCCTGCCAAAAAACAACAACAAAAAACGTCAGAAAAACCTTTAACACCAAATCTCTTGCCAATGATTTATAATACTATTTGTAAAATACCATACGTATTGAACCATTTGTGCTAGCTGAATAATTATGTTAGCTTTGATACAAAGTAGAGTGGGGGTTTGTTTGCAAAGGAGGGTTACAATGAAGTGGTGGAAAAGTGATATTACAATACCACTTTTTTTGTCAGCACATCTTCGACATGTTTTTGTTTGATTGCCATAAGAAAGTTGATGCAAACTGTTGAACTGTATTATGGAAAGCAGGAAGTGAACAAATGTAATAGTTACTGATTGTAAAAATACCAGATAGAGGGGTAGGATTTTTGGTTTTTCCTACTTCTTTTGGACATGTGGAACTGGGAACTGATTATGGGATGCACTCAGTTGTAATCTGATAAGATAAGATATGCCTTTATTCGTCCCTCAGTGGTAAAATTTGCATTGCACAGCAGCAAGAGTACAGAATCAGTTAAGCAGTACAAAATACACAATATAGAAAAATAAACAATCTAAACAAATGTTATTAGCAAAATCAACAGTTTTAGAGTTATATACAAATACAGTATGCAGATAATATGAAACGAGATGAGCTATATGACCAGTCTATACACTGAGATCTTGAGTTAAAGTGAGTTAATATGAGGCATTATGGAAATACTTCTCATAGAACCATATTGCATTTAGAGCCCTTAATATTGCACATGCATGTTCAAATGAAATAAAACCATGACCATGACCATGACCATGACCATGACCATGACCATGACCATGACCATGACCATGACCATGACCATGACCATGACCATGACCATGACCAATGACTTATACTCTGTAGCCCAGCCAAACTGTAGAATTGTAAAACTTTACAACCCATTGTGGCCTGGGAGTTACCAAGTCTGCCCACCTTTGGGCGGGTTTGAGTACATGCTTAGTTCATGTTCTGTATTGCGTGTCAGTGAGCATCACTTCTGCTCTGTTGGGTTTGAAGCAGTCTGTGTCTTATGAAGCAGAAAATAAATGAATTTTGCTCAGGAAATGAAAGGCTATATGCTGCTTGGCTGCTTTAGTGTCCTTTTCCAAATGTGAAAGGTATCAACCTGGCCCCATACTGACAGAGAGAAAATGAGCTTCGGACTTGAGATGAATGTAATTTGTTGGACAGAAACTGTTGAAAGAAGGTAAAAAGAGCAGAACAGGAATGTAGGTAAAAGTTGACTTAAGTCGAGTTGACTTAAGTCATGAATAATACAATATTGTAATTATATTTTTGTTTCTGAAGATATGTTTAACAGTGATTTTCCGTTCATCAGACAAAGGCCATCGTTGTATCCGTCATATCTGAATCACTTTCCAAGGGGTCATTGAATATCCTGCCATTATTTTCCTTGCAATCTACCGTATATATTCCTAATTTTCTCAAGTATTTGGAGAAACATGATGAATTGCTGCTACACATTCTATGCCACCAAATGTATTAGTCACACCTGAACAAGTACAAAAATGAGTTTTGCAGTTGTGCAAATGAAACTCTAGAAATGAAAGCAACTTGAAACCAGTTTAGTTTTGTGCAGTGTAAGGCTTATAATATGAAAATATATGCATGAACCAGCGAAGTGTTTAGAAGATATTTGAAACCTGCAGGTACAGAAAAAAAAGAGTTGTTTTACAATTTAAATGTATTTATTTGTGCAAATAACATTACTTTTTATGGCAGTAGCATTAGGTTTTATTAGCATTGATGACATGTTAAAGCTGTGGGCAAATGTCTAAGCCTTATCATCCTTCTCCTATCAACTGGAATCTCTGGTTGGGAGAAAATCCAACTTGCCCTCTGTGCTCTGTGTCAGCGTCACTCAAACGCATCTTGGTTGTATACAAGACCAGTCGGCTCAGGGGAGACGCACCTGGTAGCACAACAAAGTTCTAAGATGTTCTAATGTCAGTGGAGCCGGAGACCACAAGACTAACCATTAAAGCCATGCCTGTCCATACCCGAGATAAGATCATCCAGGTGATACCATTTGTCCGTGAGGGAGAGAAACAAACATCAAATCCTTCCTGATGTCAGACAGCTGCTGGGATCCAGGTTTTGGGAATAGCATGTAGACTTGGATAAGTGACTATTATTTCAGCAACCACACTACGAACAGACCCGGTCTTTTGGTTAAAGTCACGTCAGAGCACCTTCGTTTGTAGTGGTACGCCATAGGACCTGATGTCAGACAGCTGCTGGGATCCAGGTTTTGGGAATAGCGTGTAGACTTGGATCAGTGACTATTATTTTTGCAACCACACTACGAACAGACCCGGTCTTCTGGTTAAAGTCACGTCAGAGCACCTTCGTTTGTAGTGGTACGCCATAGGAGAGACCTTTGAACAATAACATGAGAGTGACTTAGATCAAGAAGACAAGCTGGAAGACTGAGGTGGGGTGCAGAGGCTTTCTTTCAACAGTTCAGCCAGAAGGCTCCTGAAGGACTTGGCAATCAGTGGGCGAGCCTGAAGGAAAGCGATCAAGGTACTGGCGGGTGTACCAGAAATAAGTACCCACTGTCAATGAATATGGAGGAATTATTCCTTCTGTGTACCCAGATGAGAGAGGAACCAACAAGTCCACCACAAATACAGGTCTGATCAGTGGTGGTCCTCATCCTCATCGGAGGTTGTATTTTGATCATGGATGGGAATTGAACAATAACCGGTTCCCATTCCTTGCCCTGCCCAACTCAGGAGAACCAGTGTCTGAGAGACCCAAAACAGAATAAGCCGACAGAGCTACAGTTGCGGACTCCTTTTGAGCAGCTAAACACGAAAACCAACACAGAAAGCTTTTTAGATCTTCTAGAATATGCGCCTATTCCAGCTGTATTTTTTTTAGATTTCCTGTTTCCCATGAAAACTGTCTGTTTTAATTTATTCCAGGTGATGATGCAATGATAAACGGTATAGGAGTAGATAATAAATTATCTTTTAAGAGTTGGATCCCGAATCCAATCTGGAAGTAGAGACTGGACAGTCCAAAGTTTCTCAAGAAAATAGGTGACTTCAAGACATCTCTCAATGTTAAGTAGCTTTAGCATTTTAGCATTTCTACAACATCTGTAGATTTTTGCGGGACTACCAGTGTTTAAAAAAAAAAACTCTGGTATAGCCAATGATTATGGTGAGAAATGAGAAAATCACAAAAGAACATTTTTGCAACGCCCTCTGAAACCGAACGTTTTGGGCCATCCCAACTTATTTCAGGGCTCACCTCCAAATGCGAAAAACTAGAAATTATCTGAAACTTTGGCATCATTTAACACGAGAATACAACATTTTAACTTCATTTATAGGTCAGAAAAGTGGAAAAAACACAATCGGTCCTCTTTAAGCAACGCATGTTTTGTTTTCCTAGTAAAATATTGAATGGAAGTGATCTGCTGTTTGTCGTTATATCCAATAGAACAAGTAGTCATTTCCTGTTTGTCTTGTTGCTGTTATAGAGTCTCTGGAAAGAAGAACAATGGAACCTAAGTGACAGGTTGATAGCTCAGCTCTCATATCATGGCCGCTCTGTCACACTGAAGGAAGCCATGTCTTCTGTCTTCTATTCAGGACTTCCATGACAGGAGTATAAATCTTAAGGAGCCCTGCTACCATTACAACGTCATCCTTATCTGTTAGAAAGTCGATTATGGGGCTAGAGCACTGGCATGGTTTGATGTGTGGTTGGGTTTTATTGGCTCTATTAGCAGATATGAACCACTTAGTCCTCACTGTGATTCCAAGTAATGCTAAGACATTAAAGTGTTTTTTTTCCACATCTTCTTTCAATCCTCGCTATTTGAGAGCGCTGATGTTGTTTGATGGGGAAGAAGGAAGAACATCTGTCCATTTGGTTTACAACTTTGTCAAATATTTGACATTTTTATGTTATTCCTATTTCATCTTGGATGACAGGTACATTTACTACGTTCTCATTGAGATACTGCGTGTATTTGTAATTAAGGTGCTTAGAAATCCAATACTAACATTTTAAATCTGCGATAATTATTTTGCACACAGACAATATTGTATAGTGATATACTGGAAGTGTGTGTGTGTGTGTGTACAGTCACCCCTCATTTATCACAGTTAATTGGTTCCAGACCTGACCGTGATAAATATATTTCCTCGAGGTAGGGTTCCTTTTTTTGTCCTTTTCAGCCATTGGGGATGTTACATGCTAAACAGATTTGTTCTCCCCTGTTATATACATTTATATTTGACTTTATTTGATGTTTTGTTTTTGTGCAAATTTGGAGTGGCCGTACCGGAGCAGGAGGGGATAGAAAAGAAGCTAAAAGAAAACAGAGGAAAGATTCAGGGACAAATGTCTGTGATGGTTATAAAAAACATAAATATATAAAACATAAAAAATAATATCAACAGTTGCAGTGATAATACTGAATTGAAGCAGTCAAATATATTAATGGTAATAGTAGTAAAGAAAATCTTAACCATGACAGTGAATAGAATGAAAATAACTATAATGCACACAATTGTAATAACAATAATATTATTGGCGGCTTCACCATCACTGTAATAAAAGTAATCATACCATGGATAGGTCAGTGAGTTATGAGGGGAAGTACTTATGTACTGTGAGTGTGTGCATAAATGTGCTCAAATGTGTAATTGTCACTGAGAATATATGAAAGGAGAGAAAAACTTCAAGGCCCCACGCCACTGGCCCCACGGGGGCGGGCAAGACCAAGGCCGGCCCACCAAGGTCCAGTGAACTAGTGAGATGTTTCAGAAGTTCTGAGTTCAGAAGTTCTGAATAAATTTGACAAAAATTATTAATAAATTACTACACTTTATTTTGATAGTGAGGACATTTTTAATTAAGCTTTGAATTATGACTGGCCTCCTTTTGTGTACAGATCAATAATTTATTATTATTATTAAATTGCGCTTAACTACTCCATATTATTGTTAGTTCTTTCACTGTACAATGTCGATATATATTGTCCAAATGGGCACTGTAACTATTCAGTTTCTTGTATTGATATGATGATGATATATGATATGAGAGTGCTCCGGTGTCTGCAAAAAAACAAAAAAAGACCCCAAACAGATTATTTTCATTGTGTCGCACAGCTGACAGAGACAGAGCTGCACAGCACGACCCGAGTGTGAGCCTACAACAGGATTTCAACCTTAACTTCCTGATCAGCCCCATCAGTGAAAGCAACCATAAATAACTGGAAATGGACCAATACCATCATGTTGCATCTGACATTCCACATGGAATAAGTCTAGAACCATACTCTTCATCTGCAGTCTGCATTTTTTTTTGTGATCTTGTTATTTTCTGTGCCCTCTATTGACCTTCACAGCTGAATAGACACTAATCTGCCATTTTTATATGTGAGCTGATGTCGGTCCCTCGGATCCAAGAAATGGCTCATATGTCACTAAAATTAGAGTGAAAGGGAGGCAAAATAAAAGTGACCGAGCAGCCTGACCTAGTCATCCGCTATCAGTGCCTGCTGGGATACATGCCAGCAGATATTCGTCACAGTTGACTTCTGTCTCGTTTCCTTTGGCTGTGAACTGTTCTGCATCACGTGCGACTTTTACACTTTGGTGTTGTCGACATGTACGCACGCTGTAATCGTTGAGTAATCATTGTTTGTCTATATGTGCCCTGTGATTGGCTGGCCAGTCCAGGGTGTACGCCGCCTCTTGCCCAAAGACAGCTGGGATAGGCTCCAGCATGCCCATCACGGTAGAAAATGAAGAGTGACGCTGTTCAATTTGAAGTAGAAAGTGGCGAGGAATTACTATATTCCCAATATTGTTGCAAATTATATTACGATATAACAACAACACACACATTTGTGTTTTTTTAACTCTAAAAAGACAAAATGTTTGCCGTTATATAATGTTTTGTTGTGTCATTTTCTTATGAAACACATAATTTTATAAAGTAGTCCCTCATTTATCGCAGTTAAGTGGTTCTTAACCCCATCCTGCAAACTAGGATTCCTTCTTTAAAATTTGAATACTTTTGTAGATATGGCATAGAAAACCTGTTTACAACATTGTAAATGTGCTTTAACAACTTTGCATTCATATTACCCAATATGGCAATGTGAAATATTACTATAATAAGTGAAAACGAAACAAGGTGTTCGTGCAAAATGAATAATCTATATTCTGAAACTCAACCAGAAGTGATAATTTCATAAGATGTTAAGTTATTGGGAGGGCTGCGGGGGTGCTGGAACCTATCCCAGCTTTCAATATCAACAATTTGGAGTCGCCAATTAACCTAGCATGTTTTTGGAATGGTGAGGGGGAGGAAACCAGATTACTCCCACACACGGGGAGAACATGCAAACTCCACACAGAGATGGCCAAGGGTGGGATTGAACTCAGGTCTACGCGCTAACCACTCATCCACTGTGCAGCCCTTAATATTAACACTTCTGAACTAAACTAAACAATAAGTAATTCCTCATTCTAAAGGTTATACTATAAGATTATACTATAAACAGCCTTTAAAAGCAATTTTTCTAACATATCTAGAAATATGATTTGGATTTCTAAACACTTTTTGTCTCCCACAGCTTCCATGCGCATGCGTCATGGCCAATTATCCGAATTATACGCTATTAGCTTGAGTTGCACACAACATAGTCAGAGGCAAATGGCAACTAGCTGGAGGAGGTGTTCTTTATATGCAGTGAAACAGCTTGATACTTAACACTCTGACTCCACAATACACACCAACAGCTTAGCAGCCCAAATGCCTCCCTCCCGCATGCTGTAACCAAAAATAATACAAAAAAAAACCAGACAAGAAATACACAATGTCACTGTAACACACGGATTATGCATTCATTCATTTTCTACCGCTTTTTCCTCACGCAGGAGTGCTGGAGCCTTTCCCAGCTGTCTTTGGGCGAGAGGCGGGGTACACCCTGGACTGGTGGCCAGCCAATCACAGGGCACATATAGACAAACAACCATTCACACTCACATTCATACCTATGGACAATTTGGAGTGGCCAATTAACCTAGCATGTTTTTGGAATGTGGGAGGAAACCGGAGTACCCGGAGAAAACCCACGCATGCACGGGGAGAACATGCAAAGAGATGGCCGAGGGTGGAATTGAACCCTGGTCTCCTGGCTGTGAGGTCTGCGCGCTAACCACGAGACCGCCGTGCCGCCCATCTCCAAATGAAATAGGCGTGTTTAGAAGCCCAACAGGAAGCTACCCATCATGCCTTGTGGGTTTTGAATTACTACGTATATAAAAGTAGTACACTCCATGGATGAGTATTTCATGTATATTAATGTGTAAGCATTTCTTTCAAAACTAACATCATATGCGTGATACAGTTACATTGCATGCTCCAACTGTGTTATTTTTGTTGCACCGTGAGTGAGGTAGGCATTTTAATTTTTTGGGGCTATCCAAACGGGCATCCTTAATATCGTCAGGTTTCTATCATTTATTGCTTTGTCTATAAATATGACGCTGTGTCCCTCAGGGTGGGATGATCGCCCTCCTGCTGTCCATCCTGTGCCTGGTCCTGATCCTTTACACTCGCCGGCGCTGGTGTAAGCGTCGCCGCATCCCTCAGCCTCAGAAGAGCGCTAGTGCCGAAGCGGCAAATGAGATCCATTACATACCCTCCGTGCTGATGGGAGGCCAAGCCCGAGAGAGCTTGAGGAACTCCCGGGGTCAGGGCCCAAATTCCAGCGGAACTCTCAGCATCCGAGAGACGCCGATTCTGGATGGGTACGAATCAGACTCGGACACATGATCACACAGTTGGAGTATTTTTATCTGATTTATGTCATCCACAATGGCTTAACACTCTTGAATGTTATATCTGCAGGTACGAATATGACATCACAGACCTTCGCCACCATCTACAACGAGAGTGCATGAATGGAGGTGAGGAATTTGCCAGTCAAGTCAGCCGAACGCTGGACTCTCTGCAGGGCTGCAATGACAAAAATAATATGGACCTCACTCCTGGTGAGTTTAGCGTTAGCTCTTTTCGTTGTTTTGTCCAAGTCCATTTCAAGTCAAATGAAGATGAATGGAGCACAGATGACAATGATTATTTGTTTTTCTACCGCTTATCCTCACGAGCCTATCCCAGCTGTCTTCAGGCGAGAGGCGGGGTACACCCTTGACTGGTGGCCAGCCAATCACAGGGCACATATATAGACAAACAACCATTCACACTCACATTCATACCTATGGACAATTTGGAGTGGCCAATTAACCTAGCATGTTTTTGGAACGTGGGAGGAAACCGGAGTACCTGGAGAGAACATGCAAACTCCACACAGAGATGGCCGAGGGGGGAATTTAATTCGGGTTTCCTAGCTGCGAGGCCTGCGCGCTAACCACTCTAACACCGTGCAGCAGTACAAATAAATCTGCTATGTAGCCGATCTACTGCGGTCTGAATGGTGAGTTTACATATTCATTCATTCATTTTCTACCGCTTATCCTCACAAGGGTCGCAGGGATGCTGGAGCCTATCCCAGCTGTTTTTGGGTGAGAGACGGGGTACACCCTTGACTGGTGGCCAGCCAATCACAGGGCACATATAGACAAACAACCATTCACACTCACATTCATATCTATGGACAATTTGCAGTCGCTAATTAACCTAGCATGTTTTTGGAATGTGGGAGGAAACCGGAGTACCCGGAGAAAACCCACGCATGCACAGGGAGAACATGCAAACTCCACACAGAGATGGCCGAGGGTGGAATTGAACCCTGATCTCCCAGCTGTAAGGTCTGCGTGCTAACCACTCGACCGCTGTGCAGCCCCTATTCTGGATTTTTTTACTATCATTTTATTTATTATTCATAATAAATAAAATGAAAATATAAAATAATAAAAACAAAATTATATAAATAAATAAAATATGAAAAATTATATTTATTTATTATCAGTCAAAAATATTGAACTACAAGTTATTTTGATTATTAAGTTAAAATTAAGATTATGAAGTTATTTTCTTCATTTGCTCAATTATTTTTTTCTTTTGCTTTTTTTTAATCTCCTTTAAAAGTGATGGTCAAACCCACGCATGCACGGGGAGAACATGCAAACTCCACACAGAGATGGCAGAGGGTGGGACTGAATGTAGGATCTGCATATGTTTGGCTAGTTTATGGCCGGTGACTGATGTCAGCTGAGGCCACAATATTCTTCCAATCTCTGAAAAAATTGCTAACTGAAAAAAATGTTCACCATTTAGATAACAGTTATACACCTCTTCACCCCATGAAATTTGTCTTTAGAGCTGTAAAAAAAAAATTACAAAAGGGCATACAAATCCCAATAATCCATGAGTGAAATGGACCGATACCAATGCCGATACAGATACCAGTGTAAATGTTTATGTACTACTAGCTATATTAAGGGCCAGCAAGCTTTTCTCTTGCCAGAGCTCCTTTACTAAATTAAAATGGCCAACTTTGAGCTTCATGGCACAACACGTCACATTGTTGTGACTCCCCAACCTTACAGCCGTATGCTACAATTTTGCTACTACATAACTTTGGCTTTCCTGGTGGGTTATTTTGCAGTCACACTAAATAAAAAATAAAAAAAAAAACAATTTTCAACACTCAGTGACGCAGTGCACTTGATGCTTCATGAAGTGTAAAGGACTATTGTATTCTATTCTATTTCATTCTATTCTATATAAATTGATTGATGCTGTTATTTTGTGTATCCTTGTTTCTAGCATTTGTTCTTTCTCCTCTGCAGTGATTGACAACACAAAGCTGGCGCTGATGAACAAATACAAAGACAACATCATTGCCACCAGTCCAATTGACAGCAACCACCAGCAGAACACCTTGCTTCCCCACAACACCTCCACCAGCCAGCGCAAACGTCTCTCCAGCAACACTCGGGGTGAGTCACTCACTCCCACTGATGTCGCTTTTTCAGGGAGAGAAGAAAATATCTGCAATCTCACACCAGCATCCACCACAATCTTATGTGCTATACTGCCATGTTTTTATACTGTAACAGTTGAGGGCTTTATTTTGGCTTTTCTCTGTGCTTTATCCAAAATTGAACCATCATTTGGTGCTTTTAAAACCTTGGAGAAATAAATACAGATCACTATTTTGCTGATGCTTAAAGCGGTGGCCATATTTTGTGTCGCTGTAGAGATTATAAGGATTGCACAACGTTGCATAAACGAAGATAGACGGCTGAGAGACTAATTTCCATGCCATAAGAATGACCCACATTATTTTCCAGACAATGCACATTCCCAATGCTAACGTGAGTTACTATAGCTTACGATGTCAACTATATAAAAGGGGAACTGTACTTTTTTGATATTTTGCCCATTTTTCCCTTTTCTGTACATTCTAGCACAAGAAAACAAGTTAATATGAGCTAGCTAACAATATACGTCATGGGAAGAACCTATATTGACACTAAAGCCCTCACAAAAAAAAAACAAAAACGTGAACAGTGTTGTATTTACATAATGGACTCCTTTATTATATGGGGTAATAACTATAAAAACAATATTCACTCGCTAAAGTTACTGCAAAAAAGGTCAGTAAGGATAATTCATAATGCTGCCTACAGAGAACATACTAACTAATACTTAAACTTACTGATATAGTTCATCTTCAAACAGCTAAAATAATGCATAAGACTAAAAATAACCAATTAGCTAAAAATGTCATCCAATACTTCTCTACAAGAGAGGAGAAATATGATCTCAGGGAAGAATACATTTGAAACACTTCTATGCTAGGACTACGTTATGCTAGCCATAGCATTTCAGTATGTGGAATCAAACTATGGAATGGATTGAGTAAGGAAATCAAACAATGCACAACGATGAGCCAATTCAAGAAACAATACAAGCAGTTGATGTTTGCTAAATACAAGGATGAAGAGTCTTGAACCAGTCATGATGTGCTATATATATCACTACATTGACACTTACTATGGTACCCATTATGTCATTGGATGCTCATATCATCTCCTACTTCGGTACGGGACAAAAATAAAACAAAAACAAAAACTGAAACTATATTAGGAAAGCAGGAAGTGAACAAATGTAACAGTTAGTGATTGTAAAAGTACCAGATGGAGGGGTAGGATTTAATAAGCTTTGCTTCTTCCTACTCCTTTTTCACATGTGGAACTGGGAACTGATTATGTGATGCATTCAATTGTAATCTGATGCATGTTCAAATGAAATAAAACCATTACCATTACCATTACCAAACTGCTGGTAGGTAGGCCTCCAATACCTACAATTCCAATCATCCTTTATCAATGCTGCTTATCCTCATTAGGGTCGCAGGGGGTATGCTGCAGGGTATGTTTCAGCTGACGTCAGGCAAGAGGCGGGGTACACCCTGGACTGGTGGCCAGCCAATCACAGTGCACATATAGACAAACAACCATTCACACTCATATTCAAATCTAAGGACAATCTAGAATTGCCAATTAACACAATATATATGTCTTTGAAAACCTGGGTCTTCCCGATCTCGATCCTGATCTCAATACAATTCTCAAATCCAAATCCAAATAAAATACAAATAGAATACATACAAATTAAAGGATGTCATCTCCATTATAATTAGTCCACCGCTGCCTGCCTGTTTTCGTCCTGTACTGGCCGTCTGCCTACTTTGTTTTTCTGCAAGTCTGTCCACCATGGCCCCCCCTCACCTCTGCTTCCAGCTGCCCTAACTGTTGGATTCTCCTTGAAAAAAAATCCACAAAGTGAAGGAACACATTTCCACAATATGCAGGGTCTGCGAGGCTGAACTCCTAATGGACGCCATCACCTCCTGTCTTCCTTCTCCATGCTTCGTATCAAACACTCCTCCAGCCTCCTCCGCTGCTTCAACAGAAAGTTGAGGCTTTTGATCGACGGAGTAAATATTAAACCGAACGCCACAAAATGGTCTGCATTCATAGTGCCATGCACGGAAAGTCTCCACGTGCGCCTGACACCATTCTTGATCAAACAGACGCTCCTCACGCTGTCTCCCGACACCCCAGGCACCCTGCTGAAACAGGGGGATAAACCAAAGTCCTCGGTGACCTCCACTCCAGCTAAACTGCCATCCTGGCACCAAGATTATCCTTGCCTCTTCATTGTGAGTTTCACCCCTTGCCCCGCGGCGCCATCCTGCTTCCTTAATGCCTCCACCCCCTCGTGGCCAACATCTCCTCGCCTTCTCTTTCCTCCGACTGCTTGGATTATTGGGGACTCCGTGATTCTTCTTCAACGTGATGTTTTCCAGGAGCCACTGTCACCGTCATCAACCATCAATAATAAATGAATAAGGTCGCATCGATGCCTTGCGCACAGCTCAATAATCTCTTTCAGTTCCTTCACAATACTGGCAAGGCCATCTTCATTAGTGGCCCTCTCTCACCTCATAGCCGCGTTTACGGTACATTCCATCGTATTCTATCCCTTCATGCATTGCTTTAGTCTAATACTAACACTTTCTATTTCTATTACATATACAATTTTAACATTTTGGGCGGCAGAAAAACATCTTTTATTTCTTACGGCCTCCATCCAAGCATGTTGGGAATTTTAACAGTAAACTTATAACATGCATCGATCCATTTCCGGATATGCTGGAGCCTATACCAGAGTTCAATTCCACCCTCGGCCATCTCTGCGTGGAGTTTGCATGTTCTCCCCGTGCATGCGTGGGTTTTCTCCGGGTACTCCGGTTTCCTCCTACATTCCAAAAACATGTTAGGTTAATTGGTGACTCCAAATTGTCCATAGGTATGAATGTGAGTGTGAATGGTTGTTTGTCTATATGTGCCCTGTGATTGGCTGGCCACCAGTCCAGGGTGTACCCCGCCTCTCGCCCGAAGACGGCTGGGATAGGCTCCAGCACCCCCGTGACCCTCATGAGGATAAGCGGTAGAAAATGAATGAATGAATATGTCAACTCACCATTCAGACCGCAGTAGATCGGCTACATAGCAGATTTATTTGTACTGCTGCATGGTGTAAGAGTGGTTAGCGCGCAGGCCTCACCCGAGTTCAATTCCACGCTCGGCCATCTCTGTGTGGAGTTTGCATGTTCTCTCCGGGTACTCCGGTTTCCTCCCACATTCCAAAAACATGCTAGGTTAATTGGCGACTCCAAATTGTCCATAGGTATGAATGTGAGTGTGAATGGTTGTTTGTCTATATGTGCCCTGTGATTGGCTGGCCACCAGTCCAGGGTGTACCCCGCCTCTCGCCAAAAGACAGCTGGGATAGGCTCCAGCACCCCCGTGACGATCAGCGGTACAAAATGAATGAATGAATGAATTTGGCCTAAGCCACATTTGAAGTAGTATGTGGTTTTTGTTTTCCATCTATTATTTCATTTTCTATGCCGCTTATCATTTTGAGTTAATTTATTCATGTTTCTTATCCCATTTTAATTTTGACACCAGGTCATAAGTAGATTGCAGGTGTGTTTTACCAACTGAATTGTCTGCTTTTTATGTTGAAGATTCTCACCACAAAATTAACAGATTCCACATGCGCTGTTAAATTGATGACATGTTGATGGTAATTTGGTGTTAACTGTCCACAAGTTTTAGAGTCATCTCCCCATTAATTAACACCCTCAGGAGTGGCTTGCTTTAATGAATTTATTTTTATGCTATTCTCTAACAAGGGTATTGCTGTCAGCGCCTTGAATCGCAGTTTTTGTGTCGGAAGCCGTCACCCGGCAGGGTCCTTTCTATTTGAAGTGTTCCAGGCTTCAGTGTGTGCCTGCGTGGGTGGGTGTGCTCTGAAAGCACTGGCTTCTTCCCACAAGATAAATTAGTATAAGTTTAAAGTTGTAAAGTATTGAAAATGTGACTTGGTTCTCTGGTAAGATGTCAAATTTATGGAATATTATAAAAAGACTCTCATGTGATACCCGCTGGGATAGGCTCCGGCTCTCTTCAATCCTGCCAGGTCGAGCTGGATAAAATAGTTCATGGACAGAGATTAGGTTATCTTGTACTGATTCGTTTTATATAACTGAGTTTTCCAGATTAAAACACATAATATACCTCTCAAATTTGACTTCCAGTAAATAATGGCTGCTGTGATTGTGTATTGCATTCGAATGTGTCTAACACTGAAAAACCTGCCTGTGACGTTTTGCTGAATTGGCTGTCAACCAAATTACTACTACACCGGGCACGCTTTGCCTGCGTGGAAAATAGACCATGTCGAACCTGGCGAAATTTCAACTCACCTTCCGTGCACTGTTTTGTCACGAAATCGGCACTGTGCCAAGCTGAATTCTGTGGACTTATTTCGAGATAGAAATCTTACTTCAGGATTTGTTATCAAGTCAAAAGAACGAGCTGTGTAGACAGATCAATTCACGTTTTTTTGGAATATTATTTCCTCATACTTAGTCTGTTTATTTCATATTTGGAAGTACTTCTTTCATTTAAGATGGATTTAGGCTTATGTCAATGTCTGTGAAGTAGTTTCAGGATACTGTTTTGTTAGGTATTAAGAGATGCCTTTATTAGTCCCTCAAAGTGACATTTCAGATAGATTATAGTCTGATGTAGTACAGTAGATGTAGTACATGAGCAGGACGTGGTGCAGGACGTAGCAGGTTGTCCAGGAAGTGGAAGGTTGGCGTTTGAATCCCCGCTTTCCCCACTCAGTCACTGTTGTATTTCACTTGTTTATTGGACGTAACAAAGTAAAGATATTGGTATTTTATTCTTAATATTTATTTATTTATTTATTTATTTATTTGTCTATTTATTTATTTTTATTTCATAAATAAAAATATTCTTAATAATACTTAATAAGTATTAATTCTTAATGAGTATATAAGTATTCTTTATAAGTATTTCTTGCTTATGTTTAGGTGTAAAAATTTTAAATCAAGGATTCCGGTCGTGATTATTTCTAGATCTAAAAATCTTAATTGAAGATTTCTTACCAAGTAAAATTTGCTAGCTGCATGGACAGATAATTTCACAAGTTTTAAGTATTTTTTTTCTTTCTATCTTACGTTTTGCCAGCCCCTTTTGCAGTGTAGGCTGTGTTTGTATTACGGATTATTGTCCCTGATGTGAGACAATTCAAAGCTGCAAAAAAAAAGCTGGAAGTGGCAACTATATAGAGTTTTGCTTGTTGTCGTATGGTTTTATCAGTAATATTTACTTTTTGCAGTCAAATGTTTGATGCTCTCTGTAAGCACATTAACCACATAATGAAGCTGCTGTCATGAAAACGCACCTCTTTGTTGTCAAAATAAATCTGTTGCCAACATTGTTTGGCGTCTCCCATTGTTCCAGAAGGATCTTGTCAACTTTAATCAAGCTGTGTCTTGTTTTGGGACTTTTAAAGCTTTTGTCATAGAGCAACATAAGCTTGAGTTTTATTTTGTGTCACACGTATATCTCACTGAGACAGCAAATCATTGCTGCTTTGATGGATTCCCCCCTTACCCTGTCAATGGCAGTTTGTTGTATGAATGCCTCTTTCAGTTGGAATGTGTTATGGTAATACCGGAAGAGTGGTCTGATCATCATAATGCATGTTGGAAGATTATAGTTTACTTTGACGCTATTTGTTTAGTCCTGCCAGGAGAAAAAAAAAAAACATTTTGCTGGATCACACTAATGCAACCTCAGCAACATCCAAATGGGATGAATATTCATGACAATACACTGGCTTATGCAGTATTTAAGCTTGAACTTATACTTGCTTTTGGGAAACTATGGTCACAAAGTCACTTTAGTGCATGTTGAGTTTGCATGTTCTCCCCGTGCATGCGTGGGTTTTCTCCGGGTACTCCGGTTTCTTCCCACATTCCAAAAACATGCTAGGTTAATTGGCGACTCCAAATTGTCCATAGGTATGAATGTGAGTGGGAATGGTTGTTTGTCTATATGTACCCTGTGATTGGTCCAGGGTGTACCTCGCCTCTCACCCGAAGACAGCTGGGATAGGCTCCAGCACCCCCGCGACCCTCGTGAGGAAAAGCGGTAGAAAATGAATGAATGAATGAATAAAAAAGTTTTAAAAAAAGACAAAAAAAAAAAAGTTAAAAAGTTTTGTATTGAAAAATTATCGCACTGTGACACTAGAGTACTATGTTCACAATGTCACACTGTATTTTTGAGAATATAATTATGCTGGTCCAGTCCTCGTCATAATAAGCAGGCTAGAAAATTAAGTTAATGTTAAAAATGTCATTTCCGTTTCTGAATTTCATTTGCCTTTTGCATGCCAGCTACTGACTGCAGTAAAGTTGGAAGTGAAGTCTAATCGAGGGTTCATTCAGATGCAGAAACTGCTGCAGCGGCTGCATGCTCGCACCCGCTGAGCTACAGCAGTGTTAACTGAATTTCTATTCGTCTTCACCTTGTTGGGGGGAAACATTTCAAGACGAGTTTGAAAACTCCACCTGTGGCTTCAGCTTCCTCTCACAAAGTTGAGAAGAAAATCAGGACAATTTTTTTTCATATGCGATTTACTTTGTGTGAATCCAACAGCGGGTTCAACCTTCTTGAACCCAGACGGAGACTCTGGCACCGAGGCCGACAGCGAGCCTCAGCTGGCCTTTTACACCGACCCGAACCGCAGTCGCCGCCGGAGTCGAGGTATGAGAAACGGTAACGCCAACAGCGCATGGGGCTCAGGGGGTAAGGAGGAATTCTACTTCAATTTATTCCGCTGTTTGATGGTGTTTCCACCTCCACGACGCATGCCAAGTATCCTGAATGGTGGTTGTGGAGCTGCTTGGCTGCGGTGTTGTGTGCTCGTGTTGAACAAATACATCGCTGGTTTCCGATGTTTTTGGATGTGAGCATGCACCCATTAATCTCATTGCATCAACACGCTGTTGTTCAGTAAAATAAAACAATACAAGATCAGTGCTTTCATATTTGAAAACACATTGCATTTTGAGACACCACGTTTGGAAATAATATCACACATGAATATTATTTCTACCAGGTTTTTTTTTTTTTTTTTTCAAATGCAAGTGGTGCAGCACGCTTTCTTTTTTCTGTCAGCATGCCGTCGTCTTGCAACTTTGATGTACGGTAATGAGGTGTGGAAATGACGGAGAAAAAATAAATAAATACAATGATAATGCTCTTAAAATAATAACTGCTGTCAGAAGATACAAGCCTCTACGGCGCTTCCAAGCCAATTATTCCCGTGTAATGTGTCACAAACACGGCAACACTTTTAGAAGTACAGCCAACACCTTTAATTAAAGCAGGCTTTAAGGATGGAATAAACAACTCACAGTACGGCTTTTCCTACATGCAATTTTCTTTTAAAAGATGGATTCAAAATATTGTAATCTGCGTTATGTAAAAATGCAACACAAAAGTGAGGAAAGAAGAGTCCTAAATCAACACTGACTTGGAGCAGACTAGTGTGTAGACAGAAAATGACACGGCATTTGCAAAAACAAAAATGGTGCCGTGGAATAAATAATAATACTAATACTAATACTAATACTAATAATAATAATAATACTAATAATAATAATAATAATAATAATAATAATAATAATAATAATAATAATAATAATAATAATAATAATAATAATAATAATAATATATAAATATAAATATTATAAATAAATTAATTATAAATTAATTCATTCATTCATTCATTTTCTACCGCTCCTCGGATAAATGGCGGATAAATAACATTAATTATACTTGTATACTATATATTTTTATTTAATAATACCCTTTCATATACTTTTAAGTGCATATATATATATATATATATATATATATATAAAGTATAAATAGAATGTTTTAATATATCAACACTCAGCAACAGGTGATTTGAATCATGTGGTTTGACTCATGTGATTCTGTGCACCCAATCAGGATTTCACACCTTGATCACATGACACACAATAACCAATAAATAGCTAACAGGAAGCCACTCACCAAACACACATGGGGAAACACTTGCTACACGGGTAGGCTTGCAAAATTTCAAAGCAACAATGTTTTAACACTGCTGCATCTAAATACGTTATAGGCGCCCACTACCACTGGGAGTACTACCTAGGAGCATTTCATGTATTATATATTGAAAGGAACTGGTAAGTGTTGCTAAAAATTGGCTTCACTTAGCTTAGCCACCTAGCCTCATTGTGTGGGCTGGTTAGCATGAACAGCAAATAAGAATTAACGGATGAATAACATAGTACTATATTATGTCATAGATTTAAATATATTGTTATATTCTAGATACCTTAATAACATTTGATTTGGTTAACTGATGTGGCCCTGTGTTTATACAAGCTAGTTTTTGGTACAGATAAATGATGGCCAGCTAAGCTAAGCGAAGGAGGCCTAGAGCCTAGCTTAGGCCTAGACTCCTTGTGAATTAACTGACGACCCACCTGCCCCTTCAGGGCTGGTAGGAGGTTGACTGCACTGCAGCCAACCTGAACTGGTCCCCTGTTTTTTCGCCTTTGGGTCACTACATCTCACACGAGGTTCTCATTATTAAGACTCGATGCACTAGTTATCAGCTAAAAAACAATTGTGAATCTCACACATTGCATGCCTTGTATATTCTTGTAAATGGCACCTCTTCCGTTGTTGGTTCCTTGACTGATTGTCCTTAGTTCGATGCTAGTCATTTTGCAAACCTTTATTAAAATTATTATTTTTACCTGCAAATGTTCCTGTGTCTGTATCTTGGGGTCACGACCATGCCGGCCCGTAACAGATAGAACTCAGTAAGGTCATCAAATCTGACCTTTAATCATTCCCACATTGCATCGGCATTTTGAACCAGACAATGGGTTATAAAATAAAAAAAACATACAGTATAGTAATAGCAGTACTGTGCAGTGTGGGACAAAGTTAGAAGGTGCATTCAAGGACTGAAATGGAGGAAAAAAAACACTGCTTGCATTAAACGTGCCAAAACTGTGGGATTTCTAATTGTATCAATATTCAATTCAAACACTTGTTATCCTGGGGGGGGCAGTTTAAAAGACACACAAAGCGCAGCATACACAATAAAAATGTAAAAAGGCAGACACTACTGGACACATACCCATAAAAAATAAATAATATGAAGAGGGAGGGGTCCACACTCAGAAGCCAGACTGCTGTGGAGACAAAGATTGCCTTCCTCCTTTGTGTTTTGCAGCGTGGGCATCTTAGTCTACGACCTGATGGAACCCACTAAAACAAAGAGTAGTGGAGTCAGGGGTCCTGTATGGTCCTATGAGCAGTATTTGCTGATCACAATATAAAGAGCTCTAACAGGATGGCCAATGATTTTGGAGCAAACTCTTATGATGCTGTATAAGTGTGTCCGGTCCTGAAGATGTAGTGAATAAAACTATTAAATGAATGAAAAGGTCAATCTGTTCTCAATAAAAGCGTGGTAGAAGGTCAGCATTTGTTCACTCCAAAGGAACTCAACCTCCTTAAGTGGTACTGTCTCTGATGGCACTCCTGTATTGGAGTAAAAACCTCAGAAGGCCAGCAAATATTGTGCCTAGATACCTATACCCCTCAACTGTATATTATTTTTTGAATAAAATAATGGCCCATATTTCCAAAATTGACATCCCTTTACATGACATTTTATGTAGTTATTGTTGTATATTGAATCTATTAAGACAAAGAGATTTACATCCCTACTTATGATCGATTCTTTGTCACAGCCGCATCCAGCAGCCTCTCCCACTGACTTTCACTAGCCACTTGCCTGGCATCTGTAAATACAACATCTCTCCTCTGGACATGTCCCAACCATCTCAGTCTGGCCTACAGGACTTTATCTCCAAGGCCTCTAAAATGTAATGTCCCTCTGATGTACTCCTTCCTGATCCTATCCATCCTGGTCACCCCCAGTGAGAACTAAATCATCATCGTTGTTACCTCCAGTTTTGCTTCCTGTCTTCTTCAGTGGCACTGTCTCTAGACCAAACAACATCGCTAAGTGTCTATGCTGCCAAAATCTGGAACAGTCTTCTAGAAGAGATGTGCGACAATCCTCAACCTTGGCAAAATTAAAATCTAACCCGAAAACACTTCTGCTCAATTCAACTGCGGATGTAGCAACAGAAAGTACTTTATCTGCACTCTTCATTTTTGTTTTATGGAATGATTTGTGGAAGTTTAATGATTTTAGTATGATTTTATGAAGCGGTTTTACCCTTCTTTTCTGTAAAGCACTATGAATTACCTTCTGTGCTTATGAAGTTATATAAACAAACTTGACTCGTCTCGCCTTGCCTTACTTATCCCGCATCAAGTAAGGTGATTTGGGGAGGAAAATGTGACATTGTTGATTTCAACTAGATTGGCATATGACAATAATAATGCTGGGTAAATAACCTGCTAAAAGTGGTAACTACTACACGGTATTTTGACGTCCCTCTGAATGGCTGACTGATGACAACATAAATGAAATGGGAACCAAAACTAGCCATTGCTTGCACATTTAATTGGAGGAATAAAGAATAGGGGATAAAGGACATGGGTTTTCTCCATTTGTGCATATATTTGTTTAGTCTTGTGTTTTCATGTAAAAATAAATATTGTTTCCGCAAAAAAAAGCATTTTGTTCTGTTACTGCACCCAAAATTAGCTGAATCATGACCTTAAAATGGAACCATGAAGACTGCATACAAGAATATTGCTAACAGGAATGGTACCGTTTCATAAAGTGGGAGTTTTTTTAGATTTTAAAATGCACTGATTGTATCATCAAAAGAGCAACACAATTGTTAAACTGCAAAGAATACACAAAAACCTCAGTGTTTGAAACGTTAACTGAAATCTCATGAAGCAACATAAAATACCACGCATAAAAAGTGCAAGCGTTTTTAATTCAAGGTTATTGTGTGTGTTTGTGCGTGTATTTTGCAAGGTCGCATTTAACACTAGGTACAGCACTCCTGAGTAAAAGAGATAAGAGGAATATTCCTGCTTCCTTTGCCCGAGGGGGTGAAAAGAGAAAAATCAAGTGAGGGACAGAGTGCTAAATAACCTCTAACATGTATTTTACTTGGAGTCACAATTGTTTTGTACGTTCCACATTGCTGCTCAGACCCAGCAGACGTGTTTGCGTGCCACCGAACCTTGTCTCAACCTCCCGAATTCTTGTTGTTTTCATAAAATGTTGACTCCACTGCTATGTGCAGCAAGCACATATTTTTGTTTAATTTTATTATACGTTATGTGACTGATTTACATCAGGCAGAACAGGATTGACTGTGGCTGTTTTTGTGAGTGGAATTCTCTGCCACTCCTGGTGCAGGTATGGGTGGTTGGTTATAGGGTCATTTCGCATGTGTGTGCTTTCCGTCTGGCTCCCTTCTCTTCGGCCAGGCAAAGCTTCAGCAAAGCTCTGGATCCTCTCCTCACCTTCCATGAGTTGCCTCTGGAGTGTACCACTCGACCTACTGCGGCTAGTGTCTATGGCCAAGGCCTTCATAACACACTTAGAGATGCCCTTTGATTGGGCAGGGCAAGCTCTCTGTCTTTTGGTATACGGCCTTCTTCAATCTGGCGGACAGTCTGAGGCAACAAAGTTCTTGTTGTGTTGTGAACGTGGTAGCGAAGCCAGTATATTTGGCATTTTCTCCGCTCGTTTTTGTTGCACAATTTTTCCATGCTTTACTGCCATACATGAGTGTTCTGATGATGCAGGTGTTATCCACTGACATTCATAATGGCGTTGTTAATTTAGACTTCGCCCTTCAAAGGTTTTCCTCCCAATGTTAGCAAAGACTGAATGGTTTCCCAGAGATGAACCCATTTCTCAGAGGCAGAGTTGGGTGGTGGTCTGCAGAGAAAGCATCCGCAAAAGACTTACCAGAATCAAACATGTTTATGGTGTTGATGTTGTAGGAGAAAACGTCTTCAGTCTGATCTTACTGCACACTAGTGTTCAGTAGTAGTCTGCACTGTGGTCGGAGCAAGAGGTTTGTTCATCTGACGATGATCATGACCTTGGCTGATGCCAGTGCTTGGAACGTGGGTGCATCCATGACACTTTGTTTTGAAATGGGTATTGGTAATGCAGAGACCACACCAGGAGCGGAGTTTCAACAGGAACTGTTGTCATTAATCTTGCAAACATTTGAGTGTCGAAAAAGGTCAGGAGTAATAGTCGGCACCGACTCTGGCATTGCCGTCACCAAGGTGGATCAGGTCTTCATTTTCAGGAATGTTATTGATGATTTCTCTGAGGTTTGAGTAGAACTTATCCAGCCTTAACAGGGTCGGTCATAGTTGGTTCATAGGCACTGACCAGGGTGATAGGGCCATCAGAGGTTTGAAGGATGAGAATTGGTAAGTAGTTAAAGGGGACCCTTTCATTCATTTTCTACCGCTTATCCTCACGAGGGTCGCGGGGGTGCTGGAGCCTACCCAGCTGTCTTCAGGCGAGAGGCTGGGTACACCCTGGACTGGTCGCCAGCCAATCACAGGGCACATATAGACAAACAACCATTCATACCTGTGGCCAATTAACCTAGCATGTTTTTGGAATGTGGGAGGAAACCGGAGTACCCGGAGAAAACCCATGCATGCATGGGAAGAACATGCAAACTCCACACAGAAGGCCAATGGTGGGATTGAACTCGGGTCTCCGAGCTGTGAGGTCTGCACACTCGGACGCCGTGCAGCCTAAAGGGGACCTATTATGCAAATTTTTCGGCACTTTATATTGAGTTGTGGACTCCGATAGAGCAGCTTCACACAATGACCTGCACAGAAAGCTTTCTTGATCTTCCAGAATCTGTACCTATTCCAGCTTGTATTTCCTTGGCTTTCCAAATCGGTCTTTGTAATGTATTCCACCCACGGCCCACCTTCGGGCACTCCCACTCCGCAGTGATTGGTGACATTATGTGATAATGCGGTGAAATCCTCACAGTGCAGCAGAGCTCATATACGCTCATATAAGGAAGTCCGGCTCGCTGTGATGTCACAGGGATCCGTTGTTAGAAAAAACTTCCCAAACTTCTTTCAGGGCTCACTTCCAATTCTGCAATCCTCATTATCTGAAGCGTTGGCATCGTTTAACACAATTCTAGCAACATTTATAGGTCATACAAGTCCCCTTTAAGTAGTAGTTCAAACCCCCTCTCAACCATGGCCGGTAGGGTAGTTTTTGATTGCAAATGCCACTTCATTTTTTCTGTGGTTCGATGTGTTTTTCCTTGCCAGAAAGCGTGGTTTCTGTCCTACAGTGTGATCCACTTGGATGGCGTTACTTGCAGGGCAGTGGTGTCCACCTATAGACGATAAAGGTCATCATTTACGTATGAAGAAATGAATTGTTGTGTCTCTGATGTCTTGAAGTTCAATATAGTCATTTTATGATGGTTGGTTTAAGAACAGGTTTCATATGTTTGTTTCTTCTGTTCTTGCCTGGTGCAATTGTTGCCCACTGCTTGTTGGTGTTAACCTAATCTCCATGCATCCGATGAAGAAGCCAGGACAACACCTAATTGGTTGGAGGCTGCCCAGCTTGATGCAGACAGTAGCTCATCCAATGATCCCTCCTACCGTCAAAATCAGCCCTTGGCTCCAGCTCTACGCCAAGTGAGCACTTGGCTTATAATCAGTAGACTGCTGCTTTGTGTGTTGGTTCACCTTTGTGAAACAAAGCTGGAGTGTCCTCTCCCAGGTGCAAATGATGTTATATGAAGAACCAACTGTTACCCGTGTTGTAGGCTTTCACCTCTGTTAGCTGGTGATGGACCCAAAGGATCAATAAAGCAGATCCCTGTAGGTTGTGGCACCAACAGTGCTGCAGGAGTTGCATGAAGACCTCCCCTAGATTTTCTCATCAGTGGGTGTCCTGGAAGGCAGAGGAAATTGGAATCGAGGTTTCCTTTATATTTGGTGACTTGCCTTCTCCCATCAAGCAGTTGCACCGGACTTAGGAGCTAAGCCACTCAAAGGCCAGGATTTTTACTTCATTGTTTGGGGTTTATTAAGACGAAAAGTATTTTTTAGACAGTAGGAGCTTATCATTACTCTCAACCCCAGCAATGGCAAATATTGGAACCATCTAGAGCAGGGGTCTCAAACTCAATTTACCTGGGGGCCACTGGAGCTAGGGTGTGGGTGAGACTGGGCCGCATCAGGCCCTCCCCCCCCCAAAAAAAAAATACCCTACACTTTTTTTTGTGCTTTGGTTCTGGTTTCAATCAGTAATAAATAAATAAAATAACAGCATAATAATAGCAAATTCAAATTTTTCAGATTCAAATGAACAGTATTAAGTTATTTAACCATCAACATGAACATTAATGAAACTTAATAATTTTACCCAAGGGCTGCACGGCGGTCGAGTGGTTAGCGCGCAGACCACGGTTCAATTCCACCCTCGGCCATCTCTGTGTGGAGTTTGCATGTTCTCCCCGTGCATGCGTGGGTTTTCTCCAGGTACTCCGGTTTCCTCCCACATTCCAAAAACATGCTAGGTTAATTAGCGACTTCAAATTATCCATAGGTATGAATGTGAGTGTGAATGGTTGTTTGTCTATATGTGCCCTGTGATTGGCTGGCCACCAGTCCATGGTCTACCCCGCCTCTTGCCCGAAGACAGCTGGGATAGGCTCCAGCACCCCCGTGACCCTCGTGAGGAAAAGCGGTAGAAAATGAATGAATTTTACGCAATTAGCAAGTTAGCATCATACTCGGTTACATATTACATTAACTTTAACCACATGTTTGTGTTTGAACCACATGTTTGAGCTGCTTTATCTTGTGACTTGTATTTACCGTTTTTTTCCAACTCATTTCCTGCATTTATTTGTACCCAGCATTATAAGCCTGTAGCTTGACTGCTAATCCAATGTTGTAGTTGTTGTTGGACCAGACAGCGCATTGACAGCGCCTTATTTATTGATTTGGACACAACAAACACCGCTATACTCACCAGAGACAGGTGGACTGGCACTTAGCGACTGAAATAAAGCGCCTATAGATGGTTTCCTGAGCTCGGAGCTCGGACTTTCAGAGCAGTGTAGCGCAGTGACGGTGGTGATCTCAGTCATGGATGATGAGAGGAAAAAGCAAAATGGGCAGGGCAAAATCGAGTCAATTGTGTCCGGTGTGCATACAACTTTAAGCTGTCATTTCTGGGTACATGATACCATACAGCATCCATATCAAACTTGCACAGGCCGCACTAATATTAAACTTTCATATCAAGACGGGGGGCCTCAAACTAGCATCCTGTGGGCCGCATTTGGCCCGCGGGCCGCAGGTTTGAGACCCCAGATCTAGAGGAAGTCAAATTTCCTGTAGAACCTGCAGAAGCATCATTACTTGTATTTATGTGACTGTTGTTTTATTTTATGTTTGTTTATTTTATGTTATGTGCTTTGACTTTACACGACTATCGGGAATGCTACATGACTTGACGTGTCTGTCTTTATGTGACTGTTATATTTATGCGACTATATGTTGCATGCGTGATGAGGATGTTCTGGATATCAGACGAGTTCATCAGGCCATATGTTAATGTATGTTTGTTTTTCTGCCCCACCTCCTTGTGTTTTTTCCCAGTAGCAGGTTCCCCTCGGAGCCCCATCAGTAAGACCACACTGACTCTAATCAGTGTGATCAGCTGTGTCATCAGCCTGGTTTACTGCTCTCACCTGTCCTGCAACCTGTCAGTACGTGTCATCCTACACGTACCGGAGCACCTCATCGCTGACGGTAAGGCTTTCACACCAACCCTCTGAACTTGGATTGCTTTTGTGCATACAATCATAACCCTTCTACTGCAGACTTGACCGTGAACTGACTCGAAACCACTTTCACTTTGCATGTTCCTTTGCGGCTGTGTCGTTACGTCACAGGCATTAAGTAGAGTTGTTTGGACAGATATAACGACGACAATAAAAAATAGCTGATCGGAGTTTCAATTTTTTGGAAGGACAATCTTGTAGTTATTAGAAAACCCTGGAAGTTGCTTGATATCATCTCTTAAATTAAAGCTATTTATGTATGCTTTAGACATACCAGGCAGCTTTTAAGTGAACAAATAAGAAGTAGATAAGAACAAGGGTGGGTATATAATTTTTTTTCCATGACTGTATATCACAAATATGAGATGTATTTTTTTCCCTTGAAATATACAGTATATAGCATATTTACCAAATGTCAAAGTGGCCATTCCATCCTTTAATTTGGCTCTCGCTGGACAATGTTTGGACCAATGTCAATGTTCTGGCTAAATTTAAGCATTTAAGTATGAAAATGCAATTATAAGGCATTCAAAAGACACATTCATAGATGCTGTGAATGCTACATAGTATTCTATACTGATCACTAGGTGTCAGTAATGTTACTATAATGTTCAGTGAAACACACAAATTCCAGATTTAATCGTCATAACAGATTTTTATTACATGTTTAAAATCTAACATATACACAATAAATAAAGCATTAAAAATAAATAAATAAAGCACAATTAATTAATTTCTTATTATGTAATACGATATAGGGTAATGGCTGCAAGGCGGGAAGAGTGGTTAGCCTCACAGCTAGGAGACCCGAGTTCAATTCCACGCTCAGCCTCTCTGTGTGGAGTTTGCATGTTCTCCCCGTGCATGCGTGGTTTTCCTCCCACATTCCAAAAACAAGTTAGGTTAATTGGTGATTCCAAATTGTCCATAGGTATGAATGTGGCTCTCGCTGGACAATATTTGGACACCCCTGGCATAATTAGACATTAAAAATCCAGCATTTGCTAATTAATGCAAATTCTGCCTGGTTGTTTTCAAGCAATGTTGAAATAACATGCAGCCAGGTCAGGAGGTAACTCCTCCTTTACTTCCTGATGCAAAGTTCACCACTTGACAAGCCAGTTGATCAGCCATCATCGGGAGTCGAGTGAGAACCTGGGGGTGTGGGGCAGCAAGGGGGACACATCCAGCTGGGAACCCCTGTGGCGCCTTGTTAAAGGAAAAGGAAAACTCCCCAGGAACCGACTTTGAAGCACCTCACATCACATTGGAAAAGGGATATGATTCCATATGGGGTTGCTGAGGTGGTGTTTTTCTACTGCACGGTTTTTCTACACCTCTAAATGAGTGCAGCGAGAGCAGAATAGAATGAATAGGAGTTGGTGATCTGTGGCTTTGCTTTGTCTGGGAGAGAAAAGGTAAATAGCAGGTCAGGTAGCGCTTTGTCGTGTGAGACAACACAACACGTGCGTTCTCAAACATCAAATCACACAGAGGCCAGGTCACAAAGACTCCCCCCCACAGGGAGTCTTCCATCACCTCTTGTGTTTCCTGGTTTGTTTGAACTTCCTTCTGCAGAACATGTGATGAAATGTAAAATGATGAAGAAAGTGCAGCACTACTTGATGTATTACTTGCGCATATGGCCATTTTTAGCGGTCATGTGAGCGAGCTGGCAGATGTGATGCATGATAGAGCGACCGGCCTCACTCATCTATCATCTGTGGTCTGATTTGATTGTGCGAGCGGCTGCTTTCCAGGTTATACACTCGCCCGCCAGGGTAACATTAAAATTCAAGAGACTTGTCCAAGGAGGGGAACTTTTAAAGGAGAGATGAAAGATAGCGAATTCGCCTGTTGAATTACAAAACCACGATCGATTTAGAATGTTTCCATAAATGCCTTCACAATCTTCTCAGGCTTGATTTGATGTCACGCTGAATCAAATGATGAATCTAAGCTATTCGTGCAAGCAGCTGGCCTCACGTCTGCCCACAAATGCCATGAAGACAAAATGACTTTCTTTACTGTTCACACAGAGATAAGTCAATGTAGTTTATGATAACAATATTTCCTCCTATTCGGGCACATGGCAACACAAATGACAAACTTTTTTTTTTCCTGATTAACCTGGAGATAGGGCTGCACGGCGGTCGTGTGGTTAGCGCGCAGACCTCACAGCTAGGAGACCCGAGTTCAATTCCACCCTGTGTGGAGTTTGCATGTTCTCCCCGTGCATGCGTGGGTTTTCTCCGGGTACTCCGGTTTCCTCCCACATTCCAAAAACATGCTAGGTTAATTTTCCACTCCAAATTGTCCATAGGTATGAATGTGAGTGTGAATGGTTGTTTGTCTATATGTGCCCTGTGATTGGCTGGCCACCAGTCCAGGGTGTACCCCGCCTCTCGCCCGAAGACAGCTGGGATAGGCTCCAGCACCCCCATGAACCTCGTGAGGATAAGCGGTAGAAAATGAATGAATGAATGAACCTGGAGATAGCATAAAATAGAGGTCCATTTATGCATGGGGGATTTTCGATATGAATGACCTGCCAACATATCCGAATTTGTTGTACTCGGCATGCAATTTGAATATGATTGTATGCTTGACTGCTCTCTATTTCAAACTCAGTTTTGAGTTCAGTCTGTACAGTATAGATAAATAAGACATAGACTTTCTTTATTGGCATTGCACAATAACACAGCAGTGAAATTGCCAACGAAATGTTGTTGCCTGGCTCCCGTGTAATAATAAATAATAATATGGAGAATAAATAGATTACATCAAATATGAACAATGTATATAAATGTAAAATAATATCATTTTCTCAATCGTATCACATTTCACATAAATAATGAACGTTTGACTGTACAAACATTGAATCAACACAAGGGGCTTATTTTAAGTTAAATAAGGATGCACTGGTTTCTTTGCAAATAATATGAAATAATAATTGAATAAGTGTCCCCTGTAGACCAACAACCTGCGGGGGCAAGTGTGCTTCAGAAGGTGCCTGGACTACCTGGTGTTCAATGTTTTTTTTGTTTTTTTTTCTATTACTTCTCATGTGTGTGTGAGAGGTTGAGATATTCCGACTACGCATAGTCGGATTCAACCCATTTCTGGAACCAAACACATAGTCGGACTCTGCTCAACCGAGTTCTGGAATCAAACTGCTCGAGCGTTGTTATCAAAGTAAATGTTGTTGTCAAAGTCATTGGTGAATCTTTAAGGTGGCACTGTGGTCTGTTATTCTACTTGGTCTTAGTTTGGGAAATAAACTCAAACATCGTGTCTATGAAGGCATGCATTACTGTAATCTATTATTAATGGTTGTGAATGATAGGCACATTTCCAAAGTTTTTCAGCTGGTCTAAAAAGTTTCATCAGGAGTGTTTTTTTTTTTTTTTGGGATGTACTTTTCCAAGCTATCTGTGATGTTTCTTCGGTGCAGTATCGCTCTGATGTGCCTCCTCCATTCTCAGGGTCGAGGTTCATTTTGCTCCAGGGAAGCCAATTGGATGCCTCTGACTGGCTGAACCCAGCACAGATCTTACTATACCACCAACAGAATGCAAGCGGGCCGTGGGTGAAGGAACTGTGTGGACGGCGCCTGCTGGACCCGTGTGAACACCAATGCGACCAAGAGACAGGTCAGCTGTTGCATACAGTCACATGATACCTCATATCTCATATACACCATTTATTGAAAAAAATGAAAATAAACAGTCGGGGTTTTCACTGAATAACGGTTGATTTTGATGGATTGATGTATAGTAGATCCCGACTACCGTGGTGAAAAATTACCAAGAATACGAAACAAAAACATTTTCAAATGTATGCCTGATACGTCCCCTTTGAAAATTAAATATTGCCACAGTGGGACTATGGCATTCATTCACCTTAGAAACCATCACTGATGTGCCTTCATTCATGTTACTATATGTCACTCTCGCTCACAAGACTAACTTGCTGCTAGTAGCCCCGCCTCCTGGCAAAATGATCAACTTCGTATTGGCAGGCCTAGTCTTATATTGATGCTTTTCTTGCTCCTAACTCCCTTAACATCATGAACCAGCTCCCCCCGGGTTCCTGTCAATCATCCTTACCCCTTCAGGTGATATCTTGCATGGAGCTCAAAGCCAGGGTGGTTGACTGTTTTTTTTTTTTTTATTTCTTCTATTTATCAATAATTGCACCAGTAGTTCTCTCAGCAACCTTCTTCTTCGTGCTCTTGTAGTCCAGTCAGGTCATGTGCAGGTCTATAATCAGGTCAGCTTTGAGACAGGTGTTTTTTATTCACATAAAAAGCTAATATTAGGAGTACTTTTCTTAAAGGAGTGCTTGGACACTCTGTGGGGGGGTCACAGTACTTAGGTAGTAACCTCAAATTAATGTTTTTGGTGATTTCTTTCACATTGTGTTGCACTATTTTAAAACATGGGTGATTCTCCTTCCATGAAACATAGACTACAGTGAAGTCATGAAGTTATAACTATATAAAAATATACTACAAACTAGCGATTGGAAACTCAATTCCTTGTACTGACTGAAGTATTCGAGTCACTCACTAAAGTGAATCAAAGACTTGATACAGTTGAGTCGGGTATAAAAAAAATAAAAATAACCTCACATGGAGACTTGCATATATATTCATGGAAACAATGAACAAGATCCGTGCAGCCAAGACAACAAATTATTTTCCATAAATTGGCTGCACGGCGGTCTAGTGGTTAGAGCGCAGACCTCACCGCTAGGAGACCAGGGTTCAATTCCACCCTCGGCCATCTCTGTGTGGAGTTTGCATGTTCTCCCCGTGCATGCGTGGGTTTTCTCCGGGTACTCCGGTTTCCTCCCACATTCCAAAAACATGCTAGGTTAATTGATGACTCCAAATTGTCCATAGGTATGAATTGAGTGTGAATGGTTGTTTGTCTATATGTGCCCTGTGATTGGCTGGCCACCAGTCCAGGGTGTACCCCGCCTCTCACCCGAAGACAGCTGGGATAGGCTCCAGCACCCCCACGACCCTTGTGAGTATAAGTGGTAGAAAATGAATGAATGAATGTTCAAATGAAATAAAACCATTACCATTACCATAATTTCTTGTTTATTTATTTTTATTTGGGCTATAGATGCTGTGATATTTTCATGAACGACTCTTTCATGTAGTCTCCATCTGTGAACGGCTTCCTCCTCCTTCCGCTCCCCGGTGCAGTGAGTCAGTTACAACACTAGCAGCTGCAGTTGAGTGTGGATCCTTCATCCACTCCTTAAATTATGTTTGCTCTTCTCAACCTTCCGTAGTAGTTCCAAAATTGCTACCTTACGCCCGTCTGCAGTTGGGTTTTTTTTCAGAGAAAGCTGAGTGCTTGTTTTGAAAATGGCATTCATCTTGACATTTTCTGTTGTTTGCTAATTTCTTGCAACATATAATAAGCAAAATAACATGTCCATTCATCATTAAACCTTTTCTGCTAACATGTTTATTTTTAGGGATAAATCCATAGTTATGATAATTTTCCGTGGGGGCAGCACACTCTCAAGACGTCTCCTTCCCCTTCGCTTGGTCATTCAATCAGCAGTCAGAATGCAGTGTAGATGCATTCACGGAATGCACATTTAAAAATGCACATCAAAAAATAAATTATACTAGAGTCAGCATAGGAACAGCAACAAGGGGGGGGGCTGAAGGTTGCTGACCACTAGATCATAAACAAAATGTACCGTACAGTACTTGTACACATCATATCAATGATTGGACATTTTAGTTGTATTTGAGCTGACAGTAATTGTCCAACCTATTGTAATTGCAGGGAGAAAAGCACATTTAACGAGGCAGAAGCGTCTTATTTTGCATTCATGATTTAGGAGCCTAACTCTCTGTGGCATCCTCGTTAATGTGACCTTTCCATGACTGAGAAAAGCTACATCTCAAAGTTGACCGTGTCGTGAGAATATGTTATACTTGTACACATGGCCAAAACCAACTTCTCAATATTCCAAGCCGGCAATTTGAAATCTGTTTTGATATTTAGCACATTTTCCCAAAGCGTATTTGTGATAATACCACGGCGGAAGTCTGCCTGCTTGTCGGCATGGCTTGTGTGCACATGTGCAGGAGCTGTAGGGAGATTGCCGAGCTGCTATAGATAGCTTAAGTCCAATCCTCTTTTCTGCTAGAAAAGATACTGATGAGAGCTGAGATGGGCTGTGGAAACATCTGTGCTGCTTCTGCAAGACCTTGAAAGATGCTGGATGCTTGAACACGTAACTAGGCTGTTATGCTGCACCATTCTGGCAGAAATGTCAGCCACCTTTTTTTTTTTTTTTTTTTTGCTTAGAATTGAGATTGCAATTTGCTGGAATGTTTTTTTTTTTCATGGACACCATGTTTTGTGTTTCATATACAATTCAACATTAGTCATTCCATTAATTACGGTGGATGTGAGTATATCGTCCACTTAATTAATTAATTGTAGAGCCTCAATTGCCAATATGTATGAATCTGTCTTTGTGTACCTTGTGATTGACAGGTATCAAGCTTTTATGATGAACTGCCAGAAAAATGCTAATAAGATAATCAATAGATGCCACTGTTTTAATGATTCCATCACATGAATGACATTTGTTGCTCCCCCTTGCCTTGCGGTCAAAATGCTATGGAAGGAAGAATGGCATTCATTTTTTAGATACCACCAACATTTTATAACAATGAGGCAAATAGCCAATGACTTATGGCAGCATCCCCCTTTTGGAGATAAAATGATCTTCAGCCCCAAGTTTGACATCCGTGCTTGTGATGGCTGTGTTGTTACGACAATCTTGGGAATATTCAAGTGAAATCGTACTATTTGACCTTGTGGAAAGGAAAGGAAAATGTGACACAGCCACACAAACCTTTCAATTTAGTTGACGTCAAACTGTATCAAAATGGTTAACATTAGTCAAGTAAAACCCCATTTACGATTGTAATGCTCACCATAAGTTTGTCATTTGTAGGCGCTTTAAAAAACATGCAACCACTTTTCTACTGGTGGAAAAAAAGCTCATCAATCAATCAAAGCCTGAACATCCATTTCACTGCAGAGAGTGACTACATTTATTTTGTTGTTTATATGAAGAGTTTGTTACACATATATACAGATATTTTTACAACCGACTCACGTTTTAGACATTTGGGTCATTGCAGATGAAAAAAAAAAACAACCAAACAAAAATAAATGTATTAACTGTACAGTCAAAGGTTAAATAACTGTTAGTTATCCTCCCTATCCGTGTGGAAGTGGTAAGTTTTTGGCTATTTACGTTTAAAGGAAATAACTTGAAGGCTACCGTTTAGGTCGCTAGCTCTCTAGTTTGTGAGTTAGCATGTGTCTCAAGACCCTGCAGTTGCGCAATATATTGTAAATAAAAAAGTATAAATGTGGGGGAAAAAAATCAAAAAACTGTACAGTCACACGAGGTACAAAAAAAATTAAATCAACCAATGCAAGATTCAGTCCTTAAAATAATATATAAAAGGTAAACACAAATGTACCTCATCAACAGCACAGCATTGATTCCTTTCTTTGGTCATGCCACACATCTTATTCCTGGGCAGACATCTTGGAGCATGATATTAACTGTTCATTGGTCAATAAAAACATACATTTGGCAGCAGGAACAGGAAGTCAGACAGATACAACCTAATGAAACAAATAATAATAAAACTAAAGTAAATTTAAAATATATATATATAAAAATTGTTTTATAAAATAAATTATAAATTTATAATAAATAATACTTGTACCATTAAAAAAATTCAGTCTAAGCTCCGGATTAAATATAAATGACATGAAGAAACTGCTGGACAGTATTGATAAATGACTGAATGACTGTACTTCCTTTTGACAGGAGAATGCCTTTGCCTCAATGGATACATGAAGGACCCGGTCCACCAGCACCTTTGCATCCGGAGTGAGTGGGGGCCCAATCAGGGGTAAGTTAACATTGCCACCTACTTTTGGTTCCTGCTTGCTCATGATCAGTCAAAAAAAAAAAGGAAGCCAAGAAATCTGGAGGGTAGGGAGATCAATAATAAAGCATTCACATTCACCTCAAACATATCCACCCCACCCAGTGGTTTATTTGGTCTCAAGAAGTGTTGAATATTATCATTTAGTGTCACTTTGTGGGGAAATCAACCTGCATTCTTTTGGGACTCAATATAAATGTTCTTTTCATTGTACAATTTTTAAATTTTATGTTAAAATATCGTCTTGTTCTTTTTGGACTACTACTGACTGCTATCTACTTCTACTTGTTACTCACCTACAGATCCATACTTCTTACTCCAATCTTATATGGAAATGTGTTTATTTGTAATTTAACAGGAGTTACATGGACTGCTTTGTTTATACCATCTTGATCATTCATACCAAAGAAATCCTAAAGTATTTGCAGCCACTCGATATCTCGCTTTTTCTTCTCCTCTGATCCATTCTTTTATCATCACAGTCCTTGGCCTTACACCATCTTCCAGCGTGGTTTTGATCTCGTCATGGGAGAGCAACCTTCTGATCGTATTTTCAGGTAAGGCACACATAAGAAAAGTCAATTTTGCAGGCAGGAAAAAATTGATCATTCCGAATGTCTGGTTTGTATAGTAGTGAAAAGTTCTGTCTCACTCTTACCTTCACTTGTTCATGGTTGTTTAGGAAATGTAGAAGGTCCACATTTTCTCTTGCTCTGATATGCATGAGTTTATAGTTCTTATGCTTTTAGCATATCAGTGGCACTGACCAGTCAGTGCATCAGTCATTATTAAGATTGTATATAATTGGTCTACGGACATTACAAATGAGATAACTATTGTTTCATGTACACAGCAGACGGGGTAAACGATTGTCTGTTGGATTGAGTGAGGTTCCAGCCAAAAGTTCAACATTTCGAGTTGTTTAGTTGGTGTGGCCAATGCATCCATGCTAACCAAATGTAACTCAAAGCAAAAACTGCACTGAATTGTACTCATCATTTACAGTCGTTATGTGAAACAATTCTCAATGTGTGATTACATCATGTATATCATGATAAAGCTTTCCACTAAAAAGCTCACCATGGGAAATAAATGTGTTCATGTTTCACATAACAGAACCATTTTTGTCTGATTTGTATTGGCTTCTGTTCATTTTTTTATTTGTGGCTAGTATAACATTTGTGTGTTAAGCAAGTCTACATTTATAATTGCGTCTAGGAATGGTGTATATTATTAAAAACTCAACAAATTACACTTTCCGATTCCAATTTCCAATAGAATTAAAGCATTACCTCTCATGCACAGAACAGCACAGTATTGTTATTTTGCAGTCTCAGCAAAATTTAAAATTTGAACCTTTGGCGATGTTTACGCTCCATGCTCTTAATGGAAGATCCCAATAGCATTATCACCCGATATCACATTTTTATGCTTATATAATAATCAATACCGATTATTATTATTGGACATCCCTAATAATAATAATAATAATAATAATATAATACCACTGTTGTAGCAAAAACCCATTCAAGCAAAATCGCAACTCTGAACCCCTGATGTGCAGTTTCTGTCCTTTACACATCCGGAACACATTTATGGCAACACACATGACAAGTGTTATTTGTTTCTTAGGGATTATTTTCTCTGATTATATCTGCTATATTGGGTATTACCCACATTTAACTATAGCACTGTTATTTTATATCTGGGGGTGCTAATATTGTTTAAAATGCATTTAGAAGGTCATCAACAGGTTTTCTACGAAAATACGTAGGTCATGTGTAAAGGAAGAATCCTACTTCACAGGAATTCACTTATCACTGTTGTGTCTGGAGCAGTTGGCATTATAAGAGCGGGATTGTAGAGGCTTGCACGATTAGAATAGATCCAAGATGGCTGCCTCGGTTACTTTCTCTCTAGTTGTCCAGTTTCTGATGTTGTTAAGATTGTGACTATGAATATTCTCATTGTTGGGACTATTCAGAGTTGTCCTCATTCGGATCACAAGAGCACAATGGAACCTATCCCAACTGTCTTTGGGCAAGAGGTGGGATACAACCTGGACTGGAGAATCTGAATCACAATCTGAACAGCCCAATTACGATGGATTTAAGTTCCTGCTGGTCACATACATACGGAAAACAACAAACGTTTCTCTAGTGTGTTCACTGAACCAGAGATGTTTATAGAGATTTTAGTGAATGCAGCAGCAGATCTCCATGGGGTTTTTAGAAGGAAAACTGTTTAAAATCGTGTTAGTGCCCTCAACTGCGTTCCCGTCTTGCCAACGTTGACCCTCCTGATTGATGAATTGCTGCTTCTCTCCAACAGCAACACAACCTTTTACCAAACCCGGACACTTTAACATCATACATCCGTTTATGTGAGGATGTACAGACAAAAACATTCAGTACAACAACAAACAGGGAAAACTCAGGCACCTCCATTCAGCCAAGGAAAATGCTTCCAGGAGGGGGGCCGTACCCATAGGCAGGCCTGAAATTTTAAACATTTTAAACCAGGGTGTCCAAGCTGCAAAGGTCTGCATTCAGAAACTGAAAGAAGAAATACAGAAAATGTCTGTCTTTGACCCAGCAACTGTGTGGAAAAGGCTTGTTAAACCATGACTGACTACAGGAAACATCCGCCCTCCCCAGGCGGTGGCAAGCAAAAGGCCGACGATGACCTGAATGATTTTTACTGACTTTTACATCGGTCTTCTCTATTAAAAAAGGGTTTAAGTGGCTGTTAACACGTGCTGTGGTCCCCCCCACTTACAATTCCAATAACAGGGAATTGAGGTATTGCAGCTGCTTACATGGTTTGACATGACATTGTAAAAAATGTATATTCACAACCTCCTACGTTATGAAACTATTGACATGACAGCTGACATGACCTGTTTCAGAAAACAGTTTAGTTTCCAAATCAATTTGGGAAAGAGCTAAGAGCATTTCAACAAATAATTGTACCCTGCCACTTAAGAGTAAACCACATGGAGGTGGCAAGCTGCCAACTTTGCATTTTATTTCTTCTTTTTCTACCCATAAGAAGCTTTTAAATGAGGTAAAAAGTGTTTGTAAAAAGTGTTCTATACCTTTTTGTGCTTGACCAAGTCCCTAAGTGATGCATTTTAGAAACAGTTAGGATTTTTTCAAGATATGCTGTGTCATTGTGTGATTTCTTTTTATATTTCATTGCATTTTTTTATGACTTATTTATTCAATGTTTTTCAACAACTAGTCGGACATGAACTGAAAACATTGCAAAACTGGTCATTTAATAACAAAGTTGGTGAGAACAATTAAAAGTCTAACATGTCAAGCCTCCTTTTATCTAATCTACAGTATGCAGTTCAATAGCACTGTGTCTATTAGTACACAATTACAATATGTACTATTTTGCAAAACCCGAAATTTAATTTGATATTTTAGAGTAATACAGGTACATCCAGGTGAAAAAGTTCATTATTTATTTCAGAATGTGAAACCTATATATTATATTATACAGGTGCTTTACACACAGAGTGACACAATTCAAACATTTGTCTTGCTTATAGATCATGAAAGTCCAAAATGCAGCGTCTAAGAAAATTAGAATATTACATAAGATCAATGAAAAAATGATTTCCTCCCCCATTCCAAAAACATGATAGGTTAAATTGTCCATGGGTATGAATGTGAGTGTGAATGGTTGTTTGTCTATATGTGCCCTGTGATTGGCTGGCCACCAGTCCAGGGTGTACCCCGCCTCGCCTGAAGACAGCTGGGATAGGCTCCAGCACCCCCGATTCACTCATTTTAAATCTATTTAACAATTGTAATGCTTTAATAGGGTGTGTCAAGTATTGAAATTCAACATTATTAATAATAAAAAAACAAGCTAGGGAAATATTGCTATCAGGCTGTTAGCCTGACAAATGCTATGGGAAGTAACTTGTTATATTTGTCACAAAAAAATATGCTAATAAGCAACTCAATAAATATTGCAGTTTTATTGATTATCAAAGAATATATGCTCTTTTATTCAATTATAAGTACTTTTGTGCAACACAGACAAGAGTCAAGTTAAGAATATATTTAGCATGAACAACTTAACATATTCTATAGGTAATGTCACACATCTTTCACATTAATTAACAGTATTTTATAAAAATATCACACATGTGTTCTGTGTGTTACATCCACCATAATTTTATTTTAAGCATGAAAAACCATTGTCCTGTGTTAGCAGTATTGATGTTAAATCTGTTCTGAGATTTTTGTTTTTGCAGCTAGCATCAAATTGATTTGTCGATTTTGTCTGCCATTATTTTGTATTTATAAACTCTGAGTTAAAAAGCAGTGTGGTCAATTTGTCACGCCATTGACATTACGAAAGTGTGGTGCCTCCTGGATCTGAGTGGTCTCAGAATTAAAGCCCAGACTCCTCGGCCTCTTTACCACCACAATGCAGTCCAGCGACCACATCACTGAAAAACGCAGCGCCTATGTTCTTATCAAGATGTTTGATCCCCTCCACCTGGGGCAAGACCTCGCTCCCAACCTGAAAGGGTGCATTTATTTTTGTTAGTTTTTCCAGCTGAGAACTATGACCTTAGATTTGGACGTTCTCAGTCTCATTCCAGAAGCTTCATGCTCCGCTGTGAATTGCAGGTCCAGGCATTCCATGTCCCGGCGAGATGCGACCTGTCCTTGTTTTTTTTTCCATAAGCTCTTCCGAATCACACATTGATGATCACGTCAGACATTTAATGTTCTGATTGTGGGATGTGTCGCTGCATGAATATACACTTTTGGTATTATCGCACTTTTTCTGGCTTCTGGGTAGAATACAAAAACAAATAAACGTCAGATATTCTTTCTCAGGTATGGTGAGTGCATTTTGCGGGTCTTTGTGTATTGTGATTCATGTATTATCGCATATCAAAAGTCATATTATATGAAAAACTCAATATTATTGTAGAGTGTGCAGTTCCTTTGTAAGACTCTATTGTCTTTTTTTTCTGGAATTTGTCCTTAATAGTGAGTTTTCTAAACCCCAACACTTAAATCCTAATTAACTTGACTTGGAAACAAATAACAAAGTAATTGAGTGGATGATCATTAAATGTTAATTTACTCAGGGTTTAATCTTTCATTTCTTAAACAGTCCTCTATTGGAATGCTGTTCCCTTGTCCTTAATTTATTTATGTATCAGTTTAGTGTGAATTTGGTTAGTCGGTGATAAGTAGATCAACAAAACACCGCTCTAACAAATTTAGCAGCGCTTGAAAGGTAACGGTTCAAATATCATTGTTCGATTACTAAAGTCACTGAAGAGTAGTTTTTCTTTTTCTTTTTGTTAGAAGATTGGAGGGGTTTAGTTATTTGCTCCCTGCTTTGCATGTCGTTTGTAACTGAGTTAATCTTTTTTTTTTCTTTTTTTGCAAGGGATCTTGCTTTTGTTAGAATAAAACTCAGAAGTGGTAGCCTGTTCGGTGGTTTTCATGGACATGCTAGTACACTAGCTCTGCGCTTCCACAGCGTCTTTGTGGTTAGGACAATCCACAGAGCTCCTGAAGCCATTGTTATCTCAGCTGGTGTTTTGTATGAGTAGAGAAACTTGGACGTAATAGCCTGTTCACTCTTAAATCCGAGTGTTTCCAGATCGTCTTGACTGGAGGTGTATTCTGACCTGCAGAATCTGGTCAAATGCACACCACAGACAAGCAAACAAAGCAAAGCAATTAAATTGCAGGGGAGAGCACAAACTGTTTTCTGTTGTACCTTAAATTCATTGTACAAGTTGTTGCAGTAACAATAATAATTGTAGTTATTTGTAACATGACTTCAAGTCATCTAAGGCACAAAACTTTGACCCACAATTAGTGTTTTGAAAACAAGACGAGAAAAACATGACACTTTAAATACATTAAATTGTGATGCCGTGAATGTATTAGCCACTTGTAGCGCCAAGCTAGCTACATGTAAACAAAAATGGCAGAAAGTCAAATCAGCATGTGACAAGCTTATCTTTTACAATGATACAATAATATACTGTATGCCTTTATGATTTACTCATTTTAAATCTATTTAACAATTGTAAGGCTTTAATATTGTCAAGTATTGAAATTCAACATTATTAATAAAAAAAACAAGCTAGGGAAATATCGCTATCAGGCTATCAGCCTTACAAATGCTATGGGAAGTAACTTGGTATATTTGTCACAAAAACTAAATATGCTAATAAGCAACTCAATAAATATCACAGTTTTATTGATTATCAAAGAATATGCTGTATTGAAATTCAACTTTATTAATAAAAACAAGCTAGGGAAATATTGCTATCAGGCTGTTAGCCTTACAAATGCTATGGGAAGTAACTTGGTATATTTGTCACAAAAACGAAATATTCTAATAAGTAACTCAATAAATATCACAGTTTTATTGATTATCAAAGAATATGCTGTATTGAAATTCAACTTTATTAATAAAAACAAGCTAGGGAAATATTGCTATCAGGCTGTTAGCATTACAAATGCTATGGGAAGTAACTTGGTATATTTGTCGCAAACTAAATATGCTAATAAGCAACTCAATAAATATTGCTGTGTTATTCCAGAGCTTCAGACCCTCTACAAATATGAGAAATAATATACTGTATGCAGTCACCCGTTTTTGCTTCCATACAAATGATGCCTTCAGTTACATCATCTTGCTGTTGGGTTGATATTTGACTGACATGTTGTCAATAGAACCAGTAATGTTATTTGCAATTTTTGTCTTTTGCAGATTCACATACACGTTAGGAGAAGGAATGTGGCTGCCTTTGAGTAAAAGCTTTGTCATCCCCCCAGCAGAGCTGGCCATCAACCCTTCTGCCAAATGCAAGACTGACATGACCGTCATGGAGGATGCTGTGGATGTGCGGTGAGATATGGAATATAATGCTCCATTTTTCAATGGACCCCCTTACGAAAAGAAAATATATTTATCAATATATTACTTTAAATATATTGTATTATATTATAATATATTATTTTTCCATTATATTTTCCTATACATTATATATTATAAATACATGGAATAATATATTTTTGTACATATATTATACAGTATATTATATATTAATGTAATATATGGCAATATATTGCAGAATATACAAATGATTGCCGCTTTTAATATATTGAAATATATTAAATCCAAATATATAATATGAGTTTATATATCCCAAATTATATGCAATTTTATATATGTAAAAATATAGTCCTTTTTTGGTCTTGATCGCAAGATATTTTTTTATATGTATCAATATATACACATATGATCTATGCATATATTGCACTATATTGGAAAATATAAACATAAGATCCCATATATGGAAATATATTTCCTAATACATTGCATTATATTTGCCAATATACTGCAATATATTTTTTTTTCCATAAGGGCCTTACATTTTCCACAATTATTACACGTTACACATTTCTCAACTGATTTGAACCATTCCAACATAAGAACTGCTCATTTAGGACATTCGGAATAACAATTTTCCTTTTCTGAAATTCCACGTTTTCATAATGAACGGCTGGATTCTACAAGGAGAGGTCTGAGACTTGCGAAGTGCCGGTTAAACTGGTAAAACTGTAATCTGATGAAAAATATACAAAGCCAGAATCCCCCACAAAACAATATCTTCAAGATTTAGAACCATATACTGATTTGTGTTAATATGAGTAAAACCTTTCTAACCTCCAATCATTACATTGATGGGCAGCAGTGAATAACATGGACTTTGGTCAGATTCACTGTATTGGAAGAAAACACTTTTCGAGAGAAAAGAAAGGAAGTCTTACACTTGGTGTAGAGTTTGCTGACCCATGGAGTAAATCCATGTTTATGGAAAGTGTAAAAGAAAAGGGAACTACTTTTTCAATAATTTATCAGTTTCTAGCGGATGTCCTCAACACTTTAAGCACCAAAGTCACAAAACTGTTACAAGCAACATTGCTTGAATTTAACAAGCTATTTGAGTAAAAATGGTCTCTTATGTAGTTAATACTTTACACCAGGAGATGGCGGACGTTAATCTAAGCAACATTTGTGGGTGTGGTTTTAAGTGTAGGAGTTTATAAACTACTATGTATGTGTGCCACAGTCCACAAGCAGCATATACTTTTCGCAGATGCTTTGCTTAACCATGTTTAGGGTTGCTGGGGGGCATTGTGGGTTGTCAAAACACGGTTGAGAGAGACCTGGTGAGACGGATAGTGGGAATTTTTTTAAAAATGTGGGGATCGTGGCATAACCGGTAAAATCCATGATAGAATCCTTGACAAAAAAATGTACTGCCAATTGACTTGAAAATACAATAATCTGGGTCAATGAAAATATTCAGAGGCATGATAGACAGTGATGTCCAATTCAAATGAATGTCCTTGTTAAAGTCCTTTGGAAAATTCATATTTCTCTATTAGAAAGTGCTATTAGAAAATTTCATTACAAATGAAACAAATAATTTCAGATCATATAGAAAACAATTATGATTCAGTCTCTGACATTTTCACAATATGGGACACACTTAAGTTATTTAAGATGAGAATTTATGAGAATGGCAAGTTTAAAGGGGACCTATTATGCTCATTTTCGGCCTTTTGTATTGGTTGTGGAGTCCAAAAGAGCAGCCACATACGATAACAGAACCGCACAGAAAGATTTCCAAACTTCTAGAATCTGCACCTATTCAGTTTACTTTTCTCCGATTTCGTGCTTCCCGCCAAAACAATCTACTTTCATATATTCCACCCACGGCCCGCCTCCATGCAAGCCCACTCCACTGTGATTGGTCACACTCTAAAGAGCTCCAGAGGACCTCCGGACAGCTTCCGAACCCCACTTTTATGATGGGTTTATTATAAATGAATAAACCCTTTGGGGAGCTACTTGAAAAGTGGTTAAGTTACTAACACCATAAACAGAGCAAAGCAGAGTTTGGGGGAGGGCAGGCCTACAGAGTATCTGGGCATTCCCATATAAGGATATCCGGATCACATTGACGTCACCCAGGTCCTTGTTAGAGATAACTCACTGAAACCAAGAATTCAGAGCCTTCACAAACATCTTTCAGGGCTCACTTCCAAATGCGCAAATCTTATTACCTGAAACTTTGGCAAAGTTTAACACAAGAATATATTTATAGGTCAGAAAAGTGGAAAAAGCATGATAGGGCCCTTGTCAAGAATAATGAAAAAAATTCTGAGGAAAATAAATGATTGTATTAATAATCCAATCAGGATACCTGGATCAAGCTTGTTAGCAAATAATGAAGTGATAATAATGATAATAAAGTTGACTATGAAATGAATCGAGCAAGATTGCAATTTCATGAACATGGCAAGCAAACAGGAAAGCTTTGATGTTATTAATTTTATTTATTATATGTTAAAGAATTGGTCAAATGTCTATACATTTTCATGAAAAATTCACGACAAGAAATTCAAAAAGTGGTACATTTATTTGAAAAAAAAAATCTATTTCCTGGCCCCGGATAGTTATAATGCAGAATTGTATTCAATATTCAGTGATTAATTATCCTCTCGGTTATTACAAATGTAGCAATCATCATTTGGTAAACAATAATTTTGTCCAGCTTTCTAATTTTCTCATGTCACATTAATACATAGGGCCGATTAATTTCCAGTAATTATCACCCTATATCCTTTTTTAATGGCCAATAAAATCCTAACTGCGTGTTTATCAAGTGTTATTGGAATAATAATGCATACTGATCAAACTGGCTTCATGCAAGACCGACATTCATCGGAGAACACAAGGACATTATTTCATGTTGTACGCCATACGAAATGTCTCTCTCCTTCTGCAGCAGTTTGTACTGTTGATGTGGAGAAGGCTTTTGACCGCATTAATTGGTCATTTATCTTTGGTATGCCACATTGCAGAAATTTGAATGTGGCACTAATTATATGAAATGGATTATGAGATTTATTTTAAAGAGAGGAAGAAAAGAGGGATATCCTGTGTTTATAACGAGTATCCGGCTCATCCCTACTCGATATCTTATTTTTTTTCCCTACCATCTTCTTCTTTTAAAAGGGGTTGGCTCTGCATAATTAGCTGACTTTGATTAAAAAGGGATTGACCTTTCCATGACCCGGGTAGACTACTGCTTTATCCAGTATCAATCAGGTTTTGGTGTCAAATGTGGACAACATATTAAGTACAGCTGACACTGGTTCTGGCCACCCGCATTGAAAATGCAATGAAAACGAATGGATGCATTTAAATGCATTAAAAACTTTTATATTTTGAATGTTGTTTTTAATCCTGTGGTTTATGTAATATTAGACTTTAAAATCATCCATCTGTTTTATTTGCCGTTTATCTTCACTGGAGTCACGGGGGTATGCTGGAGCCTATCCCAGCTGACTTCCAGTGAGAGGCGGGGCACACCCTGGACCGGTCGCTAGCCAATCACAGGGCACATATACTCACCAGCAGTTAATTATATATTAAAAATGATGCGGTTATAATTAATAAAAGTTGTTTTAAGGAATCACATTACATTATAATAATTTCACATAATATAAGGTGTGGGACAAAAGGCTAGATGTTTCTAGTCTGTCTATAAAACTGTCTAGATCAGGGGTGGGCAAACTTTTTGACTCGCGGGCCGCATTGATATGACAAAATTTACGGGGGGGGCAGACTATATATTTTACACGTAACAGTCCACCTGGTATCTGTAAAATTGTCATTCAATCTGCTATTATTATTTATTATTTTATATTTATATTTAAATATTTTAAAAATAATAAAATATTATAATAATTACATTAAAATTAAAATAATCATTATTATATTATTATTATGTAAAATATGCAAATATAACAATAATATTATATATAATTAATATAATAATTAGCATTAATATAATAATTATAATAATCATAATAGTTCTAATAATAATTATAATAATATAATAATAATAATTATTATTATTATTATTATGTGCTTGTGTCCCTTTTTTCAGGAGCACTTTGTAAACAACAGACCATGTCAAAAAACGAAATTGATAAAACCATCAAAAGGTTGGCTCAGGCCATGATGCCAGGTTGTATGTTGAGTTTAAATGAAATACTTTGGAAAGATTGGGCGGGCCGTATTCAAACACTTGGCGGGCCGGATGTGGCCCCCGGGCCGTAGTTTGCCCAACCCTGGTCTAGATTATGATACAGTATATCATCATATCCTAGCTGTGGACAAGCAAGCCAATTATTCCACTCCACTGCAGACAAAGACTGGATCAAAATAGAATGGAAAATTTAAATGACTTTGGAGTTTATTTTAAATGAAAAACGTACCTAATAAATTAAAAGTGTCCAATTGAAGCTACGTGTACTATTATACAATTATGTCATAATATACTTGGAATTAATCCGTCTGAAAACTTTTTTATATAAACCTAACGTTTCCTTCTCCTTTAAAACATGCAGCAAATTATTTGATGAATATAATATACATAATAGTAATATATAATATACATGTAAATGTGCTAACTGTGTCAAGTATAACTTGTATTAATTATCAATGGATTATACACTTTTTTTAATCAAAATGTAATTAAGACAAATGTTAAAAAGGTTGTATGCAATAATACATAAACATCAAACTAGGAATGCAAATAATAAATGTAGCAAGAAATGTATGACTGATTTTAAATATTTTAGAAAATGAAATGGAATATTTGGAAAAATGCCAAGCAACTCTTCAGATGTTTTAAAAATAGGCTGTGACAATGTAAAAATTTAAATAGAATGCATTTTATAACTTCTCTGTTCTCTCAGTAGATAACAAATTATACATAAAGTACCACTCAGCTGAGGGAACTCTTATGCATCTATTGCAGGAATGCCAGCAAATAAAAGAATTGTGGTGTACAAAAACATGTACATTCATATAGACAAATAATACAAAATAATTATAACAAAAAATTAATATAAAAAAATGCATAGAGTGTGATAGAAACTGCATTTACATTGTTATGGGTTACATCTCTGGGTGCTATGGGGCACATCATCAGTGATGTTCCTGAGCTCATTGGGCGTTTTGGGTCTTTCAACATCAGACACCCTTCTTCAGGTGACCCAGCCAGACTCCAGCTTGTACCCCATCAGCGCTGCCCTACTGATCCAAAGCCATCTGGAGTCCATGGCTTTCTTTTTTGCAGGTCCCCTGATGCCCAGAAGAGAATAAACTCTGCCCAACGAATGTCCTGCAAAGCTACCCCATTTCAATGGCCTTCATCCTCTTCCCTGGCATTGCTCCACAAGCTCGTGGGACTTTTACCGTTTCTGCTCATTCGGCTCCTCGATGTGGTCCTCACATGGAACTGTTAGTTCAATGAGAATTACTGTATGTGTCTCAAAGCGACAGACAAAAGCACAATGTCTGCTTTCAGTTACCATGATATATTCTGGGAAGTTGAGTTGCTTGCCCAGGTCTGTTCTTAATTCCCAGTCTGATCCTTCACTTAGTAGGCCAGATACTATTTTGAGCTGCGGCTGTTCTTCTACCCTCACAAAGGTGATGTTCCTCTTGTCATGATGTTGCTTAGCACTGTTCTAATTTTCTACCACCTTGGAGATGGTTTCAGCCACTGTCTTCAACACTTGGGCATGCCACCAGCGATAGAGCCCCCCTCTTGCCTCAAAGATGGGTTAGGGTTAGACATCATACACTGCTTGTATGATGAACCTGATGCGCTGGGGCTCTACTTGCCAGATCTCAGCCCAGGGCACTTTCCTGTTCAGCACCTCCTCCCATGTCATCCAAGCTCTTTGCTGCTGCAGGCCTACCATCCTGCTGGTCCGTTGTTCTTCCACTCCTACCCACACCTCCTTCTGGTGTTTGTTCTTGCCTTCTCACATCAAGGCTGCAGAACTGCTCCCAGCCCTGCATGCTCTGTTGTTACTGAGTCCAGTAAAGTCCTGTACCTCGGCCGGGACTCTGCAACCTCAAGACCTTCCAGGGCTTTCCACTTCCTGTCTATTAAAACCTTGATGCCTGGCAGCAAAGATGGCGCCAGCAGTGTGCATGGTGACGCATCTGCAGATGTTGCTTTGGTTACTGTGTGCTTTGCCTCTTGTAACCTTCCACGGTTCAGGCACACTTGTGTATGATCGCCAGACTCTTTTAAACGTAAAAATATCTTATGATTGGCGGTTGAAACACCTTCCACCTGCGCCACACACCGTGTTACACCTTGGAAGAAACGCAGGCGTAAACCCGGAAGGAGATCCGGCGTGCTCGTGTGAGCAAGGGCTTACCTTCGCTCAACGCGAGCAAATGTGGAGTGCTCCCTTCGATGGATCCTGCCTGTTCTTCTTCCTGCGGTGTCCGATCGGCTGCTCCCGGCAACCTGTGGCTTGGGTCCCGTGGACACGGCATGGACCATTCTAATCTCTGCTACCTGGTCCGTGTATGTTCCACAGCCAGCGAGGATTACACTCTTTGGGGGATTTATTGAATGTTAGGTCACTAGCCAATGAATCATTTGTGTTAAATGACTTTTTTTTAAATCTCAGCAACTTCCTTTTCCTGAGACATGGCTTCGAAGTGGTGAGTTTGTGCCGCTCTCTGAGCTTTTCCCTACAGACTGTTCCTTTATAGACTGTTGAAGCGCCGAAGAGCTGGAGTCTGAGGCGGAGTGTCGAATTTGGGAGAAAACTTTATTTTTCTTGCAAACATTAACTTGCACTCTTTGCTACGTAAGACATGAAAGCCCCGTCTCTCAACCACAACAGGAAGCGGAAAACCCCTGTCCCTTGCGCCCACTCCTCCGGGTGGCAACCCCTCCCCTATCGATCATTCCGGGGTGAATTATGTCCCGGTAGTCTACCACTACACTGTCCTCGATAATCAGGTAGAGGCGGAGGATTAGCCACGATTGTCAAAAATCGTTTTTGTAGTCAGCAAATTCTACAGTTTAATAATAATTTCATCCACAAATTCTCTGACTTTATGTCAGAGATTATTCTTAAATGTGATCACCTCTTAATTGTTGGTGATTTTAATATTCATCTTTGTTGTGATTCTAAATCGTCCTCTAAGAGTCCTTGGTCAAGGACGTTTTAAATATTATTCAGTCTTTTAATTTGGTACAGTGGGTTACTGCTCCAACCCATGAAAAAGGCCACATATTGGACCTAGTGCTATCCCATGGGCTGGACGTGTGCATCACAGAGATACGGGATGTTCTCATTTCTGATCGCTTCCCAGTGCTGTTCACTATTTCCATGTGCTGTTCTTTGGAGAAGCCCCCCTGAGGCAGCAGGAGGACCTTCAACGCCCGAACAGCATCACCGTTTTCTGTGACCTTCAATGACACTGGACTGCTCAAAACTTCTTCTAAGAGTATTACAGACTTGGCTGATCATTTTAACTCAACTTGTTCTGATATTCTGGACTTGATTGCGCCCTTCAGGATTAAGCGAGCTAAAGTTGCAATGGATTCATGGCTGAATGTGAACACACACCGTCTCAGACGAGAATGCAGACATGCTGAGAGGCGTTGGAAGAACGATGGGTTGCATGTGTCCTTGCATATGATGAGAGAATGCTTGGCTAATTATCAGCAAGCTGTCAAGACTGCAAAGTCTCAGTTCATGTCTAACCTTAATAGTCACAGGCCCCGTGTTCTTTTTAATGTGTTTAATGCCATCGTGAAACCCTGTAACATTTTTGGCATGGTCTCTTGATCAAGTATCTGATCGGTTTTTGGTGTTTTTTACTGACGAGGTTGCAGCTATTCGACCCGCTGTGTTCCTCCAGTGTACTCAGAAGTTTAAGCCTGTTTCTTTGAAGGAACTATCACAGATGCTTCATGATCTTGTCCCTTGGATTGTCTCCCAGCTAATCTGCTGAAATATGTTTTTACTACCATTGGGCCTTATATTCTGAGGCTTAATTAATGCCTCTTTTTCGTCAGGCTGTGTTCCCCCATGTTTTAAACAGGCTATCGTACAGCCGCTCACACAGTTTGGACCCCAATGTGCTGTCCAATTACAGGCCAATCTCTAAGCTCCCATTTCTTTCAACGGTGTAGAAGAAAGTTGTTCACTCCCACTTCAAGGAATACCTTAACACTAATGGCATTTCTGAAAAATTCAATCAGGTTTTAAATTGCATTATAGCACAGAGACTGCACTTTTAAGAGTTTTTAATGATCTTCTTTTAATTACAGATTCTGGCAGCTCTGCTGCCCTTTTATTGTTAGACTTATCAGTAGCCTTTGATACAGTAGACCACATGATATCCTCCTTTCACGTTTGGACCTATACATAGGTCTTAAAGGAACTGTTCTCCAGTGGTTCTGTTGCTTTTTCTGTCAATACGGGCCACTTCAATTCAAGTGGCTAGTTTTAGTTCTGGTGTGTCTCTAGGCTCTATTTTAGGCCCACACTTGTTTGCTTTGTACATGTTGCCGTTGGGGTCTATCATCTACAAATATAATATTACATTTCATTGTTTTGCAGATGATCTCCCAGACTCCCCACTACAGACTCCCATTCCGCCCTTTTAAACGGTCTTGATGATATCAAGCGGTGGTTTTCTCTGAGTTTTCTTAAGCTGAACAAGGGAAAACAGAAATTCTTGTCTTTTGACAATCCAACTCTTTTTGATGGTGTGGACTCTGTACTTGGCCCATTGGCTTCATACTGCCAACCGTATATTGAAAACCTTAGCGTGTTTTTAGATGGCTCTTTTAAATTATGTAAACAAGTGAGTGCTGTGGTCCAATCTTGCTTTTTCCACCTGAGACAGTTGGCAAAGGTAACACCTTACCTTCCTGTTGTCTTTGAGCATGTTGTTCATTTATTTATTTCATGCCGCTTGGACTATTGTAATTCATTATATTGTGGTCTGGACCAGTCTTCCATACATCGTCTCCAGCTGGTGCAAAATTCAGCTGCCTGTCTGCTAACGGGTACCAAGAGACGGCATCATATAACCCCAATTCTGGCCTCCTTGTATTGGTTACCTATTACTTACAGGAACCAATTCAAAGTTGGCTCTCTCATATTTATCTGACTTATTGACTGTTTATGTTCCTACCAGAACAATGAGGTCCAGCAATTCCTTTTCACAATGCCTCGGTCTAAACTTAAATCTCAAGGAGATAGGGCCTTCTCTATCGCAGGTCCAAGACTGTGGAATGACCTGCCTCTGAACATTACATCTGCACAATCACTGGAGCATTTTAAATCCTCATTGAATTCTCACTTTTATGGTCTGGCTTTTAACACAAGTTAACCTGGGCATTGTGTGCTTTTATTGTTTGTATTATTTATTTATGAATTTATTTTTATTAGTGCCATTATTCTGTGCACTGTTTACTTTTACTTTTAGCTGTATGACTTATTATTACGCATGTGTGTTTTGTGTTTTATTGGCTGCTGTACTGCACTTTGGGCGGTTAACTGTTAGAAATGTGCTACATAAATACATTTCACCTTGACCCTGACCTTGCCAATGACACTTTGGAGTCCTTGCAGTCTTGATACTGCAACACTTCTCGAGTTCGTGAGACCCTGAAATCCTCATCAAGGGAGCTGGAATTTGTTGGTCTTCCCAAACAGAGCCGTTCTGCAGAGGCTATGAGGCTGTGTAAGCCATCTTAGTGTCGTTAGGTGAGATGGATTTGCCCTCTTCAAGACCAAACCATTTTGTCCCAAAGGTGACAATGATGAATGTTGTCATTGTTTTGTTGTTGTCATTGGAGTTGTTTGTTAGCATCTCCAGTAAAAGCGGTGGCATACTCTGTCCTGGTTAGCAGGAGGCCACTTGAGGCAAGACTGATGAACTGTGCTTCTAGGAACTGGAGTGCTTGGCACGTGGAGGTTCCGCTTTGTGGTTTGTCTCCTGGCGAAGCTCCTCCATCTCATTAAAGGTTGATCCAGCACACTGTGTCACACTCTCTTTTTCCAGGTGTTTCATGCAGGTCTGTTGTATCTTCAGGCATTGTTTGTTCTTGCAGACGTTCTTGCACTTGCATCTTTCTGTTGACATCATTGTTAAGCCGTTTGCCGATGGCGTCACCGCATCCATCGGATTGGGAATTCATCTTCCTCCCATCATGTTCCCCCTAGGGAATATTTCAGCAGGACGATCTGTAGCGTCTTATGGAAGATACAAGTAGAAATGCTTCCCCTTCCTGCCCCAGTTGCAGTATTTCCAAGCTGGCAACTGTCTCTCCAGTTGTCGCCAGATTGATCCTGGTTGTCTCCCAGTTTGTTCCTTGTCGCCACTGGCTGTGCCAAATTGCGTTGTTAAAGATACATCTATGGATGCACTGGAGCACATCATCAGTGATGTTTCTGATCAGTGATGGAGCATTTTGGGTATTTCAACATCAGACACCCTCCTTCAGGTGCCAGGGTTGATCAGAACTCAGCTTATGCCCCAGCAGTGCTGCCCACTGAGCGTTCCTCCTCATCCAAAGCCATCTGGAGGCTGGCTCTGCAGCCTCCATGGTGTTTTGTTGGCTCTCCTTTTTCGTTGGCACGCTGATGTCCCAGCAGAGAATAAACTCTGCACAACGAATGTCCTGCAAAGCCTCTACATACCACTTCAATGGCCCTGCATTGTGCTCTCCATTCTCTTTCCAGGCATTGCTCCACAAGCTCTTGGTACTTGGACCGTTTCAGCTCGTCCGTCTCATCCATGCGGTCCTCTCATGGACGTGGTAGTCCTATGAATATGGTTTGCCTTGAAGAGGCAGACAAAAACACAATATCTGATCGCAAGGATGATGTTGCCATGATGTCTTTGAGGAGCTTGAGTTGCTTACCCGGATCTGTTCTCAACTTAGTGTCTGAGTTGCACTGAGTTGGCCGGCTGCTATTTTGGGACTTTTTTCCTGCCCTCACTAGGGTGATTTTACTCTTGTCAAGATTAGATAGATAGCAGATTATAATGTAATGTAATGTATTATTATGCTATTATAATTTAATTATTGGTATTAATATGGGTATTATTTTTTGTATGTTGTATTTGGGTGTCTTCTCTTTTCTGTGTGGATTTTTAGCTTTTTGGGTATCATGGAGCTGGACTAGGGTGGAGTTGCTGTTGTCTTGGCTGTTGGCTGTTCTTTTTTTTTTGTTAAAAAAATTAATACATGGGAAGCATCCGCATTTTCCTACAGGAGATTCTCTTTAATCTTAAGAATTCTTACTGCTTCCACATTTTTCAAACAATTCATACCATTCCAACACCAAAACCTTCAAGTTATTATTTAACTCCATGAAGCAGGACATTCATTCATTCATTTTCTACTGCTTTTCCTCACAAGGGTCGCGGGGGTTGCTGGAGCTTATCCCAGCTGTCTTCGGGCGAGAGGCAGGGTACACCCTGAACTGGTCGCCAGCCAGCCAATTACAGGGCACATATAGACAAACAACCATTCACACTCACATTCATACCTATGGACAATTTGAAGTCGCCAATTAACCTAGCATGTTTTTGGAATGTGGGAGGAAACCGGAGTACCCGGAGAAAACCCATGCATGCACGGGGAGAACATGCAAACTCCATACAGAGATGGCCGGGATTGAACCCGGGTCTCCTAGCTGTGAGGTCTGCGCGCTAACCACTCGACCGCCATGCCGCCTGATGCAGGACATGATATTACAAAATATTTATTATTTATTAAGTAACAGTGGTCTGTATAGCGCTTTTCCACCTCTAAAGCATTCAAAGTGCTTTGACATTGTCAGCATATTTACCTACTGATGACACAGTCTCAGGAGCAACTGGGTGGGCGTTCAGCATCTTGCCCAGTGTTCCCAGTGGACAGTGGATCGAACTTGCAACTTGCAACCCTCAGTTTGGGAGACGACTACTCTAGCACCTAAGCCCGACCACTTTAAAGGATTCTTCGACTGCAAACCTAAAGCTAACATAAAGTCACCATGGAAGATCGGGAAACATGAACAGGGCCCATGAAAGGAAATAAACATTCAAATTAAAATGCTTACTGGGATGTAGCAGGATGCATACAGCATTAGACATGAAACGACAATGCAGTGACTCAGCAATTTGCTGAAAACGCCAGCTGAAGTAAATGGTACACTGATTACTAATCAGTACCAGGCGTACTCCCAGCACTCTTCCATTCAGCTTCAGCTCTTCAGTATTCACTCACAATTTTGACACTAAATTACCTTCTCATGTTTTCTTTATTTTTTCCAGATTTTGAGTTATTTTGAGTTTTTTGTCTCAGAATGGAGCAACAGAGTAGTGTAGGGATTAGAATGCTTGCCTCACTGCGTGGATTCTATTTCTGTTTACATGTTCTCACCATGCTTGTGTGATATATATTTATATACACACACACACCGTCATAACATGGATAGCTGATCACAACAGTATTCTGCACAAGGTTAATTTCTAAGGTGATTTACATTTTAGGCTTTGGGAGAGCATACTTGCATATGCAGTTTGGTCTCATCTGTGTTTATTGGCCCACAGCATTTTGCATCACCCAGCGATGGAGCATGACTGCATGCCCTTGCACAATGTGTGAACAGGATTAGTTTAAGCAGAAGAGGTGGGATCATGTAATTAGCAGTGAGAACTGACTTTTTAGTGCATGCCGGAACATGCTCTGTAAACAAATTAGCGTGCACAACCATGTCCAATTTGCAGATTGTTATTTGCCTTGTGAAAATTATGACAGCTAACATTAGCTTGCTCAAACGAATAGCCTCACATCGCTTTATTATAATTAGTATTCAAGGAACAAGATGATTTGTTTTGTTTTTACTCTGCCATGGTTTCAAGATCAATCAAGAGTTTCCTGTTGAGTTGAGATGCCAGTCAAAAGCGCAACGTTCAGAGATGTTTGGGTAGTGTCAAGTGGCTAATGCATCCATGCTAGCCTAATTTAAGATCAACAAAATGTGAAAAAACATCAAAGTCTGCAGCAGCGGTTAGTGTGTCTTCATGTTTGTGTGAACTTTGGTGTGTAGGAACTTTATTTTACTGGGATATATTACTGGGGATTGGCTGGCGACCAGTCCAGGGTGTACCCCGCCTTACGCCCGAAGACAGCTGGGATAGGCTCCAGCACCCCCGCGACCCTCGTGAGGAAAAAGCGGTAGAAAATGAATGAATGAATATTACTGGGTGGCTGGCGACCAGTCCAGGGTGTACCCCGCCTCTCGCCCGAAGAAAGCTGGGATAGGCTCCAGCACCCCCCGCAACCCACGTGAGGAAAAAGCGGTAGAAAATGAATGAATGAATGAACATTACTTGGGTACATTAATACTGCAAAAATCAAGATGAGTTGCATTCATGTTTATGTTCAGACTGGTCTAACATTAGTGTTTACCAGGCATGCAGTTATAGTTGTATCCTGGTCTGGTGATTCATTTGAATCTGATCAAATTACGTCTAAATGAACCTAACAAACAGTTGGATGAAGTATCAAACGGATTACTTCACACAGGGAATTGAATTGCACTCCACTTGAGTAATTGACCAGGCAATAAAGGAGGGGAACTTACAGTCTCGTGGACGCTTAAACATTGCTCAAGTGAGACGTGAATGCCCGCCCACATGAACGCGAACATGAATATGAATATGACTTTTTTCTGTTAGTATTTTGACTTTTCAGTCAAAATATATATATATATATATATTAATTTCTGTTGTTTTTGTTCCAACTATTTCAGCTTCCTTCTTGTAAATGTTCTTCTGGTAATTATGACTTCATGGCCATCATATTTTGACCTTTTCATGTTTTGCAACATGATACGTTTTTCTGCAGCAACTTTTTCGAAGAAATTACAACTTTGTTTCTTTGCTTTTCATAATATTATAACCTAAAAAAACTTTTTTTCAACCATTGAAATGAAGCTATCAATGCTATTAAATCCTCATAATAATACATAAGTTGATGATTTTTTTTGTTTTCCTAATATTTTTGATGTAATTCTTGTAAAATTCTTATTTTTTTTTTTCATTTTTGCTGATTTTTTTTCCTTGTTAAATTATATTTTTAGAATTTACCGTGGGCCTATTAAAAAAAAAAAAAAAAAAAAAAAAAGCCGCGATCCACACTTTGGACACCGCTGGGTTAGGGTGCGAGGCAAACTTGTAGACCCTAACAATCAATGCTCCTAACCTTGTGCAAAGCCATTCAAACAATACACAGGCTCACATATTACCATTGCACGTCTTAAACAAGGTAGAGAGATCTCAGTGTGTTGCTGAATGTGGGAAGACACAGGATAAAAATGACCCAAAACTTCCCCATAACAGACGGTGAAATAGACTAAAAGTACAAAAAAATAGTACAGAAGACCAGGAATAAAAACATGGAAGCTACAAACAAGTAGAGACAGGAGAGCTCAGTCCTCCTTGCTTGTTATAATAGTTACCAAATATTTCATGTGATTTTGTTGTTGTTCACAGAGAAGAATTGATGATCAGTTCGTCCTTTGACTCTTTGGAGGTGCTTCTGGATTCCTTTGGACCTGTCAGAGACTGTAGCAAAGACAACGGAGGTTGTAGCCGTAATTTCCGCTGCATCTCTGACAGAAAGCTGGACTCCACAGGATGTGTGGTAAGTTGTTAAATGTTTGTTGTGTACTTGATCAAGTACACACTCTTAAGGATGCTGTCTTTCCTCTCAAGTCATCTTGTGTGGAGAGAGATCTCATTAGACTGGGGGTTGGCAACCTTTTACCCCCTTGCTCACGAAGTAAATGAGTCTGAAGCCGCAAAACATCAGTTTAATACAACAAGTCTGAATCTTTCTTAATGTAGCAGTTTCCAACAAATAGAAGTTGTGTGTAACTGATACCAACTAGTAGGGTTATGATGGTATCTTCTTAAACATCACTACCTGACACCTGAAGAAATTTACAGTACATAGCATCCTGTCCGCTTATTGGTCGGACAATAAAACTCTTGCTGATTGGTCCTTCCCTGGGCAACAGCCAAGAAACTTGACACTTGAACTTCTTTCTGAGATTGCATTAAGATTCGCAAGCCAGCTTGTGCACAATGACATGCACAAGCATAACATTATTTTTATAAAAAAACATGTACGGATTTGGGCTGCACAGAGGATGAGTGGTTAGTGCACAGACCTCGCAGTTAGGACACCAGTGTTCAATTCCATCCTCAGCCATCTCTGTGTGGAGTTTGCATGTTCTCCCCGTGCATGCGTGGGTTTTCTCCGGGTACTCCGGTTTCCTCCCACATTCCAAAAACATGCTAGGTTAATTGGCCACTCCAAATTGTCCATAGGTATGAATGTGAGTGTGAATGGTTGTTTGTCTATATGTGCCCTGTGATTGGCTGGCCACCAGTCCAGGGTGTACCCCGCCTCTTGAAGACAGCTGGGATAGGCTCCAGCACCCCCCGCGACCCTCGTGAGGAAAAAGTGGTAGAAAATGAATGATGTCAAAGTTGTGTGATGTTACATATATGTACAATATCCATGCAATAAATATAGGATGAACACTTTCATTGCAATATCTGACACCCTATTAAAAATACAGTTGGTAAATGGATTTAACATGAGCTTTCATTTAACATGGGCTTTCCAGAAAGCCCCAAAAAATGCTAAATGAAAATTGAAAGGGATGGATATAGCACTACACTAAAAACATATGGAACCGTGAGCTAAAAAAAAAAAAAAAAAGGTTCAACGAAGCAGAATATGTTTTATATTTTAGAATCTTCAAAGTCGACACTTTTTTCCCTGATGGCAGCTTTGCACATTCTTGGCATTCTCTCAATCATCTTCATGAGGTAAGCCAGTTGGAAAGGTTTAAAAGAACAGGTGTGCCTTGTCAAGACCTACTTTCTGGGATTCCTCGCCTTCTTAAATTTTGCTGTGCAGAGGCAGGATTAGTGCTAATGTCAATAGCATTCAATCACAATCTCAATGACTATAAGCCAATCATTTCACACAAACTTTCGTGTTTTATCTGAAAAAAAAAAAAAAAAAACATTTAAAATGTTTATTTTTTTTCTATCAAGAGAAGTCTGGTTCATCTGGTGCAATTTCCCGATGCCAGTTATCTGCAAGCATAAACGTGGGGATGTCCAACCACCATACCATTCAAAAGAAAGGGACTGAGTTCTGTGAGACGAACATGTTTTGGTCCAAAATGTGTGAAACTGTGTAAACCTGAGAAGACCATTCCAACTGTGAAGTATGCCTCTGGTACAGCTCTATGCCTTAGTTCCTGTTTTCATGCCCTTATTTTGTAGCCACTTCCTTTGTTGTTCCTTTCCGTTTGCTCACACAGTTACTTGTTTCACACACCTGCCTCTAATTTTCTGTCCCCTATTTAGTTCAGGTGCGTGCTTCTCCCTTTGGCGGTTCATTGTCTATCATTTGTTTAGTCTGCACTGTTGCCAGTTTCCTGCCACTGCCCAGCGAGATTATTATTAAAAAGAAATTTTCACCTGCATCTGGGGTTGCAACACAACGTTGACAACCGCATCGTAACAATTAAATGTTGAGACCACCAAGACCACCGGGTACAGATGAATGCCCTCGCATGATCCAAACGTTCCAGACTCTAGCGACTTCAAGCAAGGTAAATTGTGACTGGCTGACTTATACCATTAGGAAAAAAACACTCTAGTTCCTCCCAGTACATTTCTCATAGTCTTGTTGTCAGTTGGTACTACCAACAACATACTGATGACTAAATCCATAGCATGTGGGTAAATGGTAAATGATAATGGTACAATAGTAAACATTAGTGTTGGTATTTTTTTCTTTTTCATATCAATTTGAAGCTTGGTGACGTCATCCCAGCTGAGTTGTCTTCATTTACACAATCTGCCTGAAAGCCATCCCCAGGTGCAGCAGCTGCTGCTTTGGTCTGACAGCCTCTAATTACACACAGATTGCATGCACAAATTGAATGAAACCCTCAGCGCGCATTTGCCCTGTAGTTTTTATTAATGTAGACAAAAAAAACACTGAATGTACACAGTTATTAGTTCCAGATGTAGATGAAAAGAGGCAGGTAAGGTAAATTTGTCTTTTCCCGTGGGTGTCCTAAAGTCTTGACTAATGCGCAAAAATGCACTTTGTGAACATCGTGGGTGCTTGTGCAAGGAAGCACGAAAGGAGGAAAGGAATTTTTTTTTTAATTTTAATATACAGCATATTCTGCCATCATACTTACCATATCCATATTGTTGGTTTGCCATACCCTGGTCTCAGAAATAAATCAGTCGCATGAAAGTGTATTGTTCAGCACCTTTGTTGAACAAGCATGTCTCAAACGTGAGGACCATGCTTACCCTCTCAACGGCCAACGAGAAAAGGGGGCACCACAATCACATGTGCGAATGGATTTGTATGATTTAGTGGCAGAATTAATTAAAATAATCATCAATTATGTGAAAGAAAAAGCATTGAATTTAATGAACCAATTGACTGATTTTGTCTCGTTTTTATTCTATGCACTTTATGTGGAATTCACTGGAATTACAAGTCATTATTAAAAATTAATTGTCAGATTAAATGCAATGAGTAGAATAGAAAGTGAAAGCGACAAAATTTTGGCGGTCTTTTTACAGGAACAGGTTGGTTTTATTCTTGTGCAACTCAAGTAAAACATTAAGTAAAATATTTTTGTAAGCAATAATTTGAATATAAATGATTTATCAGAATAGAAGACAAAAAAATCATTTCTGACATAGTAAACACTGCTGACTCCCAATTTTAAGAAATATTAATAATCCCTCCAAAACAAACAAACAAAAACACCCTTTTGGGAGTACTTTGTACAAAAATTAATGAAAAACCTCCATTTGAAATATTTTGCTGTTTTGACTGACACTCACATAGCACAACTAAAAATGCACCACACTCATAGATGTCCCTCAACACAAACAAAAAAAACACCCTTTTTGGAGTACTTTGTACAAAAATTCATGAAAAACCTCAATTTGAAATCTTTTGCTGTTTTGACAGACACACACACTCACATAGCACAACTAAAAATGCACCACACTCATAGATGAACCCATGGGAAAGTATTGAGAGCAGCTAGTAAACGGGCAAAGAAATCAATACACCTGGGCAAATACTAAGTTTATGGTAATTAGTCCATACAGCTGTATTAGAATGTAACGTTTCCCTAATTGGTAATTACCCTCACTATTGATCAACAAAAATACTCCATGGGAGGTTTTCTTGAATAACTTTCCGATTCGTCATTTGAGTTTGCAATAATCTCTAAACAATATCATGCCGGCTACTGCTGCAAAAGCAGTTCCTACCACTTTGGAATGCAATTCCCCTTAGGTTGTAAAAAGCTATCTTGACTGCTATCACATTATGAGAAACGAAGTAATGTTGAGTGGAGTCAATACCTGGTGGAGATAAACCAAGACCCTGGCCCTAAGGAAGAGTTGGAGCACATCAAATTGTCACTACGGATGTTTTCTCCCCCAGGTCATTTGATTTATGTGATCTCTGTACTTTCGACTTGAAAAGAAGCCATAGTGGAATTCGTTCAGTTGGTGAGAACAAACATGGTGCTTGTGAACAAATGTGGTATTATCAGGTAGAAGAGAAGAGAAGTGGTGTGAATGTGACCCAGAAAAGATTGTAGCTATCGACGAGCCCAATACTCATTATAAACAAGTATCCGTTACGGATACTAATTTTACAAGTGTGAGTATAAAACAAATACATTTCATCATTATCAACTGATGCTGGATCTCGTCTTTACTGCAGTTATTGTCATTAACGCACAACACTTATGTTGGGGTAAAATTCCCGTCGCGACATTCTAGTGTTATCCGGTAAGCCAACACGGTGTTCAATTCAAGACAACTTAGATTGATATTTTCCTCTGTTAGTGGACATTGGCGGCCACAGAGGGACAGAAAATGCTACTATTGGTTGGATGCAACACTCACTGTCATTACTGATATTGACCTGAAATCACTTGTCAAAATGGTCAATTCATTCAATATTTGCTGACAATTCACTATTTGTACTATTTGTTTTCCAATACCACTGGTCGACAAGTAACAAGTGACATTTTTCTTGGTTTAGGTCACTAATAAAGAAAAAGTGCGTGCAGATTGACTATAGTTAAAATAGGACATTTATGCAAAATAAGGCAAAAACAGTAGACAGAATGTACAATTTGTCTACAAGCTGAAAGCCTCGAAACAGCCACAACCCTTACTCCGGTTATCATGAATAAATACTTAAAGGAGAACTGCACTTACGTATAACACAAGAAAATAAGGTAATATTAATAAATTTAAGGTAATATAAAAAAACATCTAACGATGTTGGATCGTTTGATATACGTACATGCTGTGATCATGCATTAGCACGTTCAGTGATGATAATAGTAATAGTTGCAATATCCTGCCGTGTTTTGATGACTTAAAACACCACCCAAATTTACTTCCTCTGCCCATTGATACTAACTAACACAACATCTTGCTAAGCGTTCGTCTCAGCATCGATCACAGATGGAAGAGAGGATACCTAGCTCTCAATTTTGCTACAAAGAGTCAAAAAAAACTTTGGCCAAACTTGCAAGTGTGCAGGTCGGGACCGTGGCTTTTAGCCGCTGCCTGATGGATGATCACATCGCAAGCCTCAAACTCACCACACCGTGCCAAAACTTATATCACTCTCACAATGACAGGAAGTCCCACACACGGCAGACATGCTTGATTTGAATGCTGGAGCAAAGCTGATTAGTAGAGGAGATCGGCATTTTAAAGCAAGTATCGGCCGGTGTCAATACCGTTCTTTTTCACCGATATCTACTAATACTGATCTGTGGTCGATCGATTGGAGCACTTCTTGTTGTTAGAGGTGTTTTTTAGAGGGCTCAGTAGTTGAAAATAGTTACGTGCTAATGACTGAGAATCTAGGCATTCCCGGTCCAGTTGAGTGACATAGTATCTCCAACGTTTTCTAGGTTAGATGTCCGGCAGGCCTATCACACCCAAAATAAGACCTACCTTTTAACTGGGATTTGCAGTATTCTTGATATGGAAACTGTTTTTATGAATATCGAACCATATTTGCACTGGATTATTAGATGCCAAATCAAGAGTAGGACAAACAATAGTATTTAAACCTCTTTGGTATTTTTAGATAGACTCCCTTTATTGTCATTGCACAAAACACAGTGAAATTGCCAACGAAATGTAACGTTCCACTATAATTATGGCTATCCTGATTTATTGTAAACCTTCATACATCCATCTGTCCATTTTATATACGGCTCCTCATTTGGGTTGCAGGTAAGTTGGAGTCTTACCGCAGCCAAAAAGGTGGGGTACACCTTGACTGGTTATCAGTCTATGACGGTTTATTGTCAACCTCCCTTATTTTAATGCTTGAAATATGTGTGCAGTAAATGAAAGATGTGTGTATGTTTGAGGAAACAGCTTAGCTTAGACAGCGTTTACACAGGCCACACTAATGGGAAAAGAGATAACTGGCACAGATGTTATCAAGTCTGTTCATCCGAACCACCTGGGATTGCTGATCATTTGACATCTTTTCACATTTAGTCTCATGCGTCTGTTTAGAGAACAAAAAAAACCCACAACATTACACTAATGAGTTCCATGTTTATGTTTTCTGTTTTAATGGTTTCAAAAAACAATTCTCATGTCACAGTGCCCCCCAGGATTGAGTCCCATGAAGGATGGCAGTGGATGTTATGATCACCACATCGGCATCGACTGCTCCGACGGCTTCAATGGAGGTTGTGAGCAGCTGTGTCTCCAGCAGTTGGCTCCTTTGGAGGATGACCCCACCCTTTATAACATCCAGATGTTCTGTGGGTAAGTACGTATTATTTTATCGCTATTATACACTATTGGACATTAATTGTTGCATTGTCCTGGAGTTACAAAGGAGTTTCTTCCTATGAGGCTTTGGAAGAGTAAATTCAAAATTTTAATTAAATAAAACCTGGGGAGACACAGCCTTCTCCATCGCGGCCCCCACCCTCTGGAACTCTTTGCCCCATTCACTCTGTGCTTGCCCTGACCTTCCCACCTTCAACAAACAACTCAAAAACCACCTGTTTAAATCCGTTTTTAATGTCTAACTTTTTATACCTGACTGCTGCGCCCCGCCCCGCTTTTAGCCTTGTTTTTAGCTCTGAATTAATGTATGAATATTGTATTTGAATGCATCGTTTACTTTGTTTTTTTTACTCAACTCTAGTTTTTATTTATTTTTTCGTCACTGTAAAGCGTCTTTGAGTACTCTGAAAAGCGCTATACAAATAAAATGTATTATTATTATTCATTCATTCATTCATTCATTTTCTACTGCTTTTCCTCACGAGGGTTGCGGGGGTGCTGGAGCCTATCCGAGCTGTCTTTTTTTGAGCTGTCACAATTTGGAGTGGCCAATTAACCTAGCATGTTTTTGGAATGTGGGAGGAAACCGGAGTACCCGGGGAAAAAACCCACGAAAATCAAATTCAAACACGGTTACTCCATGCATGGATTTAAATCAAAATAAAACAAATATTAAAATATGAATTTTTGTAAAAGTACCTTGTGCAAAATGTTATCAGAATAAAATAAAAAAAAGATAGAAATAAAGTCAGAATTTCGAGAAGGAAAATAACAAGCAAGTTGAAATAATTGGGGAAACAATTCAGAAATCCCAAAAATATATTTCCAAAATAAATTCAAAAGTTGTAAAAAATAATTTTACTAGAATAAATTGTGATATTATGAAGAAAAATGTCACATTAGTCTCAGAGTTGAACTATTAAAGCTTATTTGTATTATTTTGCAATATTATGAGAGAGGGCCGCAATGTGTGTGAGTGGTTAGCATGTAGGCAATGCAGTCAGGAGATGGGAAGACCTGGGTTCGATTCTCTGCTTGGGCATCTCTGTGTGGAGTTTGCATGTTCTCCCCGTGCATGTGTGGGTTTTTGTCCGGGTACTCGGGTTTCCTCCCACATTCCAAAAACATGCTAGGTTAATTGGCCACTCCAAATTGTTCATAGGTATGAATGTGGGTGTGAATGGTTGTTTGTCTATATGTGCCCTGTGATTGGCTGGCCACCAGTCCAGGGTGTACCCCGCCTCTCGCCCTAAGTCAGCTAGGATAGGCTCCAGCATACCCCGACCCTAGTGAGGATAAGCGGCATAGAAAATTGAGAGAATGGATGGAAAGTGCAGCTCAACATTGCAGCTGCGGTATTTAAACCATGCCTGATGCGTGGAATAGAAATAAGTGCCAGGATCAGAAAAATAATTTGTTGCTCTTGTCTTGGGAACCAAGATCCCTAAAGTCTCAGCTTCATAATCTCACACACGTCGCCAAACTCTTTCTCTCTTTGGGTGTCGTTCTCCATGTTTCTGTCAGTATCTTCCTCCTCTTCATCTGGTAGTAGTCCAGCCTAGTAGTCCAGTAATCCAACCCTATACTGACAAAGGTTGCTTTTTTGTCATGTGGTTTCCATGACGGAAGAGTTGACACGTTCTGCACATCTGCAGAACGTGTCAACATTCGGCCTGTGGCGCTACGTACATTACCGTACCTAGGTAAGGTTTGCATTAGGTTACTTGTAAAATTGGTGGATATTACACATTTTTTCTGATGGGCTTATCCATAAGTGGCATAGCACCTGGATTCTCATTATTAATAACTGACTTTGCGATATTGACAGTATATTTATGGTGTTTATTGAAGAACAAATGTTTTACATTCGTTTATACAGTAAACCTCGGATATATCGGACTCGGATATATCGGAAATTCGCTCACAACGGACAGATAAAAAAGAACCAATTTTTCTGTAATGCATTTCCAATAAAAATTCATTGCATATATCGGATTTTTTATAACGGATTTCGCCTATTTCGGACAAAATCTCCAGTCCCGTTCCAATGCATTTCCATTAAATTTCCCTCGCATATATCGGATGGCCGCATCGTGGCGCTCCGATTCGCCGAATCGTGACAGGCCGCTATACGACGTCATTTGCAGCGTTTGCAGCGTTGCCTGCGCGTCCAGGTACATTGGAAACATAGTCAAGGAAGTGCCTTTTTCTAACGGATAAAATCCGATTTACGCATATACCGGATATAAATCCGATATATGGACATATTTCGCTTATATCGGACAAAACCAGTGGGAACAATTGAATCCGATATATCCGAGGTTTACTGTAGTATGAACTGATTAATTGTTGCTCATTCAGTTATTTGCAACAATAGTGACAGTTGGCAAACACAGAGAATGCTGCCATTGCGTACTTTTTTGTGCCGTTATGGTAATAACGCTTTCCAAATTGCATATTTATACAATTAGTAGTAGTTTTTGTAAGCCGCAGGGTTCAAAGTTTGTCGAAAAAGCTGCGACTGACACAGGAAGTTACAGTAACACCTATCACTCACTGTGTACACAACACAGATATCTAAAAATACAGTAATATAAACATATACAATTAAATGACACACTAATAAAAATCGTGTGACCAATTCCTTACCCCTATCTCTTTTATCATCTCAACATGATGCTTTATCATTCCCACCAGCAGCTTCTTCTAAGTACCTTAAAAACCGTATTTAGAAGGTCCTAAACAGGTTTTCCATGCTCCAACTACAAAAACATTCAATTTGTAAATGAACAATAAACACAGGAATGAAATGAGATGGCAATAACAAGAGTGAACAATTCTTTACCCATTTTATCCTATAGTCTCAGTGTGCTGCTTTATCATCTCCACCAGCAGTTCCACCTTCAACCTTTAAGGTTATGCAAATTACCTCCTTCCATACCGCCCATAAACACTTCACTTTAACTCCCTCCCCCTTTTTGTGTTTCGAGGTTTACAACAATTCTTTTGCTTCCTCCTGAATCAGCATACGGCTCACTGGGGTCCAACCTCGATTCTGGCCCGACACTCAAAACAGTAGCAACGTTTTTATCTCAATAACGAGACCACTATGCTGCTTTATAGGAGATGATCCTTTCACATGCTCTTGGATGCCATCTTCATTATGCCAATATTGCTCTTTCAGCTTTTTATGATGGCTTTCATATATATATTTTGTTGGCATCTAGCAACCAGAAAAGCCTGTGTCAGATCGTTATTACATCACATGACAGTAATCCCTTGCCACTTTGTCCTTCAAATTGTCTTCACTTTATTGCAGTGCTGCAAGAATATATAAGTATAGTATAAGTAAACCATCGCTGTTTTGTTGTATTATTCGTAAAAAAATAATGCATATTTAAGAAAATGTGATGTATTTTTGCTAAACATTGCTAAATTTAGTAAAATACAATACAGTATAAGGTATAGGACGATGCATTCAAAGACCGTGTGATATGTAGTATTCTACACAGCTCACTGGGTGTCAGCAATGTTAGTGTAATGTTTATTTATGAACAGTGATGTACAAATAAAAAATAATAATTTTATTGTTGTCAATGAAATGATGAATAAGTATAGTTTAAAACTATAAAGTATGAAACAACTTGTATCTATAACATGAAGTAATGGCGGTCTGCACATTGATGAGTGGTTAGCGCACATGACTCACAGCTAGGAGACCCAAGTTCAATTCCACCACCAGCCATCTAGTGTGGAGTTTGCGTGTTCTCCCCATGCATGTGTGGGTATTCCGGTTTCCTCCCCCATTCCAAAAACATGCAATTTGGTGACTCCAAACTGTCCATAGGTATGAATGTGACCAATAAATACATGTGCTTTACAGTTGAGAAAAGTCTATTTCATTATATGACTGAAGTTTGAAACTTTTGAAATAAACTCTTCTGAATTTAAATTTTGGATCGTCTTATATCGTCATATCATCATAGGCCTACATTCTGAAAATATCAGGATATGTGCTAAGGTCCATATCGTCCAACCCTAATTATATATATATTTTTTCATGGACTGGGGTTCTACTACTTTACTTTCACTCATGGGCCCTTACAACCGTTGTCACGTTTCTCCGTCTTACACCCCAGCTGACCCGTGCCCATGCCTCAGTGTTTCCACATCGGAGATTTGCAGTAGAATGCCACATTTGTCTTTCATGAAGAAGCTGCTCTCTGTATGAAGCCCTGACAAATCTGATACATATCTCTTTCTTTCTAACACCTTCCTCGAACCTTCTATGTAGGATTGACCCCGGGATGCAGAGACAGAAGCAGAACTGTCAGAAATGCAGGCTTTAATAACCAACTCACGTAGAGGGCAATAGTGCACAGGAAAAAAACAAAATAATCGCTATTTTTCACTAGGTAAAAAAATTGTGGTTTCCTCCCACATTCCAAAAACATGTTAATTTCATTGGCCGCTCCAAATTTTCCATAGGTATGAATATGAGTGTGAATGGTTCTGAAAATTAGTTGTTTTTCCCAACAAATCAGATCTTGTTTAAAGATTACACAACATCAACAGGATGCTTCATTTAAGAACATTTAGATTATTAAACAGAACAGTAATAACATACTGTAAACAATTTTTGATTACCAATACAGACAAATGACAAAATGACATTTTGTAGAGAAACATTTTTGGCCTACTTGTATGATTAATTTTGGTTTATTTCAAGGTGAGCGAGTTTCAGGATAAAGCTTCTTCATTTTGCACTAATATGTCATTCCATTTTCATTTATTTTAATATTTCACTCCTTATCAGCTAAGTATTTTATGCTTATTTCAAGGTCTGTCAAATACTTTCAGCACACGGCTTTGCATAGATACACTAATATGAGTTATTAGGTTGGGGCGACCATTTGTTGAAATTGAATGTTGATGGCCTCCAAAAAGTCAAACCCAGCTCCAAATTTTTTATTGGTTCTAATAAGGTTAAAAAAATAATAATTCTAAAAAAATAAGAATTTCCAGCTTAAAGCTCCTGTTTATTTTTAATATAAAAAACTTAAATCTAGGATTTCAGTCCGGATTATTTATAGATATACAAATCTCAATTCAGGATTTCTTAAGTAAAATTTACTTTCACTAGTTTTTTTTTTTTTTTTTTTCGTTTTTTTTTTTTTTAAGAAGTAGTCTTTATCTTATATTTGGCCAACTTTTTTTTTTTTTTTTGCAGTTCAAACATCGTACCGTCACTCGATCACGTTTTATAAAAAAAAAAAGATTAATTAATAAATGATCACTGTTTTGTGGTTGAATATGATTTAGTTTGTTTCTTTTTGTGTTTTCCCGATTACGGAGTCGCCACAGCGGAAAATCATAAAAAATATATAATCAAATTGCACATATTACCTAAGTTAAGCATTTTTAGCATACAAATGGCTAAATGAATGAAAATAAAAATGAACCTGTAAGAAGCAATGACATACAGAAAACATATATGTATATATATATGTTTTATTTTTTTGTAGGTAATTTATTTTCCAAACTACTTGCCCAAAACAGACATTACGTCCTCTTGGAAGGCAAGTTCTAACAATAAAAGAATAGAGAACAGGCTGAATAGGTGTAAAATGTAAAATAACACAATGCTTATTCAGCTACACAAAAAATAAACATGAACAGAAAAGGTGTCCAGTGTTTATGTAACAAACTATTTTTTTAATTTATGAGTTGGGGGTTATGTTGCAGCCACAGTCAACAAAAAAAAAAACAGAGGCAAAAAAAAAGCCTTTGGCTATGTTCACCCTGCAGGTCAATTCCGATGTGTTGTGTTGTGAACTGATTTTGTTTCAGTGTGAGCAGTACAATTCTCACATACGACTTGGTTTGTATGCAGATCTTATACGTAATCTTTACTTGTGTAAAAACACAGAAATGTGTGTGACGTTGCATTCTTATTAACAACTTGCATTTTATTGGTAGTGTGAGTTGAATTTTAACAAAAACATCAGAATTAGGCATCCTACCCTGCATGGTGAATGTAGCCTTTGAGAGATTTGTTCTCCTATAGCCCAAAAAATGGAAGCAAATGAGTGCGATGATATCATCAGGCTTCAAACTGACACTACCCACACAACTTTGTCACATATTCACAGCCAGGTGTGAACGCACATCAACCCTTTAATATCTACATCTACATTTTATCACTCCCACCGCAATTTGGAATAAAGCCTCCACAAAAGATAAATTGGTGTAATTCACATGCATGAGAGTTGCATTTACAAGCGTGTAAAACACATAACTCCAGTCAGAATACATACGATGGAGAACCACATATTGCAGACTGTAACAAAGTACGGAACGTGGGCCACATCCGCCTCTTTATCTGTCCTTGAGCAACCCACATTAGGTTCACTGAAATTGGAAAATGAAATTCAAAGAAGGTTACTCCATGCATGGATTTAAATCAAAATAAAACAAATAATAAAATGTGATTTTTTGTCAAAGTACCTTATGCAAAATGTTATGTTATCAGAATAAAATGTAAAAAAATTAGGAATAGGAATAAAGTCAGAGAATTTCTATGAAGCCCAAGTCCCAACCCACCTACTTGGTAGTTTGGGCAAAATTTGGGGATGAGTACCACCTTAGCAAGGATTTGGAAGCATAACTGTGACATGCAAACTATGGAGCAATTTTAGTGGAGGGGGAACTTCTGTTGTGTGCAGGGTTGCATCGGGCTCTGGATGACGTGATGAGTGAGCGTTTGTATGTGTCGGCCGATTTTACTCATGGATTATCAGGATTGGTATCTGCAGCATAAAATCCTGATCAGAGCATCCCTAATATGCATGGTTGCAAGAGCCGAAAAGATATGCCAGCTACAAGTCAGCATAATTTTTGCTCTTAGGCTTGCATAAATAATTTATGTATATTAAAGTAAATGTCTGCTTTAAACTACATATTGCATTTTGTTTTCTGTGTTTCCATATCCAATATTCTTTGGCACATGAGGTATGGTCCGATGGTTTTATTGAATTATCACATGCGCTGTACTCCAATATTTTTATCAGACAAATCATGTTTTATTTGAACCCATCTGAATAATAAATCTGTTTCCTCATAGTATTAATTGAGTAATGTTGTCCTTTCCACATTTTTCCTGCAAATTTAAAAAAAAACCTGTTTGGTCTGTTCAACCTATAGATGTATTGAGGACTACAAACGGGGACCAGACGGGAGATCTTGTCTGCCATTATCTGAGTCCTGCACAGAGGGGATCGACTGCGGGGAGGCTGTAGATGTTCCGGCAAACCAGACGGTGTTTGGAGACCTTTTCTATGGATACAACAACCATACCAAAGAAAGCACTTCTGGACAAATCCTCAAGGCCACGTTCAGGTACACTGCTAATGATGATGATGATTATTATTATTTGTATATATGTATTTATTATGAATGTTCTATTGGTGGAACTACAAACACACAACTTCAAAACAATATTACAATGTCCCACACTCTGCTATTTGTTTGTAAGCTACTAAAGCGACTGTTGTGTTTACAGCCAATGTTTGAACCCAAAAAATCCAAAAACAAACAAACAAAAACTACTCCTGGCAAGGCCGTACAGAAATACGTACTTATGCGAATGAGCAAGAGGCCAGAAAGAGCTACACACGAGAATACACAACACAAGGTAATGTTTATGCAAGGGATGCGAGTGAAACAATCTGGCGCATGCACACATAAGGAACACCGGCTCCTTGTGATGTCACAGGAAGCCAGTGTTGGAAAAAAAAACTACATTCTAAAAATATATTCTAGGTCAGGAAAGTGGAAAAAAGCATAATAGGTCCCATTTAAAGGAAAAGTGCACTTTTGGGGCAATTTTGCCCATCTTCTACAATCCCTATGTGAGACATAAACATGTCTTTTTGTGTGTTGTAAAGGTACAACAGAGTGGTCATTACTGCAATTATCAAGCACTTATTCCGCCTATAAAGCGTTCTTAAAAAGCACCAACAATGCTCCATTTACATATAATGAGGAGATGCATATAACCAAGCTACTGCGACATTATTATTGTGGGAATGCTGAAATGATGCACCATTTTTCTTCTGCTGCTTCTTCTTTTTCCCAATTTCCTTTTTATTCAGCCTATTTAAAAAAAAAAAAACTACTTCCCCATTACTTAACCAATTCAAAGAAATGTTGAGCTCAGCGGGGACAAGTGTGTTACCAATTCAGATTTTAAGAAATATCCTCAGTCTTTTCTGTGAAAATGTTCCCATTGGAAATGAATGGGCAATAATTTAAATGGTGCAAAAGTCATCGGAGACTTTCCCTTACTGAATCACTTTGTTGTTTCTATGACAGCGACACAGCTTAGGTGGTAAGAGCAGTTGGTTCCCAAAGGTAGTCAGTTTAAATCCAATGCATGCCGTCATCATATCGCCAATTGACCTGGAGAAAAACCACGCAGAACCCACGGAGAACATGCAAAGTCCACACAGAGATGCCCGACACCACTGCTGCTGGTTTTTTATGAGTTTGGAAACTTTAGCTTAGGTGCAGGCATCCGTTTCTGTATTGCTATGTGATATCTTACTCTCCAGCGTGGTCACTTAGGTCCGAGGGCCAGCTCCAACTTTTGGTGCCCAAGACGAGACTTAAGACCAGGGGAGACCGAGCCTTTGCTATGGAACTCTCTCCCCTCCCAAGTAAAAAAGGGCACCAACATTGAAAGCTTTAAGTCACGTCTTAAAACCCACTCTTATTCTCTGGCTTTTAACTCGGAGTGAGTCGTATGGTCCTGTGTCTTTTAGTTCTTTCATTTATTTTAATTGGTTTTATTTTTTATACTTGTATTGCTTTGCTTCTTGTTTTTAATATTTTAATATCTATTTTACTATTTTATTTCTTATTTAATCTTTTAGTTTTGGATTAAATTCAAATTGTACCTTTTTATTTATTGTATTTTATTTTTACTTTTTATTTCACTAGTCTGTGCAGCACTTTGGAAACTCTGTTTATAAAATGTGTTATATAAATAAAGTGGATTGGATTGGATATCAATGCCCCGATGACATAAGTTCCTGTAATGCTCAAAAATGGTCAAAACATGCAAAATACTGAAAGTATTATATGTTCTCATGAATGTACCTGTTACTACAGGGGCACAGCATGTACATAAAACCATAAATGTTGGAGTTTTTTAGAGGTGTTTTAATCATGGTCTTTGTAGGATCAAAGGCAGTCTTTGTAGGATCCATAATGTGCAGTAACGAGCTATTTTTATCTGTTTTTTTTTAAATATCTTTAGAACACAGAAAAGAGAAATATGTGTGTTCATGTCTCACATAAGGATTGTGGACAGTGGGCATTCAAAAAAAAGTGCAGTTTTCCACTACCCTAACCTGGTGCAACTCATGTGGTGTTCCCCAGGGATCGATGCTTGGACTCATTCTATTCACTCTTTCCCTTCACTATGCACAATAGTCTCAACAGTACCATTAACTACTAATTTGGCACAGCTCCGCTCCGCTGCAGCACCACCTGAAGTCAATGGGTGGAAACAGGAAGTGATAGGTGAAATCACGTCACACAAGTATACAGTATTCTTTCTTTTTTTTTATTTATTTAAGTGTGCTTCACTCTGATAAGCACTATTATTTCTTGGAGAGGCCAGAAGGTCAGCAAAGTCATGGGATATCTCCATAAAGATTTTTAGCGGCTTCCACGTCTGCCTGCAGGCAACCCACCCTCCAAGGGACCACCAGAAGAGTTGCAGAGAAAGCAATTGAGGGCTGATATCATCAAGAATGTAAATCTGCAATGCTCTGATCTCATTTGAAAGTGCTTGAGAAAAGAAGTCTTTGAAGAGTGCCAAATGCTTCCTTTGCACGCAATGTGATGAAAGAGTTGGGTACATACTTTCAGAAGGCAAACCTACTGCATGCTTCAATTCAAGAAATTTATATAACCCTGAAATAACAGCAGTACAAATCTGAAAACTATATGTTGGGATGCGAGTGAGTGTTTTGCAAGTTTCTAATGCAAAGTCCAAGTTAAATCTCAGGACAAGACAAGACCGGTGAGTCAGTCAGTGAAATTTGAGTCCTTCCATGCCTTACATACGTACCGTAAGTGCTGTTGTCTCCCAAACAAAATGCTAGTTTAACAGAATAACAATCTATTTATCCATACAGTGAATGCATTTTTAATTTTTTAAGTAAAATAAGACCAGTGCAGCAGGGAGCAGTAGAGAAAGAAATGCAGCAAAAGATATAAACGACATGTCCCGCCAAGGTCAGTGGTAACAAAGCGTTGTGTCCTTATTGGAGTCGACTGTTAGCCCTTGAGAGACATTGTTTGAGAAGGGGACAGATGGAAGCATAGCAAGGAAACCTCTCAGTGATGTTTGCTGGCATCTCTTCAAAGGCCGATACCCTTGTTCTGTTGCATTCTGGAGTGGCGCTAAACATCTGTTTCCATCTGTCACTCATCATCAAAAGATGATGTGAATATGTTTTAATCATGATATGACTCTTAAAAGGTGGCAATGCACATGCAGATACTAGCTTTTTTTGGTTAATTGCTTCCAACTTGACTAAATGAATCTGTTTAGGACCTTCTAAATATGTTTTTTAACATTATAATAGCCCTCTGTCAATAGCCACGTTTACATGAGGAGTTTTTCTCTTTCCGAATGGCCTTTCCGAAAAAAGCAATGGTATACATGGAAAGGAATATTCCAATCGCGTGTCTACATGCGCCACTATAATCAACCAGAATAGTCAATGAGGCATGCCCAGTAAAGCGTAAACACCAACATCACGTGATACCGACTTTCTCGAGTTTTTCTTTCACTTGTTGGAATAACTCCGTATTGCCAGTTTTTCGTTCGTCCAGTCTTGGAATTTAGTTTGAATCAAAAACAAACTTTCCGCAGCAGTCCAGTGCTGATTGCTCGCCTCCATTTTTTTTAAATCGAAGAACGTTTCGAGCTATGTGTTTTGTCATATCTCAGCATTCGCTGAAAGAACGCACCCCGGGAACAGGAAAAGATAAAGTTCAATCTTGCTAATATTTTATAATTAAGTTCGGCACATGTTTTATATAGTTATGTATTTTCTTTTTTAATAAAAGTGGACTTGTGAATGGCGTATAGAAGGGTTTAGATTCTGTTCCACAGATGGCGCTAATGCACACGAACGCTGCTTGCCAACCGCCAATAAACAACAGAAGAAGAAAAACACCACGAAGAAGAACGCAGTCTGACGACTGTCCGATTGAGCGGGTACAAGATACCTCAATCGGATTGGGGAAAGGAATATTCCACCCCTGTGAATCCGATTATATATTCATTCGGATTGGCATTTTTCTTTGGGAATGAGGTGTATACAAAGGTTACATTCTTTCCGTGAATGTGTGAATGGTTGTTTGTCTATATATGCCCTGTGATTGGCTGGCCACCAGTCCAGGGTGTACCCCGCCTCTCGCCCGAAGACAGCTGGGATAGGCTCCAGCACCCCCCGCGACCCTCGTGAGGAAAAGCAGCAGAAAATAAATTAATTAATGAATGTTATTTTTATATTTACTGTACAAGTCATTTTTCCATTCATCTGAGCTGAGTAGGAACAATGCCGTCTCTTCTGAGCTTCAGTAAATTGAACATTCCACTCTGCTTGTTCCGTCCATACACCCTACCGAAGTTTTAGTTTCAGAGTTGCTTTCTCATCGTCTTCGCAATTTTATTGAGCCCACAGGGTCGTTTGTCAAAGTTCTTAATGATTTGCAACTAGGAGGAACTTCCAAAAATGGACCCGGGTTGGTAATAGAATACATAAAATAAGTAGTTTTTAAAATTAAGCTATCATGAATAAATATTGAAAATGAATCACATTTTATAAAGTCCCTGCACGTTGTTGTTGCAAGTTGTTGTCGGAATGAACCTTACTGGCATCGCAAGACTGATGGAGGCGATCAAACGAGTGAGTTCAACCAAGAGTCATCTTGGCAACAATCTGTCTTCAGAGAAAAGATGAGTCATGTTGCAGCAAATATTTGAACATAATGACAAACGACTGTGCTAAATTTAATACTTGTCGAGAAATGAAAAGCTTTTGCATAATTGGCGCTCTGTACTGATTTCCTGTTAATACTGTGCCAAAAATATTACATGAAAAACACAAGAATTAATTTAATGGATTCAGCTGTTTATGCAGCAGCATGAGGGGGGGCTGTAGCAGCATGTGTGCTTCACAGCCTGGAGGCTCTGGGTTCGAATCGGCTTGGGTGTCTGTGTGGTTTTCTTCTGGTACCCCTGGTTTTTGCCTTTTTTTTAAATTTTTGTTGGGTCATATTTAACTGTTATGATTAGCTTTGATTGGACGTTGGCAATGGTTCAGATTGACTTCAGGTGGCTGTTCAATACTGTGAAATACCATTAACCCCAGTACCCCCCAGTACCCTAGTACTCTTGCCCTTATAAAAGATGAATTGATGGTAATCATTTTTGATACTACCCTAACCTGGTGCAACTCATGTGGTATTCCCCAGGGATCGATGCTTAGACTCATTCTATTCATTCTTTCCCTTCACTATGCACAATAGTCTAAAAAAGGAACAGTTCCAAATGACACCCTTCGAGCGAGAGGCGGGGTACACCCTGGACTGGTGGCCAGTCAATCACAGGGCACATATAGACAAACAACCATTCACACTCACATTCATACCTATGGATAATTTGGAGTGGCCAATTAACCTAGCATGTTTTTGGAATGTGGGAGGAAACCGGAGTACTCAGAGAAAACCCACGCATGCACGGGGAGAACATGCAAACTCCACACAGAGATGGCCGAGGGTGGAATTGAACCCTTTTCTCCTAGCTGTGAGGTCTGCGCGCTAACCACTCGACCGCCGTGCCGCCCAATTCATACATTTTTACAAATTAGAATTTTAATTTGATCTCTTTTTCCTTTTTTTTCTTAAATCCCATAATCTGCCTTGTGATACTTCCTCTCTAAAAAGAACCTCCTCTTTTCTCTTTTACCAGGCAGAAGAACTTTGCTCGTAGCATTGAGCAGCAACTCCCAGATGGCATGGTGGTGGCGTCTGTGCCAACAGAGGTGGAGTGTCGCGAGGAACTTTTGGACCCTGTGCCAGACCCAGAGTACCTCACAGGTAAAAACACTTGTATTGCAGGGAGAAATTGTGGGGAAATTCGTGATTTTCTGACTGCAGGCATGAACTGTATAGATGGATTGAGCGGCAGAGTGATGGGACTGTACAGAGATGTCAAGCTCCTGAGTAACTAGGAGTGCTTGGTGTCTTGCTCAAGAGCAACTTGGTGGCACATAGGAAGTCATCTGTTGTCTCTCCAACAGCAGAATACTAAGTCAAGTTTTGCATTATGTATTATGCAACTTATTTCACTCAATCTAATACATATAAATGAATACCATTTTTACATTGAAGTCTCTCCCAGTTACAATACAGATGGCGTCAACCTATCTTTTGTCAGGGAATCAACTTTAAAAAAAAAGAAATCAGCTTGCCTTCAAATAATTGTTTCCACAGTGTATTTCATAACAATTGTCGCTTATAAATAGATTTAGCCAATTAGTGGAGAATGACCCAAAAGCCAATTGCTTTCCTCCTCTGCAAATTAATTTTGTTAGAGCCCTCAAAATGTGAATACCCTCGAAGACACAATATACGCTGCGATGGTGGCCAAGCTCGTTAGTGTATGTTATTGCAAAGCCATGCTGGCACGCTTAACAGATAAATAGATGGATAGATTGATTACTTGATTAACTGACAAACAAGGCAATACATAATAGAGATTATACAATAAGAATAAATAAATATGTAACAGATTATGTAAAATCTGTAGTGAATAATAAATATTAATAACTGCACTGCTCTGTCCAGAGTCCTTGTTATTAAGCAACATAACGAAGCTCAGCCTAGTAGTCATTTTAGCAATATAGTGAAAAATTTGTATACATTAGGACCTCAATTAATGTGTGGTCCGGTTACCATATGCAACATCAAAAAGCGTACAATATGCCGTCTTGTTGTATTATTAATAGACTGCATGAGTCCAACTGTGCTCGTAATATATTTTTATCAGAAAATGAATGTTCAACTTCCTGTTGACTGGAAAGGATGCTCATGGTGAGAGTTCTGTTTTTGCTACCAAAGTTTTGAACTATTTTGGGATCTCCCTGACCGCACTTTGATAAGAAGACTAGAATACCTGGAGTGTGCTGACATCTCGAAATTCAACTCGGGCTGCTTAGGAACAATTCAGAGGAAAAAAACAATCAGGATTCCTAATAGCCTGGAAAGGCCATCCCTGTAAAAAAAAAAAAAAAAAAAGCTACCAGCAACAGAACCATTAAAAGCCTTGGAGCATCCAAGATGTGAGAAGACGGCCATTTATGCAGTCTCAGCCGTTGACCCAAGTGGAGCTCTTGATATATAATTACTTAAGGAATCTATTTGTGGTGCAAATGGAGGACCAATCACGGCACATACTGCGGCATGACTACCTATGATCTAAAAGGCCTGCAAAAAAATAAAAAATAGAACTCTACAACAATCAGAACTACAGTCTCAAGAAGAGTTTTGAAAACGTATCTGAGATTCATGAGGAGGTTAAACACCTGAGGGCGGAAAGTGGAGCACTGCGTAAAGAAATCAAGAAATCTGCCTTGAGCGTCACTTTTAAAGGAGATAAAAAAAGCAAAAGAAAAAAATAATTGAGCAAATGAAGAACACAATTGATGAAATGGATCAGAATGCACAAGTGAAGGGGCTCCAAATTAAACCCGGGTCATATGCCAGGGCGGTCTGGAACAAAGAAGCATATGAAATGGATGTTGTTTCAACAAGCAACAAATGGTCAAAATAAATAATAATAAAGTTAAATATTTTTGACTGATAATCCCCAGTCAACCACGAAACAGCAATCATTTATTCATCATTTTTTAAAACTTGCATTAAAGTAAGGAAGTGATGTACAAAAAAAAACTTTTTATATCTGACTGCTGTGCCCCGCCCCGCTTTTACTCATGTTTTAACTGTGTATTAACCAATCAATGTTGTATTTTGGTGTGTCTTCTATTCTGTTTACTTGCTTTATTCAACTTCACTCTTCTGTAAAGTGTCTGAGTATTTTGAAAAGCACTATACAAATAAAATGTATTATTATGATTATAATTATTATTAAATAGCAATATCGCAAGGGAGGACTGTAATTTATAAATGAGGAATTCTACTTCACTCATCACGGTTGGGTCTGAAACCAATTAACCGTGATAAACAAGGGAATACTGTACAGTAAAAATAAAGAAATAAAAAATCCAGAATAGGGGCTGCGCGTTGGTCAAGTGGTTAGCGCACAGACCTCACAGCTAGGAAACCAGGATTCAATTCCACCCTCGGCCATCTCTGCGTGGGTTTCCTCCGGTTTCCTCCCACATTCCAAAAACATGCTAGGTTAATTGGCCACTCCAAATTTTCCATAGGTATGAATGTGAGTGTGAATGGTTGTTTGTCTATATGTACCCTGTGATTGGCTGGCCACCAGTCCAGGGTGTACCCGGCCTCTCGCCCGAAGACAGCTGGGATAGGCTCCAGTACCCCTGCGATCCTTGTGAGGAAAAGCAGTAGAAAATGAACGAACGAAAATCCAGAATAGGGGCTGCACGGTAGTCAAGTGGGTTCAATTCCACCCAGGGTTCAATTCCACCCTCGGCCATTTCTGTGTGGAGTTTGCATGTTCTCCCCGTGCATGCGTGGGTTTTCTCCGGTTTCCTCCCACATTCCAAAAACATGCTAGGTTAATTGGCCACTCCAAATTGTCCATAGGTATGAATGTGAGTGTGAATGGTTGTTTGTCTATATGTGCCCTGTGATTGGCTGGCGACCACTCCAGGGTGTACCCCGCCTCTCTCGCTAAGACAGCTGGGATAGGCTCCAGCACCCCCGCGACCTTCGTCAGGAAAAAAACGGTAGAAAATGAATGAATGAATTTTATAAACAGAGTTTCCAAAGTGCTGCACAGACTAGTAAAATTCATTCATTCATTCATTCATTTTCTACCGCTTTTTCCTCACGAGGGTCGCGGGGGGTGCTGGAGCCTATCCCAGCTGTCTTCGGGCGAGAGGCGGGGTACACCCTGGACTGGTCGCCAGCCAATCACAGGGCACATATAGACAAACAACCATTCACACTCACATTCATACCTATGGACAATTTGGAGTCGCCAATTAACCTAGCATGTTTTTGGAATGTGGGAGGAAACCGGAGTACCCGGAGAAAACCCACGCATGCACGGGGAGAACATGCAAACTCCACACAGAGATGGCCGAGGGCGGGACTAGTAAAATAAAAAGTAAAAATAAAATACAATAAATAAAAGTACAAATTGAATTTCATCTAAAACTGAAAAATCAAATAAGAAGTAAAATAGATATTAAAATATTAAAAACAAGAAGCAAAGCAATAAAAGTATCAAAAAATAAAACCAATTAAAATAAAAAGAAAGAACTAAAAGACACAACTAAACGACTCACTCCGAGTTAAAAGCCACAGAATAAAAGTGGGTAAAAGAAAATGAATGATATTCCAGAATAAATAACATGAAATAAGGATCCATCCCTTCTTTTTCTATGTCGCTTATCATATGCTGGAGCCTATCCCAGCTGTCCTTGGGTGAGAGGCGGGGTACACACTGGACTGGTTGTGAAATAAAGATTTGTAATGTAATAAAAATATATATTTGATGCCAATATAAACGGTGATTCAGTAGGTGTTAGAGAAAGTATTGTTGGCAATCAGGTTGTATACATCTCAGGGGGATTTGGTGAGAGAAGCGCCGCCAAAACAGAATGTTTCCACCTCCATGTTTGACAGTAGGGATGGCGTTATTGGACACTCACCATTTCTCTGCCTCCAAACAATCCAATCCATCCAGATAACTACTCATTTGATACCAGAGAGTAGAGTTGTTGTTGGATTACTTTAAATTGTGCTGCAGAATAACATATTTATTAATTTGATAAAGACTTTGAAATTTCCCACTTTGACACTTTTGCTGTGTTGAAAGTTGGGTGAAAAAGGAAAAGGCACTAGCTCCGAGCATCTTTTATATTGAAGATGTTTCTCAATAAGCGACACGCTGTTCTACCACCTTGTCAGAAATGATCCAAGTGTCATGCAAATGCTTCATGGAAGCTGACAAGCGTTCCCTCCATGAATGCACCCAGCACAGCCGCAGGCACAACAAATGTGTTATTTCAGTTCAGAGCCTGGACACAACACTGTACATTGTAGAAGGCTTTTTGCTTAGTACACTAAGTATATCCTATTAGGGTTTTTTTATACTTATATACTTTTTTTTTTACTTTAACTTTTAATTGGCTGTGACAGTAAGTCAAGCTAAAAATCGGTAATACACTACAGACTTAATAAAGGTGAACTCATGCGTGGTCATTAAAACCCCGGCTGGTCGCCCATGCTGAGGTGCGAGCTTCTGACAAAACATTTTTTTTTTGGCACCCAAACATCCATCATCAATTTTGCATTTACAAGATGGATGATATCGGTATGGATTTTATCGGGAGTATGAATTTTCCGAGAGCTTTGTGGTATAATTGGGAGGGATCCAATTTCTGCAGAGTCTTGGCAAAATTTAAAGCATTTTTTTTCCAAAATTTTTCCAAAAATCTTAAGGTATTCAAGAGTTGAGGAATTGATCATACTTATTTGTGATGCTTTTTCAATTACCATCAAAACCATTATGTTTGCCCCGTCCTGATTTAGTTTTTGCATGTTTGTCGCACTTAAACATTTCTGATCATCAAATTTTATTTTTTTTTACACAAACAAATTTAAAATGTGGCGGCACGGCGGACGAGTGGTTAGCGCGCAGACCTCAAAGCTAGGAGACCAGGGTTCGATTCCACCCTCTGCCATCTCTGTGTGGAGTTTGCATGTTCTCCCCGTGCATGCATGGGTTTTCTCCGGGTTCTCCGGTTTCCTCCCACATTCCAAAAACATGCTAGGTTAATTGGCCACTCCAAATTGTCCATAGGTATGAATGTGAGTGTGAATGGTTGTTTGTCTATATGTGCCCTGTGATTGGCTGGCCACCAGTCCAGGGTGTACCCCGTCTCTCGCCCGAAGACAGCTGGGATAGGCTCCAGCACCCCCTCCGCGACCCTCTTGAGGAAAAAGCGGTAGAAAATGAATGAATGAATGAAATTTAAAATTCAGTTTTAACATAAAACTTATTAAGGGAGAAAAAAATAAAATACTTAACTTTGGTTTATCACACCTGAGTTCAATTTCTCTAGCCACACCCAAGTCTATTACTGCCACACTCGTTGTCAATCAAGACGTCATCTTACCTTACCTTGCATCCATTCTCTTGGCCACCATCTTACCTTACCTTGCATCTGTTCTTTTGGCCACCATCTTACCTTACTTTGCATCTGTTCTCGTGGCCACCATCTTACTTTACCTTGCATCCATTGTCTTGGCCGCCATCTTACCTTACCTTGCATCCGTTCCTTACCTTGCATCTGTTATCTTGGCCACCATCTTACCTTACCTTGCATCCGTTCTCTTGGCCACCATCTTACCTTACGTTGCATCCGTTCTCGTGGCCACCATCTTACCTTACCTTGCATCTGTTCTCTTGGCCTCGGCATTTCTCCAGAGTCCTAACATAACTGTCCACCACAATGCTAACCTACATCAGCAAGCTGGCAACCCGCTGCTTCCTCTCAGCTCCGGGCATGCCTTCAGTATTATCATTTTAACCCACAGTAAATTGAGTCAGGTTGCTGTCCATCGGGTATACAGACTGTGGATTGTGGCTCTGTCAGAAAGTGGAATATCTGTTTAGCCACAATGAGCGCTTGCCGCCCCCCCAATCTCATGCTGATTAGGCCAAGTTGGGTTACTCTGGTCAGTGTATTTGTCACAATGTCAGCAGTCCTTGTTCCAGCTCTCTCTGGCCCCCATAGAGGTGAAATCATTCATCTTCCTATTCATCTCCAGGCTTTAAAGCCATTCATCACAAGACCAGAGACCTGCATCAATTATTTCGAAGGGGAAAAGAGTGAGGAAAGGGAAGCTTTTGAAAGGCAAATACATTTTGATTTAATTGGAAAGCTCGCATGCTCTAGGCTGCTAAGCAGATTTCCCCAAAGATGGTGCACAGAGATTGCTGATCAGTACAGGACCGATAGAAAGAAAAGAAAACAAAAAGGAAACAATGGAGAGGAGAAGAATGGAAAAACATACAATTACAGTCTAGCACAGACAGGAAGCACAAAAGCCCAAACAAGTCAATGTTGAAGATCAGCAGTGGATGATGGGATTGTTTGGACGGGATGGGGACATGGCAAAAAAAAAAAAAAAAATCAACAAAAATGACTTCTTACCTACTTTAGTGATTGCTCCTTCCTTTTCAGAGCGGTACACCACCCAGTGTCAAAAGCAAGGAAGTAATAACAATCCTTGTTCAAACTAGATGTTCTGACGCACGCTGGGTTTTTTTATTTTCAGAGCTAAAATCCCGACTGGACTAAATTGCTCAAATGAGCCCTGAACACTTTTGAAATCAACGTTGTAATCATTCACTCAGGAAACCGAATTTAGTTTAGCTCAGACAAACGGTTCATTTTCAAATTTAAACTGGAAGGTCAAGTGGTCCCAAATAGGATATTTTATGCACGGAAAAGTTTTTTCAAACTGAACTATACTGCATTTGTTTCCGACTAGACGCATCACGCCATGAGGACTTCATGTCCCTCACTGTTAATGTTTCTCATGTGGGGAATTTGCACGAAAAATGTGATTGGACCCCATGAGAAATTTGTAACATCTTTAGGTTGCAGATGACCTGGCTTATTTGAGTCTCTGAGATCTTTCCCAAAACTCTTAAATCAGGCTGTGTATCTTGAATATGAAGACATTGCTTCTGTATCGTGCAGAAACATGGAGGGCAACCAAGAGTACTATTAAGAAAGTACAGACTTTCATGATTAGCTGCCTCAGAAGGTTCCTACAGATGATGGCCAGACCTTATGATAATTGGTAATGGTAATGGTTTAATTTCATTTGAACATGCATCAGGTTGCAATTGAATACATCCCATAATCAGTTCCCAGTTCCACATGTCCAAAAGGAGTCATAAGAAGCAAAGCTTATTTAATCCTACTTGCTGGTATGATTTTTTTTTCCACCCATACAGAAGTATAAGGTGATGTAACCATATAGTGACATAATGGTAACCATACTAACCATAACAATCAGTTATCACAATAATCACACAGAAATACTAACTGTGGCAAAAAACCAACCAATTGCCTGTACAAAATTGGATTAGGAAGTGATGGATTGGTCACTTATTACCAAAGTCACCTACCAACGTCTTACATAGAATCCTGCAAATCAGAGAAACCCAGGACGATCAAAAGACTCATGCCGAAATGACATCAGGTCTACACCTGGAAACTGCTTGAGAGACTTACCCATAATATATTCAATTTGGTCTTTTTTAAACTTCAGTTATATTGTTTTGTATTATTTTTTTAACTATTGTGTTCCATATGTGTGTGTGTGTGTATTTGTAGTAGTAGAAACAATGCAATACCACACATTTTGAATGCAGGACTTGGCTACATAAGACAGTTCAACAACATCCCAAAACTACACTCAGTAATGACACATTTTTGAAAGAAGTGTGTTTGTCAGTCAAAACCTACGCAATATACCGTATTTTCTGGATTATAAGTCGCTCCGGAGTATAAATCGCACAAGGCCAAAAATTTATAATTAGGTAGAAATAAACATACATACATCGCACTGGAGTATAAGTCTCATTTTTTGCCGGTAATTTATTTTATAAACTACTTGACCAAAACAGACATTACATCCTCTTGGAAGGCAAGTTCTAACAATAAAAGAATAGAGAACAGGCTGAATAGGTGTAAGATATGCTAACACAATGTTTATTCAGCTACATGAAAAATAAACATAACAGAAAAGGTGTCCAAACACTTTTACATTTATAAGTCGCTCTGGAGTATAAGTGGCAGGAACAGCCAACCTATGAACAAAAGTGTGACTTATAGTCCGGAAAATACAGTATATATATATATGTGTACTTGTTTCTTTGGCTAAAACGTATCTTAATTCTAAAAAAAAAACTTGCTGGAGGAAGCTAAAGCCTTTTCTTATTACAATTTCATTTGACATTTATGCTGAAAGGTTAAAACACTTAAATGCCTATTGTTCCAAAGTTAGCTTCTGTCCATTAATAAAACATGCTTCTTAGTACAGATTGCTGTGTAGGGAATCATGAATCATGAATGACATTGCAATCAGTGCATTCCAATATGGAGTCCCTTGATTAGAATTAAATTGATCACAGAGCAGTAAGGAGATGAAGCTCCTTATTTATTGTTCTTGTCTTAATGCTAGTATGCAGAGTTGTCTCCGTCAAGGCCATGATCCCCAGCTCTGTATTAGATTGCCCTGATCTTGTCATATTTAACCTGACCTCCTACGGGTCCCGCACATTTTTTTTTTCTCAGCACACACCCAATAGCGTGAACCTTCGCACGTGTCAGCACAGAGATGGCACGTAATCTATTTTTCATGAGGCCTTCATATAATTGGTCACACTATGGGAAGGTCATACCTTGAAGGTCTTTTGTGTTTCCTCCAAATGTTTCCAAGACAAAAACCTTAAAAAAATGTGTTTGGCACTGCTTTTGTTCTGTGTTTGTCTCTGATTGACTTTAAATCTTTTCAGGTTGAACTTTACTTCCTGTTCTACAAGAGTAAAAATTGTAGTGAATGAGTTAAACAGTGTTAAATACCCACCGGTGACACATTCGTACACGTGTGAGATCAAGTAGCTATTGTTAAACCCTGTAAAAGTCACTTATAGCTGTGCCAGAAACAAAGCTGCGAATAATATTTTTTTTCCAAGACGACATTTACATAGTCGTTTGGCTCGATTGTTTAACCTTGCAATGGTGCTGAATGGTAATTGTGTAAAAAGGTCTGGCAAAGGAGGCCATGCACGAACTCTTAATAACTTACAAACTTCCCTGCATGCATTGTTTCATTCATTCATTTTGAACCGCTTTTTTCCTCACAAGGGTCGCAGGGGTGCTGGAGCCTATCCCAGCTGTCTTTGGAAGATATATATATACTGTTCTTTGCTTGGAGGAAGTTCATCGCGGTGGTTAACGGGGACCTATTATGCTAATTTTTCAACTCTTTGTATTAAGTTATAGACTCCTACAGAGCAGCTACAATAACCCACACTGAAAACGTTCTAGATCTTTCAGAATCTGCACCAATTCCATCGGTATATCCTTGGATTTGTGCTTCCTACTGATTCATTCATGTATTCATTTTCTACCGCTTTTTCCTCACGAGGGTCGCGGGGGTGCTGGAGCCTATCCCAGCTGTCTTTGGGCGAGAGGCGGGGTACACCCTGGACTGGTCGCCAGCCAATCACAGGGCACATATAGACAAACAACCATTCACACTCACATTCATACCTATGGACAATTTGGAGTGGCCAATTAACCTAGCATGTTTTTGGAATGTGGGAGGAAACCGGAGTTCCCGGAGAAAACCCACGCATGCACGGGGAGAACATGCAAACTCCACACAGAGATGGCCGAGGGTGGAATTGAACCCTGGTTTGTGCTTCCTACTGTTTTAATTTATTCTACCCACGGCCCACCTCCGAGCACGCCCACTCCACTGTGATTGGCCGCACTCCCAAAATATCTCTTGACTACTGCGAACAACACGTTCCAAACACTCAATGATTCAGAAATGAGAATAATGTATGGGAGGCTTCTTGAGGAAACCACAGTTCCTTCTTCTTCTCCAGTCTTTGGTTTCATTGATAAAGTGTAAAAAGAGGGGAGATGTTTCCACAGTCGAGCATAGATGTGATATGGATAATGCCTTTCAATTTCATTTTTTCACAGTGGAATTAAGATTGTGTCGTTGTGACGATGCAGAAGCATTTAACCAGTGATTCTCAACTGGTGGGTTGTGGCCCAAAAGTTGGTAACAGACCATCTTAGGTGGGTCGCTAGGTGTTTGCTTGGGCACGTCAGCGTCTGTGCCATTCGCTTGCTATGCCACCACGACGTGTGTGCCATGTTTCTGGTCAACTTTGTCAAGCTTAAGTGGGAGGGGACCCCGCCTCTCGCCCAAAGACAGCTGGGATAGGCTCCAGCAACCCCCGCGACCCTCGTGAGGAAAAGCGGTAGAAAATGAATGAATGAATGAATGAAGTGGGAGGGGAACACCATGGGCATTGAAAATGTAAAATTTTCACAGCATGTCATTAAGGCAAGGCGAGTTTATTTGTTTTTTTTTTTTTTATTTATTTATTTATTTATATACTATATATTTTTTTTGTTACTTTAAAGAGCACCATTCGTACACAAGGTCATTTAAATTGCTTTTGATTATGAGATGATGGTGGCTCCCTAAATTTGTTTACTTGTGAAAGTTTATCAGTTTAAAGGCACTTTAAGTGTCATTTTCTTTCCCGACGGTAATCATGATTGCTTATTACGAGGAACATCTGTGTTCTTTAGTCGACTTTGCATTGCAACAAGCACACGTTTGTGCAGCACCTGAAATGGTTATATGATGCAACGGAGGAAACATACTGCATGATGAAATACTTGTGTGATCCTCTCCAGGACAAGGCTCTTTGTCATCAGCTCCTGGTCTGAGCTTGTTGATCTTCAGTGGTTAAGGAAGGGCATCTGCAGCCCCATCGTTTCACCAGCTTCATCATCACTTTGTCTCCTCTTCTCCCGTGGGAGACAACCCGTGTTGCTGACGTAGTTGATTTGCTTGTGGAAAAGGCGTTGATGCAGACACGGCCTCAAAGCAGGGTTGCTGTGTTTTCAGCAGTAAGCTTAGTCTCCCTATGGAAAATCAAGTACAAACAAGTTTTGCATCACTCCCAATGTTAAGGGATTCAAACAATCAAACATGGCATTATTCTTTGCATTGATAAAAAAAATGCTGGCTTTTGAGGATAAAACTTGTAAACTTCCTAGTAAACAACATTCTGGACATATATAAATTCAGCATTAAGTGTACAGAGTACAACAGTTTAAAGCAAGGTAACTCACAGGCAATCTCTTTTATAGGCAAACACAGTGTGGGGCCCTTTAGATGAGGTTAAACTCCCTATGCTCGGGTTTCCTCCAGGTACTCCGGTTTCCTCCCACATTCCAAAAACATGCTAGGTTAATTAGCGACTCCAAATTGTCCATAGGTATGAATGTGAGTGTGAATGGTTGTTTGTCTATATGTGCCCTGTGATTGGCTGGCCACCAGTCCAGGGTGTACCTCGCCTCTCGCCCGAATACAGCTGCCAGACACTCCCCGTGTAGGCTCCAGCATACCCGCGAGTCTAGTGAGGACAAACTGCATAGAAAACGGATGGATGGATAATGGCAGGCTATTGTTTGACATTATCAAATGCCTTCAAGTACCCGTGACTAGCATAGCATAATAAACCAGCCTGGGGGTGTCTAAACTTTTCCCACCAGGATCAACATAATGGAAAAATGAAAAGATGCAAGGGTCACTTTTGATTTTTTTTTTTCAAAACACTCATAAATATACTGACAAGTCATACAATTTAAAAGTTATTCAATTTTTTTCTTATGTCATATTTCTTTTGGTTTGAAGGCAACTTTTTTCTCCTAGTATTTTAACTTTATTCGCTGAAATTTACATGTTTTTTTATTTTAAAAAATCAACTGTTTAAACTTTCTTTTTGTACATTTGTTATAATCATGACTTTATTCCCATAATATTTAGACATATTTTTTCTTTTTCCACAAAACAAACTGTCCAAAAATTACATATTTATTCAGTTTTTTGTTCCTCATACTATTAAAATTACATATTTTTTTATTATTATTATTATTACTATTATTATTAGTAGTAGTAGTATTAGTATTATTATGAATAATATATATTAATAATTATATACAATATAAATATAATAATTATATAATAATAATAATAATAATAATAAGTGTTATTATTATTATTATTATTGTTATTATTATTATTATTATTACTACTAATAATAATAATCCTTTATTTTTACTGCTGTTTTTTTTTTTTGGCACAGGCCCCGGTCCCCACTTTGGACTCCTGCACGAGCCTGTTAAGTGGTGATTAGTTTCTTTGTGGCTACTGGAGGAATAGCAATTTAGTGCCAGATATTGCACACATTTAAAATAAATCAAGCTTTGATAGATATGAGGCAATAGCTGGATTCTTTTCAAATCAGATTCAAGCTCAACACAGAAGTTGCAGCTGGGTACACGGTGATTTCCACAGCATGAACAGCACACTCTGTCTCGATCTCAACCTACTTCCGATTCAGCTTGAAATGCCCGACAGTAACAACCCAGTGGAAGGATGAACACTTAAATTGACAGCAATACAACAATGAAACACTTAATGGGAACTTAAGATACTATAGATCAGGGGTCTCAAACTCAATTTACTTGGGGGCCACTGGAGCTAGGGTCTGGGTGAGACTGGGCCGCATCAGGTTTTCCAAAAAACAAAAAAACGCATTTATTAAAAACAAAAAAAATTTAAAAGAAAAGCTCTGATAAAACATTCCACTGTTCTCAAATATCTTACTTTTTATTTTTCTACACAAAATAAGATGAAAAATAAATAAACAAATCAAGAATAAAGAAAATCAATCAATCAGTAATAAATAAATATAATAATAATAATAAAATGGCAAATAATAAAAAACTTAAGAAACCACATAGTTGGTGGGTAGACAAATTATTTTTTTCAGATTAAAATTAACAAAGCATTATTAGAGCCCTGTAGACATGACAAAACACGACTATAGTCACATTTATAATCTTTTTATTTACAACATATTGCGCAACTGCAGGGTCTTGAGACACATGCTAACTCACAAACTAGAGAGCTAGCAACCTAAACAGTAGCCTTCAAGTTATTTCCTTTTAAACTTAAATAGCCAAAAACTTACCACTTCCACACGGATAGGGAGGATAACTCATTAATTCATTCATTTTCTACCGCTTTTCCTCATGAGGGTCGCGGGGGTGCTGGAGCCTATCCCAGCTGTCTTTGGGCGAGAGGCGGGGTACACCCTGGACTGGTCGCCAGCCAATCACATGGCACATATAGACAAACAACCATTCACACTCACATTCATACCTATGGACAAGTTGGAGTCGCCAATTAACCTAGCATGTTTTTGGAATGTGGGAGGAAACCGGAGTACCCGGAGAAAACCCACGCATGCACGGGGAGAACATGCAAACTCCACACAGAGATGGCCGAGGGTGGATTTGAACCCTGGTCTCCGCCTGGGAGGATAACTATTAAGTTATTTAACCTTTAACATTAATCAAACGTAATAATTTTTTCTAGGTACATGATACCATACATCATCCATATCAAACTTGCGCGGGTGTCGCACTAACATTAAACTTTCATATCAAGGCGGGGGCCTCAAACTAGTGTCCTGCGGGCCAAATTTGGGCGAGACCTCTGCTATAGATAGATCACTTTAGAATGGGAAGCAGCGATCAAATCACCATTGCTGAATCGGACTGATTTCCATTGTCATTATGCCATCATTATTTATACCATAATTTATGGCAGTTTTATGGCAATTTTATATGCCATAATGTATTTAAAAAAAAAAAATTGATCTACATATAGATGTTCTCAGCTGTAAGAAGATTGCACCCTGAAAGTGAGCAGCAGAGACCATATCGGACATACAGGACTTGACACATAGAACCGACCTTGCCAAGTAAATACTGGGAGCACTCGTGTACTTTGTTAGCAAATCTCCATCCAACTGATGCATCTAAAGCAAGTGAGCATGTTCCTCCGCGGCTAAGGGAAAATGTGCAGGCCTTAACATAAATAGAAGAGGTCCCAACACTCAAGAGTCTCAAATAGCCACTTACACAATTCCTAGTGCTGTACACGGCTGTATTACACAAAAAGAAAAGCGAAAAACAGCAAGTAGTTGAAGAGAAAATGTCTAAATGAAAACACTCTACCAACTATGCGGCCGTTTGGGAGTCTGTTCGAGCAACATCCACAAAGCTGTCAATCCTCGGGCTGTTCCTGCACTCCTTTTCTTCATTTCAACCACAACTCAAATACCAACCGGAACTATCCTTAATTGCACACCCGCAGTGCATATAAATCATTTTTTAACTCCTCAAAGGATAATTACTTGGGTGTATTTCCAACCATTCACATGTGTTAAATGTCAAGTAATTAGCTGACAACATAGGACAGGATAATTAATAGAGTTCTTGGTCACAGCATGGCAGTAAAGGAGAGGACTAAAAAAGATGGCGATGACGTGACACTGACATACAGGAGATGGGCATGCTGGTATTATTTTTGATGCGAATGCTTACATTTATTTGGAATTACAGTAAACCTTGGATATATCGGACTCGGATATATCGGAAATTCGCTCACAACGGACAGATAAAAAAGAACCGATTTTTCTGTAATGCATTTCCAATAAAAATTCATTGCATATATCGGATTTTTTATAACGGATTTCGCCTATTTCGGACAAAATCTCCAGTCCCGTTCCAATGCATTTCCATTAAATTTCCCTCGCATATATCGGATGGCCGCATCGTTATGCTAATCTTGTTGATGTCACTGGCTATTGTCTTTCTCCTGGCTCCAGATTTAGGACAAATATAAAAGTGAGTGTCGTCAATAATACTAGCACAGCAGTGAATGAGATCTTAACCTCACTATTGGAAATAACGTAGGCCTGACGGGCGTAACAGGGCCTAGCTTAATTAACAATTTGTTATGCTCAGAGTCCAATAAAGTTAAATTCTCATTACCTTACGTCTCTTTTCATTGCCCAGTCCAGGTACATTGGAAACATAGTCAAGGAGTGCCTTTTTATAACGGATAAAATCCAATTTACGCATAGACCGGATATAAATCCGATATATGCGTAAAACGGACATTTTCCGGTATACGCATATAACGGATTTCGCTTATATCGGACAAAACCAGTGGGAACAATTGAATCCGATATATCCGAGGTTTACTGTAGCTCAACTAAGTTACATTAAAGCATTGATTTTTACTACCGAAAGGTCAGCCATTGTCCAAAATGGACAGGAGAGGGATTAAAATACATAATTTTTGCGACACTTTGAGCCAGTCATGCACACTTTTATTTAATCAAGTCTGGACTACTGTAATGTACTTTAGACTGGAATCAGCCAAAAGTCTCTCCCCCGCTTATAATTAGTCCAGAACTCTGCAGCACGGCTTTTAACAGGAACCAAAATGTAGGAGCACATCACCCCAATGCTGGCCTCCCTGCATTGGTTGCCTTTTCGCTTTAGGATTGATTTTAAGATTTTATTGTTTGTTTTTTTAAGGCGTTGAATGGGCTGGCTCCTAAATACATCTCGGACCTCATTCAAATTTACTCTCCAGCGCGGTCACTTAGGTCCGAGGGCCAGCTCCAACTTGTGGTGCCCAAGACGAGACTTAAGACCAGGGGAGGCCGAGCCTTTTCTGTGGTTGGCCCCAAACTATGGAACTCTCTACCCTCCCAAGTAAAAAACATTGAAAGCTTTAAGTCTTGTCTTAAAACCCACTTTTATTCTCTGGCTTTTAACTCGCAGTGAGTCATTTAGTTGTGTCTTTTAATTCTTTCTTTTTATTTTAATTGGTTTTATTTTTTTATACTTGTATTTCTTTGCTTCTTGTTTTTAATATTTTAATATCTATTTTACTATTTTATTTCCTATTTGATTTTTTAGTTTTAGATTAAATTCAATTTGTACTTTTATTTATTGTATTTTATTTTTGCTTTTTATTTTACTCGTCTGTGCTGCACTTTGGAAACTTTGTTTATAAAATTCATTAATTCATTCATTTTCTGCCGCTTTTTCCTCACGAGGGTCGTGGGGGGTGGCGGGGTACACCCTGGACTGGTGGCCAGCCAATCACCGGGCACATATAGACAAACAACCATTCACACTCACATTCATACCTATGGACAATTTGGAGTGGCCAATTAACCTAGCATGTTTTTGGAATGTGGGAGGAAACCGGAGTACCCGGAGAAAACCCACGCATGCACGGGGAGAACATGCAAACTCCACACAGAGATGGCAGAGGGTGGAATTGAACCCTGGTCTCCGAGCTGTGAGGTCTGCGCGCTAACCACTAGACCGCCGTCTGTTTATAAAATGTGCTATATAAATAAAGTGGATTGGATGATGTTTCATATTTTTAACATTTTTAACACCGTGTTTTGCTTTAAAATGTCAATGAAAAAAATTATAGTTTAAAAAACACACATATTCTAACGTGGGTGTCATGAAACACTTGCTCCCGAAGTACGACCCTTCTGGCTCCCCTACTTCCTCTACGGGATGGCCACAGCGAACAAATTTCTCAACAATCGCAGAACCCATGCGTGTAGTAACCCGTACGTCGGGACGTCACACCCACTTTAGCACTTCCACCAAGACATGGTTTAGTTCAGTTGTTGGCTTCTTCTCCTTATGTGGGGCCAGTTTTGGAAACCGGAAGACTTTGGAGGCAAACAAGAGTGTCAGTGATTCATAGTTCAACCCCAAGTCCCTTTCTCCCCAAGTCCCTCATAATTAAAGTTGAAGCATATGGCCTCGTGACCACACAAGCTCAGAGGTATCTGCGCAACTTTTTTTTTGGCATGCTGTTTTAAATTGCTGACAAAAACGGTCCCCCTCGCCTTCCTTCGGCACTGCGCAAATGGAAAATGTGTCACCTTGAGTGCTTACAAGCCACATCTGCCAGCCTCATTATCAAGTTTGTAGCAGTGTTGCTTATGTGAGGATCAGGACGACTAATGAGATTCATGTGGATATTTTTACATCGAAAAAGTTAGTGAGCACACCTGCCATACTCGTGTGCAAAATCGCTTACATGGAAAACAATGATCCAACTACAGTACTGACCCTATTCTAAATGAGATTGTCCATCATCACTATGTAGAATATAGTATTTAAAAACACCTTTTTATGGTAATGGTAATGGTTTTATTTCATTTGAACATGCATCAGATTACAATTGAATGCATCCCATAATCAGTTCCCAGTTCCACATGTCCAAAAGGAGTAGGAAGAAGCAAAGCTTATTAAATCCTACCCCTCCATCTGGTACTTTTACAATCACTAACTGTTACATTTGTTCACTTCCTGCTTTCCTAATATAGTTATAATTTTTATTTTTGTAATTTTTTTATTTTATTTTTGTCCCATACTTTGTCCACTTCCTGCTTTCCTAATATAATTTAAAAATTTTTTTTTTATTTTATTTTATTTTATTTTTTTTTTCCCGTACCGAAGTACGAGGTAATATGACCATCCAATAACATAATGGGTACCATAGTAAGTGTCAATATAGTGATATATATAGCACATCATGACTGGTTCAAGACTCTTCATCCTTGTATTTAGCAAACATCAACTGCTTGTATTGTTTCTTGAATTGGCTCATCGTTGTGCATTGTTTGATTTCTTTACTCAATCCATTCCATAGTTTGATTCCACATACTGAAATGCTATGGCTTTTTAACGTAGTCCTAGCATAGAAGTGTTTCAAATGTAGTTATTCCCTGAGATCATATTTCTCCCTTCTTTTAGAGAAGTATTGGATGACATTTTAGGTAATTGGTTATTTTTAGCTTTATGCTTTTTACCTGTTTGAAGATTAACTATATCAACAAGTTTAAGTATTTGTGATTTTATAAGTAAGGAGTTAGTATGTTCTCTGTAACATAAATATACCGTAATTGCTCATTAACTGTCGCTATAGTCTATGAAGGGAATGTAGACATTCTGGCAGCTGCCATGTTGCCGATTTAGCCAATATGGTCTTTTTTTCCCCAACGACACATTTCACTACAAAGCCCAAAATAATAGATTACTTCTGTCCTACTATCAATTTAGATGTCAATGACATGTCATCCCTTATTTATAGCGGCTAATTGGCTCCACGCTCCATCCATCCATCCATTTTTCTCCGCTTATCCGAGTCCGGGTCGCGGGGGCAGCAGTCTCAGTAGGGTAGCACAGACATCCCAGTCCCCGGCCACCTCCTCCAGCTCAACGGAGAGGACACCAATGCGTTCCCAGGCCAGCTGTGAGATATAATCCCTCTAGCGTGTGGGCATGTCCAGAACACCTCACCAGGGGTGACTAGGACTCAATGTTTATAAATGGAATATTTAATTTAATTTAATTTAATTTAATTTAATTTAATTTAATTTAATTTAATTTAATTTAATTTAATTTAATTTAATTTAATTTAATTTAATTTAATTTAATTTAATTTAATTTAATTTAATTTAATTTAATTTAATTATCGATTCCTGAAATTTGTATGTGAATGTTTATTTTTTTTTCACATACTTGGAATACTATCTACTGATCCGTTATTGGTTTTGTGTACCTTTCATCTCTTAATTTCTTCTTGTGAATTGAATGTTGTTAGGAGTGGCGTCATGATACTCCACGCAGACGGTTGTTTTAGCACATACTTTTTGATTGTACGTAAATTGGTGTTCGGTAGTACTGACGAAATTCCATCCCGACAGCACCCACTGGAATCGGTGATGTTGCAAATGTTAGGCAGTTAGGCCGTGCACACTCCGAACTGGACCGGATGAACCAATAACTGAGCATCATATCCGCATACGGATTGTGCATGCTGATCAATCTATCATAACTAATGTGGCTTCCATTGATGAAAGTAACACAGATCGGAGCTTTACATTTCCCGATCTTTGTATTCCCATGTTGTCATCATTGTATGTACTTTGATGTGTTTGACTCATTGTGGTTGTATTAGCGCACACATTTGACATTTTATGAATCCAGGCTGCTTCCAATAGAATCCCCTGGCACTGTCTGCATGAAGAGAGATTACCAACTTGGATGTTTGCAAAGTGAAGTGCCGTCAAATTAATCATTGTGTCAGACAATGAGAGCAGAACGCCCCAGGGCTAAAAGGGAGACAAGGCCTTTCAGCGAGAAAAATATCCTGCGGTACTGTATGTGTTTTAGCCGTGTTGTTCCTTTTAACTGCCAGGGATGAGGTTGGCCATGGGAAGGTTATGAAATGGTGTGTTCTTTCCGTGCTGGGGAATCAGTCATTCCAGGGAACTATGTCCCAGACCACGGGGAAAAATGAATGGAGCTGAAGGTGAAGACAATGCTGGAACATCTCACTGAAGGCCTTATTCATCAATTTCCTAGGTCAGGCCTTCGCCAAATGTTGCATTTTCACTGTGTTGTCGTCGAGGGCCTTTTCACGCATACATTTAATGTTCTATATTTATACAACACTTCACCATTCATATATTTTAACTGCCTTTCTACTATAATTTATTTTTTTTGTATTTAATTTTTTAAATTTAAGTAAACATTTTTTGTTTTTAATTTTTTATATATTTTTTTAAATGTGTTAAATTGTTTTATTTTATAGCCTATCAGTTAACATTCACACACGACTTACGCCGGCATTGCTTATACCTGATACTCATATATCCTATTATATTCTTTTCATATGTCTGCTATAGTTCATTATTGCATATTTTTTGCTGAGACGCTCCTCAATTTGTGCCATTGTCGTTTTTTTTTTTTTTTTTTTGTTGGTTTCAAGGAGAGAAGCCACCCAGTGACCCTTACAGCTAGAGCCATGATGCAGTAGCATATTTGGCATTATCGTTATCTTCTGTGTTGACACTGGAGGTCAATTCAGATTTGTTTTGCTTTAATGTGACCTCTATCTGATTTTTTTGTCATGCCAATGTGAACAGTACATTTCAGATTTTTTTGAATGCGACCCAGGCTGCTTTCAAAAGTCGATGCTTCATTCTCCTGAAAGGGGTAAAAGTGTGACATAGCAAACAAAGAAACTAACGTGCTTATTAAAATAAGCAAGTATAATCTATACTTAAGTCTGTATATAAAGAAAAACATGAAAGAAGATATCACATTTTGGTATATACTTTATGGCAAAAAAAAAAAAAACGTTGGCTGAACACAGCAGCAGAAGGGACCAAACGGCGGTGTCAAGCAGGATATGTTGCAAGTTGGCTCGCTTCTTGTTTTCAAAGTAAAAGCACTAAGGTATCACTATGGTTGTTTTGTATGAGAAAACTAAGGGGGTGTTTAAATTTTGTGAAAATAACCGAAAGTGCGTTGCTCACTTCGGCTAGCTTAAATTTTGTCAAATTTGTCTGAATTAAATTGGTATTTGGACAAATAAATGGAACACTTGGATCTAAACGGCCACTTTCTCGCCTGACAAATGTCAATAAATTGATGTATTTAAAGAGTTTAGAGTTAAAGTGAAATCAGATTCAGCCTGTCGTTTGCGGAGCATAGGAGCACAATGCATTGTGGGTTATCATGTTGTAGTGTAAACGCTTTGCATGCTGTCTGATGGATTGGGTATTCAATATGGAGTGTGGATAGTATGGACATGGAAGTATGTAGTAGTTAGTATGCGCTTTCGAACACAGCCTGTGTTCCTCAAGCATTACTCTTGGGGAGTACTCTGGGAATATGGGTTACCGTATGTATTGATATATTTATTTTATTTTTTTGTGAAAGGCAAAAAGATGTGATGATGCAACTGTACAACAGAAAAGATCATGTCTGGTGCAGTTTTAAGCCATAAAAACGCTGCTAAAAGTGCATTTTTTAAGAGCTTGGCATGCATCTTTGCCATGTAATAGGATGCTCCACAGCAAACAAAATCAAAAAGCATGGAGCCATGTAGCGTGCATGAGGTTACGCATTGCAAGGAAATTTTAATAAACATGCACATAACACGTGTGCAAAAATGTGTGGACACACATTTCAGTTCAATGTGAAAATTGTAAATAGTTCATTGGAATGAATGTGAGTGTGAATGGTTGTTTGTCTATATGTGCCCTGTGATTGGCTGACCACCAGTCCAGGGTGTACCGAAAACAGCTGGGATAGGCTCCAGCACCCCCTGTGACCCTTGTGAGGATAAGCGGTAGAAAATGAATGAGTTAGTAGTTCATATGTGAATTAATTGAGATTTTCATTTAAAACAGCCATTCTGTGTGTTTTTGTGTTTATGTTGTGGCATAGTTGTTGTTTTTTTTATATTTTGTCTGAATATATATGGCTAAATTTGAGTCAAAGGGAAAAGGTTATGCTTGAAATGTCTCTTCCATAAAAGCCGTTCCTCCCTTTTCTTCTTATATTCCACTATTTTTATAAAAAGGATGAGAGTCTAATCTTTATTTTGGCATATACCATATTTACATTGCAGTAGAACATACAGAAGAATCTTCTGTATGCCTTGAAATATCAGTCTAATAAAGTGGCCGGTTGGGATTGAACGGGGCATATGCTACCGTTCCACTGTATGTTTTGTGAAGGCATGGGAATACAGTTTGTTTAAAATGTGCAAATTAGACAAATTATGTTTGAACTGTGTTTTTTTTTTTTTTTTCAAGCGGGTGCATCCATAGCTCATGAAATACCTAGCAACCTACGTTACACCACCACATTTCTCACCTCATCTAAATAATTACATCTGCTGGATGTTTCTGGGGAGGCTGAGCTGCATGCACTTTCTGCTTTTTTTTTGATCCGAAGCCAAGAACTCTAACACAAATCTCTCATCTCTCATCTTGTCTACATGAAATGTTCTCCCAGTTCTACAGGTCAAGTCAACTTGAATGTGTATAAGTCAAGTTTCATCTTATACTCAGCCGGGGTATCCAATCAACTATGGAGACATTTGCATTTTAATGATACATTTCCTGCAAACGTTTACATCTGAAGTTGTAAAGTACCACAGGCCATTGTCCATATCATAACAAATACTGTGTCCGTATTAGTAAATGTGTTTATCGTGTGTCGTTGCAGGCATGGTGAACTACAGCGAGGTGACTGGCTATCCTCTTGTACAGCGTTGGAGTCTTCGCTCCGTGCTTTACCATGTCAAACTCAATCAGTGGGTCTTATCTCAAGGTAGGTGTGGTTGTGCTTTCAGCAATTGACAATAAATTATTGTTATTTAAAACTGAAAATACAGTTTTATGTTGGAGATTTAGCTTCTGGATTAGCATTCTGAGGGACTGTTAACAAATAATTTGTAATTAATAATTATTGTTATTGGCTGCACGGTGGTCTAGTGGTTAGCGCGCAGACCTCACAGCTAGGAGACCCGAGTTCAATTCCACCATCGGCCATCTCTGTGTGGAGTTTGATGTTCTCCCCGTGCATGCATGGGTTTTCTCCGGGTACTCCGGTTTCATGCTAGGTTAACTGACCCCTCCAAATTATCCATAGGTATGAATGTGAGTGTGAATGGTTGTTTGTCTATATGTGCCCTGTGATTGGCTGGCCACCAGTCCAGGGTGTACCCCGCCTCTCGCCCAAAGACAGCTGGGATAGGCTCCAGCACCGCCCGCAACCCTCGTGAGGAAAAACGGTAGAAAATGAATGAATGAATTATTGTTATTGGCTGCTGGGCGGACTAGTGGTTAGCGCGCAGACCTCACAGCTAGCAGACCCAAGTTCAATTCCACCCTCTCTCTGTGCGGAATTTGCATGTTCTCCTCGGCTGGGATGTGAGTGTGAATGGTTGTTTGTCTATTTGTGCCCTGTGATTGGCTGGCCACCAGTCCAGGGTGTACCCCGCCTCTCGCCCAAAGACAGCTGGGATAGGCTCCAGCACCCCCGCGACCCTCGTGAGGAAAAGCGGTAAAATGAATGAATGAATGAATGAATATAACACATAGAAAGAAAATACTTCATTGGGGACCCATTCCAGGGACCCATTCAATTCACTATTCACCTAATAATTCCAGCAGTCAGTTTTTTTTGCAAATGTTGATCCAAAATCAGTAGAGAATGCTGAAGTCAAGCTAGCAGGAGGGTTTGGAACGGGAAGAGGGAGCCATGTGTCAAAACTAGGCATTTTTAAGGGCATATCAATTACTCGCAGATGTTCGCCATTCGCCGATGGTCGTGTAGTTCTACTGGACTATGTAGTAGTAAGTAGCAGTACCAGTATTTATTTTGAATGGCAAGTTGAGCTTCTCTCTCGACAAGACCAAAGTTATTTTTTATCTCCTGTCACTGTGAGTTGTCACAAGAGTACGTAGAGTCTCCAATGCCACTTGCTGGCCTCTGATGGAGAAACTGCTCAAGCACTGCGGGTATTTTTATGGTCATTGACACGGTGTTAGCTGAGCATGCAAGTGTTTGTTTTTTTTTTTTTTTGTTGTTTTTTTACAAGCAGTCTCTCGGCCCTGAGCTCAAATTTACAAGTGTTGTAAAATGTGTTTAAAAGAGTGTTTGTCTGTGTATGTCTCTGTAAAAGAGTGTTTGGAAGTGAAGTCTAAGCTATAGCCTGACTGCACTTCAGTATGTGGGCACAGTCCTAGTTCTGGAAACTATTGACTGTTCTTGAGCACCTTTTTTTTAATTGTAAATTGTGTTTTTTTTCCATTGAGGTGTATTTGTATTGAGTTGGTGAAAAAAAATTAGTGTTTCATATTAAAACTAGGGGCTGCACGGTGTTCGAGTGGTTAGCGCACATACCTCACAGCTAGGACACCAGGGTTCAATTCCACCCTCGGCCATCTCTGTGTGGAGTTTGCATGTTCTCCCCGTGCATGTGTGGGTTTTCTCCGGGTACTCCGGTTTCCTCCCACATTCCAAAAACATGCTAGGTTAATTGGCCACTCCAAATTGTCCATAGGTATGAATGTGAGTGTGAATGGTTGTTTGTATATATGTGCCATGTGATTGGTTGGCAACCAGTCCAAGGTGTACGCCGCCTCTTGCCCAAAGACAGCTGGGGTAGGCTCCAGCACCCCGGCGACCCTAGTGAGTATAAACGGTAGAAAATGAATGAATGAATGAATAGTTGTTTTCATGTAAAACATGTTTGTGTTACTTATGTTATGGCGGGCTGCACAGCAGATGAGTGGCGCGCAGGCCACACACAGCTAGGAGACACAAGTTCGATTCCACCCTCGGCCATCTCTGTGTGGCGTTACCATGTTCTCCCCGTACATGCGTGGGTATTCCGGTTTCCTCCCACATTCCAAAAACATGCTAGGTTAATTGGCCACTCCAAATTGTCCATAGGTATGAATGTGAGTGTGAATGGTTGTTTGTCTATATGTGCCCCGTGATTGGCTGTGGCCCAGTCCGGGGTGTATCCCGCCCAAAGACAGCTGGGATAGGCTCCGGCACTCCCTGCGGTAGAAAAAGCAGTAGGAAAAGCGGTAAAAAATGAATGAATGAATAAATATTAAAACTATTTAAAAATCTAATATGTTAAATATTATATTTAAAATGAATTGCCCAGTAAATACCCAAGTATAAGTCACTGGACTGGATGAAAATGACACCAGAAGTGTGGACACATTTTTATCGCTTGAACACTGAAGTGTAAATTCAGCCTAGTTTTCTTGAAACACTGAAACACAATATTCCGCCTGCTTTCGGCACAGTTCTAGCACTACTCAGACAAGATAAGAATTTAATTATCACTGATATCTAATATTCCTCCATGCATATGAGTACATGGAACAAATAAAAACCATTATATTATTAGCCAGTGCAACTTGATAGCTTTGACTCTCTGAAATTTCATTATAGGTACCTGAATATGAAAAGACCATTCTTTGCAAAAACACTTTTTTTTCTCTTGGTATTGTACAGTATATTGAGATGAACAGATTGCGGGATGGAACCATTGGCGAAAAGCTAAAACGAGGCCACCAAACACAAATGCATATATTTTTTAATATCTTTTTGTATTTCACTGACAGCCTATCATATCAGAGATGTGTGTCACAGCAAGACCAATGTATTCAGACAGCCGACGCTACACGCACTTCACAGAACTGTAGATAGGTGTTTAGTCAAGCATCCTTTTCTCCTGGCTGCGGGTATTTTTGTGATGATTGTACCAAACATTGTCAGAATGATGAATGATGATTTTTTAAATAAAAATATACAGTGAGGAATACAAGTATTTGATCCCCTGCAGATTTTACAGACCCTTAAAAAGTCCATCACTAGCCTATCACGTTTACATGAGGAGTTTTTCTCTTTCCGAATGGAATCTTTCCGAAAGACCTTTCCGAAAGCAATGGTATACATGGAAAGGAATATTCCAATCGCGTGTCTACATGCGCCGCTATAATCAACCAGAATAGCCAATGGGGCATGCGCAGTAAGACATAAAACGTAGTCCATTCCAGTGTTGTGCTGGTGCACAATCTCTGATAACCCCCATCCGTTAAATCAAAGTGCCTTACCGATGCTTTTCTTGCTGACTGTGCTGCCAACTCCCTTGACATCAACCAGCTCCTCGGTTGTCATTGTGGGCTTCACCTTTGTCAAAATCATCCATGGTCTGGATGTCCATTCCAGTCTGGTGCAAGTCTACAATCTTGTTGAAGGGCTTGTAGTCTTTTCTAGTCCTGTGTCGGTCTATAATTTTATGTCTTTTAGCTGATTCTAGTCTTGTCCGGGGCTACAATCTCATTGTGGTTTTGTAGTCCATTCCAGTGTTGTGCTGGTGCACAATCTCTGATAACCCCCATCCGTTAAATCAAAGTGCCTTACCGATGCTTTTCTTGCTGACTGTGCTGCCAACTCCCTTGACATCAACCATTGTGGGATTCACCTTTGTCAAAATCATCCATGGTCTGGATGTCCATTCCGGTCTGGTGCTAGTCTACAGTGTTGTTGATGGGGTTGTGCAGGTCTACAGTCTTGAGGTCAGCTCTTTGGTCTTGCCCATGTGGGTGGATAGGTTTGAATCTAAGAGAGCATTTGTATGTCAGGTGTCTTATTTACATAACAAACTGAGATTAGAATACTTTCTTAAAAGGGACTGTTAAAGCTACGATAAAAACTGTTCATATCTTAGTATGTCAAATACTTCTCCACAGTAAGTGTCTAGTTTCAGGATAGCTCCCAGCAGCTTCCTTCCTGGTATTGATGTACTGTATTTAGATCGGTAATGCTGAAACTTCTACTTACATCCACCGAGGGCACAGTTGTTGTTTTTTTTTTTTTTTCCTTCGGTCTCCACCCGACCTCTCCTTTCCTGCCATTTCCCTCTTTAGCTCGTCATATTTCAAAAGCCACCAGAGGGTTGAAGCTTACAGGGGTTTTACATCCGAAAGCAAAGAACTCATTGCTCATCCACCTAACGATATATGTCTCTCACTTGAGTGAGCTCCTAATTTATTTTTAGAGGGGAAATAAGAGCAGACGGTGTGTGAGAGCTTGGTTATTAATACTACTTCTCCTGGAAATGATAAACCTCCCATTGCTGTGTGATTTCTATTATTTGCTGTAGCGATTCTCCTGTGCACGGGGAAATAGTGGATCTATGCGCAGCAGTGTTGCCAACTTGGCGATTTTGTAGCTAGATCGGTCAAAATTTCAACACCCATTGATGACATTTTCTCAACAGCAACTAGTGACAAATGTAGCGACATTTTCTGGGGTCCTTAGAGGTTTTTTTTTGGTATTTAGGGACTCAAAAGTGAAAGCATGTATTTTGTGTTCTCACTTAGGCAACAGCAGGTGTTGCAAAATGTTTTTTGTTTTTTTTGCATTTTTTTTTTGCATTTCTGCATTGACTACATGTCGCATTTGCCAAACATTGCACAACCAAAAAATCTTATATCTGGTTTTGGCCGTAGCTTGAAGCAGAATACACTTTTAAGGGTCATGATCAGGGTGCTGGGAGTTGTTGTTGATGGTTACAAAATTAGATTACATTCTGATGCATTCTGATTACAGAATCTTGTCAGTGTCTTTTTGATAAATATTAAAATCTTATTTACAATTGCTTTTTCACATTAAAAAAATGAAACATGAGCAACTAGAGATGATAGTTGATAGAACCACCGCCGTGGTTCATCTGCAGAATGCTGCTACCAGACTGCTGACAAAGCCCAGTACATTCTGTTGTTTTTGGGGTTTTTTTTTATTTAGACAAAAGTAAAACATATACAGTAGGGCTGAAGCTATCAAATATTTTACTACTCGAGTATTCTACAGAAAAAAATGCTAACATTTCGATTCATCAAAAAAAATATTTTACTTGGTTAAAGACCAATAATAAATTCACAAGAAAAAATGTCACTTAAATGAATGACCAATTAGTTTAATTATACAGATTTAATTTTATAGATAATCAAAGGTTTTATTTTGTAAATTGACATTGTAATAGTGTAACTGGTAGTTATTTTTAGAGCTGCAGTATACGTATGTACACATTATATGCAATCTGACTGCACACACAAGAAACAATGAAGCAAGCAAACTAGAAGACAACTAGGATAGGCTCCAGCACCCCCGCGACCCTCCTGAGGATAAGCGGTAGAAAATGAATGAATGAATGAAAAAGGATATTGTAATTGTTTTGGAACGGGGTAAGTTTTGGAATGTGCATTGGTGACATAAGTGATTCCTCAAAGCAGAAAAAATAATAATCATATCCTTTTTTGTAATCAAGGTACTCAAATTATTTGAATAATTGTTGCAACTCTAGTGTACATCAAATGTGACATCATTTTTAAGTACATTTTCAGAATGAAATAGTGCCAGAACAAGCTGCTGCAAAACAGCAAATATAAGTCATTGGAATAAAATAAAAATAAAATAAATTGGAAAACAGAAAAGACATGGAAAATGAAATGATAAAGATTCAGATCACTGATTGGATTTAACTTGACATTGTGAAATACGCCTTGTTGACCTTTTGAACTCACTCACAGATAAAAAATACTGCAGAATAAAATTTGGACTACCTCAAGGTCTCAGGTTAACACATTTGATACTACAATTGTGCACATCTGATTGCACTCACAGGCACCCAAGGAATGTGTTTTTGTGTGTATACTCATACACTTGAAAAATGAGTGGGAATACTGCTTACAGAGCCTTAGATGGGCAACCGCCTGTATATCTTCAGGATTTACTAAAATGTTATGCTCCCTGAAGATTCCTGAGGCCATCTGATACAGATTTGTTGTGTGTCCTTCCAGCAAATATAGTAAAAACTAAAAGGTCTACAGGCGTTTGAAAGGCCCTAAGTCTATGGAAGTCTTTGCCCTTTTCCATGACTGACACCTCTGCTCTAAAAAGTCAGCTAAAAACACTTAAATATCTCACTGTTGATTTTGACTGATGATTTTGTATTGTACTGCTTCACATAAGTGCAAGAATCAATTTGTATTCATTGAATAACTCCAATAATTTTCCTCATTTGCGTTGCAGCCTTTAGTGCGGCGATCCACTCCCTCGATGGCGCAACGCAGCGGAGCGACTTTGAGGTCATTCTGAAGGAGTTTGGGAACCACTACGTACAGGAAGCCATGTACGGATTCCAAGAGTCCTGCACCATTTGGTACCCAAACAAACAGGTTCAGAGACAACTGTGGCTAGAATACCAGGACATCAGTAAAGGTAGGTTCCGACACATAAAGAACATAAACACATACAGTAATGTCTTTAGTGGGTGATCATCAAGGAACACCAGCTGTATCCACAGTGGACTGTGGTATTGTTGTGTGTCTTAGTGTGTGTCTTAGTGAGGGTAAGCAGCATAGAAACTAGATGGATGTATGAACCTTGCACCTTCAACCTTTTTAGAGAGCTCTTTGCTTGTTTCTTCTGCAACACTGACACGCATACCCCCGGCCTATGGTTTCTTCTTATAGTAATTACAAAAAAAAAACAAAGAATAATTACACAACAGGCTGCACGGTGACCAAGTGGTTAGCACGCAGACCTCACAGCTAGGAGACCCGCGTTCAATTCCACCCTCGGCCATTTCTGTGTCAAGTTTGCATGTTTCCCCGTGCATGCGTGGGTTTTCTCCGGGTACTCCGGCTTCCTACCACATTCCAAAAACATGCTAGGTTAATTGGCCACTCCAAATTGTCCATAGGTATGAATCAAATCAAATCAACTTTATTTGTAGAGCACTTTTCCTGCAGAGACATGCAACACAAATTGCTTTACAGAATTAAAAACAATTATCACAATTAAAAAGAAAAACAATTACAAAGAAAGCCCCTCCCTCGTACCCTCCATACTAGACACACACACACACACACACAGTAGGGAGACATGGCATAGCACTGAGGACATTTGGGGCCGTCCACACTGGGAGGAGCCACAGGCCGTGCCATCGGGCGACCCGCACCCGGACTCCGACAGATGGCACCCCCTCAGCAGACCCGACACAGCCCCCAGTGTGGAGGACCCCCCCTGAGGAAACACTGAGTGTGAATGGTTGTTTGTCTATATGTGCCCTGTGATTGGCTGGCCACCAGTCCAGGGTGTACCCCGCCTCTCGCCCAAAGACAGCTGGGATAGGCTCCAGCACGCCCACAACCCTCGTGAGGAGAAGCAGTAGTAAATGAATGATTGAATGAATAATTACACAGTTTTTTTCACACAACAATTAACCTGTGGAAATATTACATCTTCTTTGATTGACTGACTAAGTAAAAATAAATCTTATCATTAGCTGGTCAGTGTTCCTTATTGTGTTATATGTTGTTACCGCTGGTTGTCACCTGTCACTCAGAGGGTTGCATTGCAAAATGGTACAGAATCCATTATGTGTTTGTTTTATTTACACTCCATGTTGGATTTTTCTTTGTGCGTTGCTTAAATTTGCTGTGTACTGAGTCCGCAAATATTTAAAGTTAAAGTAGTGGCGTGCTTGCCAGTACTTCTCTGCCTGTTGTTTGCAGTTGACAAAACTACATTTTTCAGTTTCCAAGACATACTTGCATTTAGAGTGAACATGAGCGTGAGCGGATTCAGTATGTCTGCTTGTTTTTCGGAGTTACTAGTAAGCATTAGTAAGCATTAATAATTGCCCGGTCCTTCATGCTGCTTCACCTTCTTGACGCCACACTTTTCACAGATGGTTCCAATGTGCACAGCCATCATTTATGTTCACTTGCGTTCATTTGTCCAAGGACAGCATGGCTGCACTGCTGTTTTATCTGCTTCCATGGATAAAAAAAACGGTTAACCATAACGTAACCCATCAATAACAATAGTTAATAATAATAGTAATAATAGTTTTTTTCTACTTTGTGTTTGTATGAATGAGTAAAAATATATTAGAAAATATTTGTTTTGATGAGACGTGCAATTTTATTTTGTTTACATTACATTACTATATTATATATTCATTCATTCAATTTCTACCGCTTTTCCTCACAAGGGTTGCGGGGGTGCTGGAGCCTATCCCAGCTGTCTTCGGGCAAGAGGCGGGGTACACCCTGGACTGGTGGCCAGCCAATCACAGGGCACATATAGACAAACAACCATTCACACTCACATTCATATCTACGTATGGACAATTTGGAGTCGCCGGAGAAAACCCACGCATGCGCGGGGAGAACATGCATACTCCACACAGAGATGGCCGAGGGTGGAATTGAACTCTGGTCTCCTAGCTGTGAGACCTGCACACTAACCACTTCCTTGCCGTGCAGCCAGCTTGTAATTATTCATTCATTCATTCATTTTCTACCGCTTTTCCTCATGAGGGTCACGGGTATGCTGGAGCCTATCCCAGTTGTCTTCGGGCGAGAGGCGGGTACACCCTGGACTGGTGGCCAGCCAATCACAGGGCACATATAGACAAACAACCATTCACACTCACATTCATACCTATGGACAATTTGGAGTGGCCAATTAACCTAGCATGTTTTTGGAATGTGGGAGGAAACCGGAGTACCCGGAGAAAACCCACGCATGCACGGGGAGAACATGCAAACTCCACACAGAGATGGCCGAGGATGGAATTGAACCCTGGTCCTCCTAGTTGTGAGGTCTGCGCGCTAACCACTCGACCGCCGTGCCACCCATATTATATATATTTCACTGAAATTTCTGATCCCTCTCTCCGTACATGCGTGGGTTTTCTCCGGGTACTCCGGTTTCCTCCCACATTCCAAAAACATGCTAGGTTAATTGGCCACTCCAAATTGTCCATAGGTATGAATGTGAGTGTGAATGGTTGTTTGCCTATATGTGCCCTGTGATTGGCTGGCCACCAGTCCAGGGTGTACCCCGCTTCTTGCCCAAAGACAGCTGGGATAGGCTCCAGCACCCCCCAGGAACCTCGAGAGGAGAAGCGGTAGAAAATGAATGAATGAATGAATGAATTTGAAATTTCCGGAGTGCCGAAACTTGTCATACATAATACATAATGGTACATATGTGTTTAGAGATTTTTATGAAATTCATATATATTTTATTAATAATATTTTACAAAACAATGAAAGAAATGTTACTTGAGTTAAAAATACCTTCAGTCCTTCTCCAAAGTTTATGAGCATGTAAATACATGGAATGTACTACGTTTCTCATAATGATCCTGTTCTGATCAGTTTTAGAGCAATTGTTAAATATTCCAGTTGCCCTGGACGATATGTCAGAGGAAAAGGAATTGTTTTCAATGGGAAAGACTTGAAACCAGAGTCATATTTCTTAATCCCCCCCTGGCATCTTGCAAACGTCCTGGCCTTTTGCAGGGAATAATGAGCTCGCTGGAGAGTTTGATGATCCATGTCCTCACCCCTTCCTCCAAATATGAGGCCTGCTTGACTGCAGCCTCCTTTTCTATTCCGTGATGGGCAGGCTGATCATTCTTTTCATTGTGATTTCATTCTTTTTTAGCTTTGGAGGATGTCAGTGTTTTCTTCAGTATATTGATGTGCAGGTGAAATTAATTCAGCAGTGGTATTTTATTAGTTGCGGGAAACCGGAGACTATGAAACTATGAAAAAAACAACACAGAACTCTGTTGGATTCATCTCATTGTTAGGGTACGGCTCTGATGTATCTGGGTTATGTGATTTCATATCTCTCATTCACATTTCACAAACTTAGAAGTGGTCCTCCGGAATGTAACAGGGAAGCTCCCATGAATGCAAGTGAATTCCCATGAATGCATCGTCGCTAGTCTGAGTTCTGGGACTTTTCATACCCAAAGCATAAATGTAAAGATGTCCTTGAACCATTTAGAAGCGGCATGGCTGTGGGCTCTGATTTTTTGCAACTGGCACTGACTATACTACAGTAATCCACTAAATCAGGGGTCGGGAACCTTTTTTTTTGAAAGGGGGCGGCACGGCGGACGAGTGGTTAGCACACAGGCCTCACAGCTAGGAGACCAGGGTTCAATTCCACCCTCGGCCATCTCTGTGTGGAGTTTGCATGTTCTCCCCGTGCATGTGTGGGTTTTCTCCGGGTACTCCGGTTTCCTCCCACATTCCAAAAACATGCTAGGTTAATTAGCGACTCCAAATTGTCCATAGGTATGAATGATGAGTGTGAATGGTTGTTTGTCTATATGTGCCCTGTGATTGGCTGCCGACCAGTCCAGTGTGTACCCCGCCTCTCGCCCGAAGACAGCTGGGATAGGCTCCAGCACCCCCCGCGACGCTCGTGAGTATAAGCGGTAGAAAATGAATTAATTAACTATTGCTAAAGTACCAGCAAAGCTATCTGAAGTCCAGTCAGCTTGCCGGCGGAGTAGGAGTAGGAAGAAGCAAAGCTTATTAAATCCTACCCCTCCATCTGGTACTTTTACAATCACTAACTGTTACATTTGTTCACTTCCTGCTTTCCATAATACAGTTGTTTTTTTGTTTTTTTTAATAATGCACCACGTACCGAAGTATAAGTTGATAAGATGACATAATATGACATAATGGGTACCATAGTAAGTGTCAATATAGTGATATATATAGCTCTGGTACTCTGGTACTTTTACAATCAGTAACTGTTATATTTGTTCACTTCCTGCTTTCCTAATATAGTTTAATTTTTTTTATTTTTGTTACGTACCGAAGTAGGAGGTGATATGAGCATCCAATGCCATAATGGGTACCATAGTAAGTGTCAATATAGTGATATATATAGCACATCATGACTGGTTCAAGACTCTTCATCCTTGTATTTAGCAAACATCAACTGCTTGTATTGTTTCTTGAATTGGCTCATCGTTGTGCATTGTTTGAGGTCCTTACTCAAGCCATTCCATAGTTTGATTCCACATACTGAAATGCTATGGCTTTTTAACATAGTCGCATATTTAAAATATTATACAATTTAAAAAAACAACAAAAACTAACACGCACCATAACTTATGGAAATGACAATACCCCAAATGCACACAAGCTGATGTTGCATAATTAAAGCCATCAGTTATTCCCTCATCACAAAAAGCACTGATTACGCTTACATGCACTACTAAAATGAATAATTGAATGAATTGGGCTGAAAGCATCCTTTTAAAAGGCACATAAACACCTCCATTAGATGGTGTTACACAGTTAGACTATGTGATTGTAAAGCAGATTGATGTTGCGTGTGTAGACTTTGATGGATGATCACAGTCATCCTGCTATGCATGCACCGTCTCCTTGGAGAACTAATGGTGAAGCATTAATAACGTTACATTCACCTGTCACATTTGTGTGTATTTGACTTCTGCTTAAACAAATAATGACTTTGCAAAGGCATCCAAGGCTGACATTTTGGAATTTGTTGAATTTCAGATCAGATTCAAATTTCCTTTCATGTTGACACATATGGGAACGGTGTGTAAGCAGTCAGTACATTGCATTCATAAGGGATCAAACCCAGTGGTAGTGAGAGAAAGTAGTCGAGGCAGGATGAAAAATGAAAATGTATGACTGAACCAACCCAACCAAAAACACAACGTTGCATCACAAAAACAGGATGAAGACTAAGATGGGATTCAAGCTGCCAAGCGACTGGTTATCAAAGGCATCGTGTTGACAGCAGGTCCACAGTTTTTTTACAGACAAAAAAAAGAGGAAATGTGTTTTTCCCAACAGCTAAAACTATGCAAACTATTTTATACTATAGTTTAACTATTTTAAACTATGATCTACTATTAAAGACTTTGCACAATACACAAAGACAAACACCCATATTGCAAAATACATCATATATCTTACAAAACAAACAAACTGACCAGATTTTTGTCTAACCAAGGTTACACTATTGGGCACAATGACTGTATTCTCATAGTTAACTTGAAATTAACCACATTTTTTGTTACCCTTAAATAAATATTTTCACATTTATAATAGATATTTAGCTAGGAGACCCGAGTTCAATCCCACCCTCGGCCATCTCTGTGTGAAGTTTGCATGTTCTCCCCGTGCATGCGTGGGTTTTCTCCGGGTACTCCGGTTTCCTCCCACATTCCAAAAACATGCTAGGTTAATTGGCCACTCCAAATTTCAAATCCATAGATATGAATGTGAGTGTGAATGGTTGTTTGTCTATATGTGCCCTGTGATTGGCTGGCCACCAGTCCAGAGTGTACCCCGCCTCTCGTCCGAAGACAGCTGGGATAGGCTCCAGCACCAGATAAGCGATAGAAAATGAATGAATGAATGAATAATAGATATTTATGCTTCCTTACTCTTGCCCTACTAATAGTTGTTTCATTGTATTAAGTGTTTTTCAAGTATGTACTGGAAAACAAATCAAGGTCATAGCGTGAGTTCTTACCTAATCAAATTTCAAATTTGAAAATAATCGAAAAGGCATTCCAAAGGATGTCCGTCAGCATAACCCTTTTATTATGATTGTTTTTAAAATGAAAAACATACTGTTAATAATAATAATAATACATTTTATTTGTATAGCGCTTTTCAAAATACTCAAAGACACTTTACAGAAGAATGGAGTTGAATAAAGCAAGTAAACAGAGTAGAAGACACACCAAAATACAACATTTATTGGTTTATACACAGTTAAAACATGAGTAAAAGCGGGGCGGGGCACAGCAGTCAGATATAAAAAGTTAGACATTAAAAACAGATTTAAAGAGGTGGGTTTTTCGGTGTTTTTTGAAGGTGGGAAGGTCAGGGCAAGCACGGAGTGAATGGAACAAAGAGTTCCAGAGGGTAGGGGGCAGCGATGGAGAAGGCCGAAGGCTGTTGACCGTTCATGTTTTCCATTACGACATTACACGGGAGTTCCGTCCATGTTCCAGAATATCACAGCGTTCTTGATCTCGTCTCTGCTAATGACAACTGGAAACTGGAATATTGAAAATTATTGATTTTGGAAGATTGTTCGGTTTTCTAAAATATACAATTATGAAAAACCTTTTTTAAAGGATGTGTTTTATTTTTCCTGATTTTTCTGTGACAGCTTTTTGTGTGACAGCTCACAGTGGGTGACACATCTCAGAAGATTGAATGTTGTATGGTCAGCCCTCTGCTCTTCCATCCCTATGTATGAGCTACAATCTCATGGAAATTATACGCTGACATAATGGGATACATAATATCAGAATATTGAGAACAAACAATTGCCTCCATAATTTCTTTACACGATAAGAGGACTGCAATTAACCATTACTTTCTTAGTCGATTAAGCTGACACTTGTCCTGATTAACCGAGTAATCATATCGGTTCTCATTATAGGGAATATCCGATTTCACCCGATATCAGATTTTTAGGCTGATAATCAGTTGATAATTATCGGTGGCCGATATGATCGTCCATCTGTAGATATAACACGGATGGATGGGTAAATTATTCAACGTTTTCCATCTGGAAACGTCTCTGCTTTTCATCCTGACTTTCTATTTCGAAAAATTGCTTTGACCTCATTTTCCAGCCTCTCCAGAAGCTACTTGTCGGCTCTTTACCAGTATGTAGGTGCGATTACCCTGCCGGCAGCGTATATAAAAAAAAATAACTTAACTTAACGTCTTATTTATTCTCTTAGGGCTTGTCATTTGAAGAAAGACGCTGCAGAGAGAGTCCTGCTTGGGGGGTTAGAGAGCAGAGGAGAGGAGGCAATGAGGAAGAGCAGTAAAGACATGGGAGTAATTATTCTGAACTGGCTCTCACCTCGGCGATCTGTCTTCCCAAACACACGTCATACACACCTAAGATTAGCATACCTGTCGTGTTCATTCACCACAGCAGGGAATTATGTAACGCTCTGTTTGCATCACACTTATTTAACCCTACGTCTGTGATTAACAAAGCATCACATTTGGATTGCAGATAGTACATTTTATTTGGCTACACTATAAAAAGATGGGGTCAAATATTAAATCAAAAGAAAAAAGTTAAAACTAGTGAAATTATCTGTCTTTGCAGTAAGTATATATATTTTACTTGGTAAGAAATCCTAAATGAATATTTCTGTATCTATGAACAAACAGGACCAAAATCCTAGATTTAAGATTGAGTAAAAATAAGCAGCACCTTAAAGATGGAAATGATAAATGGTCTTGGCAAATGGTCTTTTAAAGCGCTTTGACACTAGCCACGTTTACATGGACCCAAATATTCCAATCCCATTCGGGTTATTTGCTCAAACGGAAAGAATGTAACCTTTGTATACACCTCATTCCGAAAGAAAAGTGCCAATCCGAATGAATATATAACACTGGGGAACAATATTTTTTCAACTTTCTGTTGCATTGGATTTTTTAACTGATTCTGAATGATTTTTAGGTGCTGATTTCAAATCTGAAATTAGTTTTTCTCCATAAGCTCTAGTTTTCATGCAATTTGAGATAGTCTAAATATATGAACTTACGTAACCCAAATCTATGCATTTTGAGATTATATACATAGATTCCATTCCTGTTCCAGTTTTCAAAGGTTTGCCTTCATTAAACAATAAAGACATTGGACATGATACGAACGAGGAAGACAGTTGTGACAATGAATTGCCAGAAACTGAGTGGGAACAATCCGAGGAATGTTCTTCAGAGACTGAATCTCCCCCAGTCCCCAAGCCTCTTCACCAAACTGAACTGAATGACTTAGTTCGGGATTTAGGTCTTTCAAAGAAAGCAGCTGAGCTTTTGGCATCAAGATTACAAGGCAAAAATCTTGTTGATCACACTGTTAAAGTGTCATATTACAGAAAGCGCGACCAGCTTTTTGTGACCTTCTTTTCTGAAGACAGACAGTTTGTTTACTGCCATGATATCCCAGGTCTTCTCAAAGAACTGGGTGTTCCTCACTATGATCCAACTGAATGGCGGCTCTTTATAGACAGTTCTAAACGCAGTCTCAAGTGTGTTCTTTTGCATAATGGCAATGTTTACGGGGCAGTGCCTGTAGGTCATTCAGTTCATCTGCGGGAAGACTATGATGACATCAGAATGGTCATGGAATTCTTAAAATATCGTGAGCACAACTGGATCATTTGTGTAGACTTGAAAATGGTAAACTTCCTTCTTGGTCAACAGAAAGGTTTCACCAAGTTTCCATGTTTCCTCTGCATGTGGGACAGTCGAGCACGAGACAGACACTGGGTCCAGAAGGACTGGCCTGTTCGTGAAACCCTTGAAGCAGGCATGCCAAATATCACACATGACCCAATTGTTGACAGAGATAGGATCATCTTTCCTCCTCTGCACATCAAACTAGGTTTGATGAAACAATTTGTCAAGGCACTGGATACCGAAGGTGAATGTTTCCAACACATAATCAGGGTTGTCGTTCGAGAAGATCAAAGCAGGTGTGTTTGATGGCCCACAGATTCGAACCCTCATTCGTGATGATCAGTTTGTTGCCAAGATGACCGCCTTGGAGAGGGCAGCATGGTTATCCTTTGTGGCAGTCGCTTAGAACTTCCTTGGAAACAACAAGGCAGAGAACTACAATGAACTTGTGAACAGAATGCTCCTCGCTTTTCGTGCTCTCAGGTGCAACATGAGCATCAAGCTTCATTTCTTGAACAGCCACCTTGACCAGTTCCCTGAAAACCTGGGGGCTGTGAGTGACGAACAAGGAGAGCGGTTCCACCAAGACCTAAAGATCATGGAAGAACGCTACCAAGGTCGCTGGGACAAAAGTATGATGGCCGACTACTGCTGGAGTATTAAACGAGATTGCCCAGATGAAGTGTTAAAGTTACAAACGCAAATTCCTGCCTGACTAAAATACTGTACTGACAGAAAGTGATAAGCGTTATTAGCTGTGATTGACTCTTATCTGAAGAACGTTGTAAATTATGCTTATCTCACGTTGCGATAAAGACTGTTTTCTGAGAAACGCTTCCAGAAAAACATATGGCACTTCTAACAATGGTGTACTTTAATCTAAAATCACATTTTAATGTTCTGTTTCTTTTGCCTTGTTAAATATACTGATTTGTGGCTGATATTGCAATATCCTATAATAATGCTCGATTTTTTTCTATTTTTAATAAAAATTAAAGATTGCATAAAATCTGTAGCTTGCAGAAAAAAACTAACTTCAGATTTGAACTCAGCACACTTAAATTGACTAAAAACAAGTCTTACTTTAAATGCAACATTTTGAGTGTTCCCCAGTGTAATCGGATTCACAGGGGTGGAATATTCCTTTCCCCAATCCGATTGAGGTATCTTGTACCCACTCAATTGGATCAATTGTCAGACTGCGTTCTTCTTCGTGGTGTTTTTCTTCTTCTGTTGTTTATTGGCGGTTGGCAAGCAGCTTTCGTGTGCATTAGCGCCATCTGTGGAACAGAATCTAAACCCTTCTATACGCCATTCACAAGTCCAGTTTTATTAAAAAAGAAAATACATATCTATATAAAACATGTCCCGAGTTTAATTATAAAATATTAGCAAGCTTGAACTTTATCTTTTCCTGTTCCCGGGTGCGTTCTTTCAGAAAATGCTGAGATGTGAAGTAACACGCAGCTCGAGACGTTCTTCGATTTAAAAAAATGGAGGCGAGCAATCGGCACTGGACTGCTGCGGAAAGTTTGTTTTTGATTCAAACTAAATTTCAAGACTGGACGAATGAAAAACTGGCAATACGGAGTTATTCCAACAAGTGAAAGAAAAACTCGAGGAAGTCGGTATCACGTGATGTTGGTGTTTACGTTTTACTGGGTATGCCCCATTGACTATTCTGGTTCATTATAGCGGCGCATGTAGACACGGGATTGGAATATTCCTTTCCATGTATACCATTGCTTTCGGAAAGGTCATTCGGAAAGAGAAAAACTCCTCATGTAAACTTGGCTAATGTTAGCTCATTTACCATAATGCAGCATCAGGAACTACTGGGGGTTTAGTGTCTTACCCAAGGATACTTCGACATGATCATAAGAGGGATGTAGGATTGAACCCGCAACCTTCAGGTTGGGAGACGACCAGTTGACGTGAAGGGAAAAGCCCAAAGAGAATAAAAATAATGAAGATATACGTTCTCCCAATATGACAATAAATTTAGTCTGTTCTGCATCTTCCAGCCACAAAACTAATTACAATGTGAAACAAGCATCTGCTTTACTTTAATGCTAAGCCCCATATTAAGAAGATTAACATCAGCATGTTAAGATTATTTTTGTGATGCTTATCACAACAGCTGGTTTATCATCAAATCGGAACCATGAAGCGTGTTAAATCAGAGATCCCCCCCCCCCCCCCCCACACACACACAAATCTGCATTTTACAGTCATGGAAAACAAGGAAAGGCAGATGCAAAAAAAAACTAAACAAAACCAAACAATCAACTTTGATTAGCCTTGTAAATTGTTTCATCATTCTCTCACTCTCTGATTTGAACAGTAAAATGAAGAAAAAAGTTCCTTATTTGAAGTGAACTGTTTTTTTTTATGGTCCACCTCATTTAAATGACTTTAAACACTATTTGTAATGATTCAATCAGTCGATGTCTGTCCATCCATCCATCCATCCATATCTGCATCATATGCTTCAGTCAGAGTACCCCAAGGCTCAGGAATTATTGCAAATTTAAAACTCTATGTAAATAGTTCTGTTCAGAGCAGCTGTTTTTGCTGGAATGACTTGTCTTATGCAAATGATCCACATTCCCTTGTTGCGGCTGTATTTGTATAGTCTGAATCCTGGAGGTCTAGAATCAGTCTTCTCAGTGTATTTGTTTGTCTAATAAGGACTCCTCAAAGTCAGATTCACCATCTTCCATTTGTTCCAGTGTGGTTGATACAAGTGATACAAAAATGTTCAATCTCGTGCGGCCCCGCTCATGGAGGAAAGACGTGTTGGTGCATCATGGTTGTGCTCCAGAAGCGCTGCTTCTCTTTTGGGTTTTCTTGGATCTCCCCATTTGGCTTGGGATCCCATTGCACTGCATCCTTTGGATCTGGTGTCTTATCTTCGAATACATACCCTAGCTGGAAACGTCATATTACAAATATACAACATAAGGTGGCCAGAAATATTTCAATATTGAACAAAGCAAAATTTGTTCTCAATCAGAAATCACTCCACACTCTTTATTGCAGGGATAGGCTCCAGCACCCCCGCAACCCTTGTGAGGAAAAGCGGTGGAAAATGAATGAATGAATGAATGATTCTACCATATCTACTTATTGTGTGGAAATATGGGGTAATAACTATAAAAGCAATCTTAACCCGCTAAATGTACTGCAAAAAAGGTCAGTAAGGATAATTCATAATGCCTCCTACAGAGAACATACTAACTCCTTATTTCTAAAATCACAAATACTTCAACTTGCTGATATTGTTAATCTTCAAACAGCTAAAATAATGCATAAGGCTAAAAATAACCAATTACCTAAAAATGTCATCCAATACTTCTCTACAAGAGAGGAGAAATATGATCTCAGGGAAGAAGTACATTTGAAACACTTCTATACTAGGACTACGTTAAAAAGCCATAGCATTTCAGTATGTGGAATCAAACTATGGAATGGATTGAGTAAGGAATTCAAACAATGCACAACGATGAGCCAATTCAAGAAACAATACAAGCAGTTGATGTTTGCTAAATACAAGGATGAAGAGTCTTGAACCAGTCATGATGTGCTATATATATCACTATATTGACACTTACTATGGTACCCATTATGTTATTGTATGGTCATATCACCTCGTACTTTGGTACGAGGTGCATTATTAAAAAAAAAGAAAGAAAAAAACTTTAAACTGTATTATGGAAAGCAGGAAGTGAACAAATGAAACAGTTACTGATTGTAAAAGTAAACTAGTATTATGGAAAGCAGGAAGTGAACAAATGTAACAGTTACTGTTTGTAAAAGTACCAGATGGAGGGGTAGGATTTAATAAGCTTTGCTTCTTCCTACTCCTTTTGGACATGTGGAACTGGGAACTGATTATGTGATGCACTCAATTGTAATCTGATGCATGTTCAAATGAAATAAAACCATTACCATTACCATAGTGTTATGTTTACTTTTACTGCAGAGTGTGTGAGGCTTTTAGCCTTACTATTTGGGCTCAGGGGGAACAATTATTTAGATAACTTTGTTTAAAATTGTATCCAACACTAGCATGCAGTGATATAGTAGGATCATTCAATATATTATTCATTTCATGGGTATTATACTTGAGCATGCGAATATTTATATACTAATATATTCCATAGGAATATGGACGCCAGCTGTGTTGCCTATGCTTGTGCCTGCTACCATGTAATAATAAATGGCGTATTTATGTGCTGGGTTGACAGAACACTATGTTTATGGCACGTCAGTACATCCAAGTTAAGTTGCAGGCAGTTGCAAATAAGTCACAGGGTGGATGTTTGCCTTTTACCGAATGTGACGGAGTTACTTACGCTGTGCAAATCGTTCCTGTTTGCCAAATGAAAGCAGGACCTAAAAGACATTTCCCTTCAGGAGAAGCAAGAAGGCTAATGCTGACTGCAGATGAGCTGGTGAGATGGAAGGATCGATACTTTATTCATCTCCAGGAGAAATTCACATGCGGAAGATGCGCTATGGAAGAGTCTGACTGGTTCACATCCGTCAGAAGCTTAAACTCATTCTCCCTTTTACATGAAAGAGGTTGATGAAACAGTGAAAGTATTGACATTATCGAATATAAGGCCAGACTTCTTTTTTATGATTTATTACAAGGCAAAACTCTAAATATTTTAAACCAAAATGACAAATGCATTCATTTTTCTATGCTGCTCGTCCTCACTAGGGTCGCAGGGGTATGTTGGAGCCTATCCCAGCTGACTTTGGGAGAATGACCAGCCAATCACAGGGCACATATAGACAAACAACCATTCACACTCACATTCATACCTATGGATCATTTCTAATTTAGTGGACATATGGGAGGAGGCCCAACAAGATTCACACCCAGATGTCTGGACTTTGTGGCCAATATGCTAACCACTTACCCACAGTGTGTGTGTGTGTGTGTGTGTGTGTGTGTGTGTGTGAGAATTCACCCAAACCTGAAGTAAAAGCCTTCAGTGTGTCTTACCGAATATTACAGTAACATTACTGACACTAAGTTTGCATTGGTTATATTTATGTATTACATATATATATATATATATCAAGCTGCACGGCGGTCGTGTGGTTAGCGCGCAGACTTCACAGAGGGGGAGCCCAGGGTTCAATTCCACCCTCGGCCATCTCTGTGTGGAGTTTGCATGTTCTCCCTGTGCATGCGTGGGTTTTTTCCAGGTACTCCGGTTTCCTCCCACATTCCAAAAACATGCTAGGTTAATTGGCCACTCCAAATTGTCCATAGGTATGAATGTGAGTGTGAATGGTTGTCTATATGTGCCCTGTGATTGGCTGGCCACCAGCCCAGGGTGTACCCCGCCTCTCGCCCGAAGACAGCTGGGATAGGCTCCAGCACCCCCCACGACCCTCGTAAGAATAAGCGAAAATGAATGAATTAATTAATGTGCAAAGGTGATTATAGGGGTGCTATTTTATGTCTAGAGGGCTCTAATAATGTTTTAAACACATATTTAGCAAATATAGAAAATGAATGAATGAATGACTATCTGTATATATCTATGTTTTTATATCTATCTTTAACAAGCAGTGGCAGTTCTGGCTTTCAAAGCTGATATTTTCCAAAAATACAAACAGTGCTTCATTCATTCATTCATTTTCTACCGCTTATCCTCGTGGGGGGTGCTGGGGCCTATCCCAGCTGTCTTCGTACGAGAGGTGGGGTACACCCTGGACTGGTGGCCAGCCAATGACACGGCACATATAGACAAACAACCATTCACACTCACATTCATACATTCACAATTTGGAGTCGCTAATTAATCTAGCATGTTTTTGGAATGTGGGAGGAAACCGGAGTACCCGGAGAAAACCCACGCATGCACGGGGAGAACATGCAAACTCCACACAGTAATTCCTGAGGCTGGAATTGAACGCAAGTCTCCTAGCTGTGAGGCCTGCGTGCTAACCACTTGGTCGCCGTGCAGCCCGGTGTGTAATTATTCTTTTTCTGAAAAACTAATATTATACATGCATGTATTAAGAATGTAATTAATCATTATTTGTCTCCTCATAATACAAACGGATGTTAGTTATTGTGTTATTGGGATAAATATGTCACTTCCTTGGCTTTGCTGTGTGTCCATGGCCGTGTTTTGATGAGTGCGTTGAGTGCTGGAAAGCATCCTCAGCATAGCGTCCCGGCCAAGATGGCGGCGGTTCAGAAAACTCGGTGGGCCGTTTGATAATCGCAGCTTCATTTCACTGGTTTTACAGTTGTTTACTGGCGGATGACAGCAGTATGGCAAAACGTTTGATAATGTGAATACTTTCATGCTGTTTTTGTTTTTTTCTAATATTGTCATGGGCCCTTTTAACTATACAACCATTAGCATCAGCACACCTCATTGTAAATTCAGTGGTATAATAGAGGAATATTTGCCATGTTTATGTTTGAAGACAAACCAGACACAAATTAATATTTTTACCTTTAAGGTCTGTGAGTTGGAATATTGCAAAACCACGTCTCTTTTTTCCCCCTGAAGCTGGCTTTATTGGATAATGGCTATTGTCAAAGCCCTGCAGAAAACTCCACAAATGGGGCTTTTAATAGCATGAGAAAATCCATGACTAAACGACCCTTCTTCCCAGGAGTGCCGTGCAAAGCCTAAAATTGCAGCCATAATTTGTTCCTCATCAAGTGATTGCAGCTTTACAGCCTCCTGCTGATGTTGGCTCTCACCACACGTCTTCATTTTGTGATACGCAGCACTGCAGTGGCGTACGGTGAGCTTCATGGCTGGTGAGGCACTGAATCCTTAGGAGGATTTTTTTTAAAATGTCAATACAGGTTGCTAATGAAGAGTATAACACGAACATGCTTTCCCACAACAAATAATGTAAATAAACTATGGTGGCTTCAATTAAGGTCAAATTAACCTTAATTTATCCTTTTCATTCATATTTTATGTGCATTTAGAATTGTTTTATGCATGTTAAGTTCTATTTGGCGGTCGAGTGGTTAGCGCGCAGACCTCACAGCTAGGAGACCAGGGTTCAATTCCACCCTCGGCCATCTCTATCTGGAGTTTGCATGTTCTCCCCGTGCATGCGTGGGTTTTCTCCGGGTACTCCGGTTTCCTCCCACATTCCAAAAACATGCTAGGTTAATTGGCCACTCCAAATTGTCCATAGGTATGAATGTGAGTGTGAATGGTTGTTTGTCTATATGTGCCTTGTGATTGGCTGGCCACCAGTCCAGGGTGTACCCCGCCTCTCGCCCGAAGACAGCTGGGATAGGCTCCAGCACCCCCGCGACCCTTGTGAGGAAAAGCGGTAGAAAATGAATGAATGAATGAAGTTCTATTTGGGCTGCACAGCGGTCGAGTGGTTAGCACACAGGCCTCACAGCTAGAAAACCAGGGTTCAATTCCACCCTCGGCCATCTCTGTGTGGAGTTTGCATGTTCTCCCCGTGCATGCGTGGGTTTTCTCCGGGTACTCCGGTTTCCTCCAACATTCCAAAAACATGCTAGGTTAATTAGCGACTCCAAATTGTCCATAGGTATGAATGTGAGTGTGAATGGTTGTTTGTCTATATGTGCCCTGTGATTGGCTGGCCACCAGTCCAGGGTGTACCCCGCCTCTCGCCCAAAGACAGCTGCGATAGGCTCCAGCACCGCCGCGACCCTTGTGATGAAAAAGCGGTAGAAAATGAAAGAATGAAGTAATGAAATTTGTATAACTATATGAATATGGTGCCATAATTTTTTTAACTTGTGGCATAACTGTGTTGGTTACCAAATGACTACAGTGTCACTACATGTACGGTTGACGGAGATGACTTCCTCTTTCCATGTGCGCCCGTTCTTTGCCACATTGCGCTTCAAATTTTGCACCTTCACTAGATTAGGGATTTTCAAAAATATATTCATGAATAAATCATGGTGTTTTTTGTGAATATACCAGATTACTGAAAGACAGTAGTAAGATGTGCTGTAAGTGTGACAGAAGAGTTCAAGGTGGAGGTGGGACTGCATCAGGGATCAGCTCTGAGCCCCTTCTTGTTTGCTACGGTGATGGACAGGCTGAGAAATGAGGTTAAACAAGAATCTCCATGGACTATGATGTTTGCAGATGACATTGGGATTTGTAGTGAGAGTAGGGAACAGGTGGAGGAGATGCTAGAAGAATGGATTTTTCCCCTGGAAAGGACAGGAATGAAGATTAGCCACAGCAAGGCGGAGTATATGTTTATGAATGAGAGGGACCCAAGTGGAAGAGTGAGGTTCCAGGGAGAAGAGATACAGAAGGTGGAGAATTTGAAGTACTTGGGGTCAAAATTCCAGAAGAATGGAAAGGATGTGAAGAAGCGTGTAAAGCACGATGGAACACTCAATGCTCAACCTGAAAACCTGATTTATTAATAAGGAATCCTACAATGTGATCATTCACTAATGTGGGTAGGGTCTGGAACCAATTAATCGGCTGCTAACTACAACTTGTGATAAAAATAATTATTAAGAACACAGTTGGACTGTGTGGAAAAATGTGCACTCACCAGAAAATGTCCGCAAACCAAACAAAATTTGCGCAAAAAATTTCACCATGAGAAAAAATGAGGTTCCATTCCATTGTCATACCTTTATCTGTATATGAAGTACATATTCTCCAGCAGAAGCTCTGATATTTATTTATAAAAGTCTTCTCCGTTTCTGTTTATTCTGAAAGTCCATTTCGGGTACCTTTTTGGGCTTGGATATATAATCCTTCATCTTGGCAGGCAAATGTATTCTTTCATGCAGCAGAGCATAGAAATGTCTTTATTGCATTTCATATGTTGCTTAATCTAGTTCCAGCTGATGCTGTGGTTTGTGTGTTTCAATAAGGTTAAAAAAAAAAAAAACAAACACTGGCTTTTGGAACATGAGCTGATGATGGCTGTGAATGAGCCTCAAGAACCGGTCATGGAATTTCCATGCATTCAAAATTCCACTTTTGTTGCAAAAAGGGGTCTGTCCAGAATTCCTGGAAGCTGAAAAAATCCCAGCTCTTTCATGGTTGACATCCTCACCGGACGTGTCACCCACTCAGCATGCACAGTAAAAGAGCACACTTTAGAGCGACCTTTTATTGTAGCCAGCCTTGGCTTGTCAGCGACTTGATATGCCACCCTTGTAAGGTGGATGAATCATGAAATCCGAATCTTTTTGTGTACATACGTAAAGTTCTACATTTTTGAGTCCGGCTCATGAAAAATAGGAACAAAAAAGTGTTGTTTTTATTTTTGTTGCGTGGTAAAAAAAAAAAAAAAAAAAGACACAGTCCGTGGTGGTTATTCAGAGTATATCCCTGTTGTGTGTTATTTTATAGCCGCCGTGTTACATGGTATGGTTGCACAATATTGCTTCTTTGCCCTCTGCTCTCAGCCAACACTGGGAAAGAAAAGTTAGCTTGTTAGTGAGGCTGTGCATTGCGCTCATGCTGGTATGTATGAGATGCTCAAGTGTTATTATACAGTATATACACAAGTGCTGGCTTAAAGTATTTGCATTGAATTTGTGTATTTCTGAATGCACAAGTCGACCAGCAAAGGGTCATTCTCCTGATTTACTCATCTTCACCATTCATATGTTGTTTTCTCACTCGTACTTTCTAATATTTATTATTCAATAAATTATCGCTGCTTTGTGGTTGACTATAGCGTATTATTCCATACATCCATCTTCTACTGTTTATTCAAGGTTGGGTCACGGGGCAGTAGTTGGGAGACAGTCTTTCCAATGTGTCCTTGGTCTTCCCCGAGGTCTTCTACCGGTTCAACATGCCCTGAATACCTCCCCAAGGAGGAGTCCAGGAGGTATCCTAACCAGATGCCCGAGTCACCTCATCTGGCTCCTTTCGATGCGGAGGAGTAGCGGTTCTACTCCGAGAGAGATACTCAAGATAGTCATCACTAATGGATGATTGTTTACCATTTGACGCTAATTGGCTGGCACACATAGACGTACACTACAGCAGTACTGCTAGCTTTGTTTACATTACATTGCATGCATTACATGCACAGGCTACGGGATCTCTGAAGTGACAAAAGAGACGGCCGCCACTTCAACAACAGCAATATGCCGAGATCACTAGTTTTCCTGCCATTCATGTATTGAAAACATAAGAATGGGTCCACAGAAAAGCAATCATTTATTTATTCATTTTCATTTGAAAAAACATGGTAGCGTGAGGGAGCCATTGTCAGGATCGATATCGAGGATATGCAGAGACACGGGCAGTAGCGTGCAAATGAAAGTCTCTTTATTAGGCACGGGTAGGAACTTACAGTTGAACAGAAGGCGACAAAGGGAAAGGCTCTGTTGGAAACTCTTTTAGGTAACATTAGGTAACAAGTGAGGAGATCAGCGGTAATGAACCAGACGCTGGGCTTATAAACTCAATTACGGTATTTTCTGGACTATAAGTCGCACCGGAGTATAAGTCGCACAAAGCAAAAAATGCATAATTAGGTAGAAAAAAAAAACATATGCAAGTCGCACTGGAGTATAAGTTGCATTTTTTGCAGGTAATTTATTTTACAAAAATAAATTGGTATGGATTGAGTAAGGACCTCAAACAATGCACAACAATGAGCCAATTCAAGAAACAATACAAGCAGTTGATGTTTGCTAAATACAAGGATGAAGAGTCTTGAACCAGTCATGATGTGCTATATATATCACTATATTGACACTTACTATGGTACCCATTATGTCATTGGATACTCATATCACCTCCTACTTCGGTACATGACAAAAAATAAAAACAAAAAAACAAAAAAAAAACCCAAAAACTTAAACTGTAGTGAACAAATGTAACAGTTAGTGATTGTAAAAGTACCAGATGGAGGGGTAGGATTTAATAAGCTTTGCTTCTTCCTACTCCTTTTGGACATGTGGAACTGTGAACTGAATTTGTGATGCACTCAATTGTAATCTGATGCATGTTCAAATGAAATTAAACCATTACCATTACCATTACAAACTACTTGACAATAACAGACATTACGTCCGCTTAGAAGGCAAGTTCTAACAATAAAAGAATAGAGAACAGGCTGAATAGGTGTAAGATATGCTAACACAATGCTTATTCAGCTACACAAAAAATAAAAATGATCAGAAAAGGTGTCCAGTGTTTATGTAAAATAAACAATTTTTTCATTTATAAGTCACAGGAACAGCCAACCTATGAAAAAAAGTGTGACTTAAAGTCCGGAAAATACGATAATTGTAATCGCCAACATCCGTGCACAATTCCTCCTATACTGTAGACTCATCTATTAGTATATAGAGTACTTACTGCGGTGGCTGTTGTGTCATTAATGTAATATTACTGCCACCTAGTGACCAGTGTACAATGCTACATATCACAACGGCATTGAATGTGTGTTTTGAATTTTTATTTTAGTTCATTCAGCCTTTTTTATGTTAATGCTTGTTGAAATAAATATGTAACATTTGATAAAAGCATAATCTAGAGGCTTTTACCTTTAAATGGCGTTTAAACAAGCTTGATACAATTATTATTAAAATTAGTAAAAGTATTAAAAATATTAAAAAATATTAAAATATATAAAAAAATATTAAAAAAAACATTTAAAATATTAAAAATATTAAAAAATATTAAAAAATATTAAAATGTTAAAATTATTTTAAAAATTTAAAATTGTTAAAATTGTTAAAATTGTGAAAATTTTAAAAACTGTTAAAATTGTGAAAATTGTGAAAATTTAAAAAACTGTTACAATTATTAAAATTAATATTATAATTATTATATCTCATTAATTATTATCTCACATTATTATATCAATTTTTATCTCAAAGTATCTGTGGCTTGCAGACCAGTGAATGATTATGGACTCGGACCCAAAGAAATCAACATTTGAACATGAACTTGAAATGAATTTTAAAAAGTCAGTGGACTAAAAATCTTTCCTACGTTATTTTGCCCCAATCAATTGTTCCCTCGAACCGTATTTCCTCATTTGCATACATTTGCATATCCCACTCACATTGATTCTACTGAGCCTGGAGATCCAGCTGTGATCATGGCGCTCCCACCATCCTTTTCCAACCTGATGATGCCTGATTCTCAGGTTCCTCCCGTCTTCAACCCGCATCCTTCCCTGGCTTGCTGCCTCATTTGCATATCCCAGGTGTGTTCGCACGGCTGATGGCCATACGCTTTTTCTCCTCCACATGTAGCAGTGAATGTTGCAAAGAAGCACTCATCCTGCTACTTCTTTTCTTCCATCCTCCGGGGCTTTTTCTAATCTGCCTGTCCTCTGTCTCTACTTTACAGCCTCTTCCTGTTTCCATCCTCGACTTTTCTAACCGTATGTTGCCATTTCCCATGTGAACGTGTTATCAGGCCCTTTTGGAGCCAGCTTGTAAAACCCACTGTTCCTGCTTACGGTGGGAAGAAGAACTCATCCACAACAGCGAATCTTTCCTGGAGGCATTACATCTCCTCCTCCTTGTCTTCATTCCATCTAAGCTCCCTTCCCAGCCTTGCTCGAACCTCCACACTCTCAGCATCCTCCCACCTACCTGTCCACTCACCCTTTTCCTTTGCATGTTGGAAAAGGAGAGGTCTGAGACCGAGGTGCACAACGATCCCTTCCTTGGTATGCAGGTTTATACTCTTTCAGCGCTTGTGTGCAGCAAACTCAAAATAAAGGAGACCTTGACCCTAAAATAAGAAGGAGATGATAGTGCCAAGGAGAATCCACAGCCAATTTCTGCTAAATGTGAAGTAACACCCCATAGTCATATTTACTCTTGTATTAATTATATATCATATTGGTTCATATATTAGGTCCACAGAAAGTGGAACAGTGGAATTGATGTTGGGGGTTCACATTGAGTAGGGATTATTATGCCTGTTTTAGGTCATTCAAAACTGAGGTCTTAAACTACACACGCTCAGATACGTATTTGTCTTGTTGCTCAGTTGTTGCATCGTTTTTCTGTCCTTGTTAGACCCAGTTTGTGCTGCTCTCTGAAGGGAGTAGTTAACTGCATGGTAAGAGATTTTTTACATGGGTTTTCTAATAATCTATTAGCCTTATAAAATGATGGACTTGGATTAGCAGCCATACCAGGATATTGATGCAGAGGACTGACAGTTGTTGATAGTAGGCCTCTATGCAAAAATGTACATCCTTCTGTGAATATCATCTGATTCATTTTAATTGTTTGTGAAATGGATACAATTGTTTGTGAAATGGAAATGCATGATTTTTTTTTTTCAGACAAAGAAATTTGCAAGTGATCCCAAACTTTTGAGCGGTAGTGTATAAATAATATTACATATATATATATACTATTTTCAAATACTATATTCTATATTATTATATAGCGCGCAGACCTCACAGCTAGGAGACCGGAGTTCAATTCCACCCTCGGCCATCTCTGTGTGGAGTTTGCATGTTCTCCCGTGCATGCGTGGGTTTTCTCCGGGTACTCCGGTTTCCTCCCACATTCCAAAAACATGCTAGGTTAATTAGCCACTCCAAATTGTCCATAGGTATGAATGTGAGTGTGAATGGTTGTTTGTCTATATGTGCCCTGTGATTGGCTGGCCACCAGTCCAGGGTGTACCCCGCTTCTCGCCCGAAGACAGCTGGGATAGGCTCCAGCACCCCCTGCGACCCTCGTGAGGAAAAGCGGTAAAAAATGAATGAATAAATGAATGAATATTATTATATATAGTATTAGTATTTCTAATAACATGACAGGAAATAATTTTGCCTTTTTTTCAATGTTTTATATTAAAAATCACACCAGAAAAACGGTCTATTTGAAAGGTGCCATTGAATTACTTTGGTGTGACAATACAACATAAATAAAATGTAATTACTTGACCTTCTTGCAGAATTAGCAGGTGTGAATTCATGAGAAGAGCTGACAAAAGACAAAAGTAGAAAAGGCAAGCGCTGTTTGACAGAAGTGTAACATGAAACATTTGAAGTTGAGATAAAAGCAAATTGTAACTGGAGAGATCTGGTCGGGGAAAATGAGAAGAAACATATTGCAAGGAAGACATAAAAGAAAAAAAGAGAAAATGATGTCCAGCAGAAAAGAGGAGTTTAAAGATGGGGCTAGGGGCACTGAAAGCCTAAGTAGTATGCGTATAAAAAAAAAAGCATAAGTAGGCCAGTAGACATTTCTGCAAAATTGATTAGCATTGAAACAGACACAGTAGGCTGGAAGGCTGCTATTTATCAGAACATGTCTCACATCGCCTGGCACATTGACACACCCAAAGGCATTGAAAGGCAGGAAAAACCAGACCCACAGATGGGAGAGACGTTCCTCCAGCAGCAGCAGGAGTGAAATAGACGTGGGACAAGCGGAGGACGGATAAGGAAAGTGACTGTCACGAGGCAAAGGGTGGAGCTTGGTTCACACATCCACGGGCTGTGCTGTGCTTTGTCGCTCTGCTCGGTGAAAAGAGAAAAGCTTTCCCTCGCCTGCCTTTGCCCAGAGATGTTGTTGTATTATCTCTTTGTGCAATCCCTGGGGTGTGCCCCTGCATTAATAAGCAGTACACCGCTAGACACAGCAGTACCAAAATCACTATATACTATACATACCGGATATATGGGGTTTTATATAACAATCATTAGAGAATAGAAGCTTTGTTTATAACATTATTTTTGCCATATCTGTCATTAATTTTGCTGTTTAATTAATGACTGTTTCATTTAACTTATTAGAATGCTGACGTGCAGGGGTTTTTTATTTTTTTTGATTAACCTGCAACACGACCTCACAGCTAGGAGACCCGGGTTCAATTCCACCCTAGGCCATCTCTGCGTGGAGTTTGCATGGGTTTTCTCCGGGTATTCCGGTTTCCTCCCACATTCCAAAAAAAACATGCTAGGTTAATTAGCGACTCCAAATTGTCCATAGGTATGAATGTGAGTGTGAATGGTTGTTTGTCTATATGTGCTCTGTGATTGGCTGGCCACCAGTCCAGGGTGTACCCCGCCTCTTGCCCAAAGACAGCTGGGATAGGCTCCAGCACCCCCGCGACCCTCATGAGAAAAAGCGGTAGAAAATGAATGAATGAATGAATGAATGAATGAACATGCAACACGACCTCACAGCTAGGAGACCCGGGTTCAATCCCACCCTTGGCCATCTCAGTGTGGAGTTTGCATGTTCTCCCCATCACAGGGCACATATAGACAAACAACCATTCACACTCACATTCATACCTATGGACAATTTGGAGTGACCAATTAACCTAGCATGTTTTTGGAATGTGGGAGGAAACCGGAGTACCCGGAGAAAACCCACACATGCACGGGGAGAACATGCAAACTCCACACAGAGATGGCCGAGGGTGGAATTGAACCCTGGTCTCCTAGCTGTGAGGTCTGCGCGCTAACCACTTCACCGCCGTGCAGCCACTAACTAATTTATTTAATTAATTCCATTAAGTTATTTATTTAGTTAATTAGCACATGAGCTTCCGACGTGTCTGTCGTCATAGCACAGTGCAGCACAGTGTAGCGTTCTCACAGTCACAGAGTGGCTGACACTGTTTTACTAACTTTTTATCTCAATTACAGTATGCCTTCATTTCTAACCATTTTCATCATACAACCATTTCAAATACTAATATCAAAACTGAATATTTTCTTTGAAAAATTGCTGAAACAATTATTATACTGCCTGTGTAATGTCATTAAAGTACAGTGGGGCAAAAAAGTATTTAGTCAGCCACCAATTGTGCAAGTTCTCCCACTTAAAAAGATGAGAGAGGCCTGTAATTTTCATCATAGGTACGCTTCAACTATGAGAGACAAAATGAGAAAAAAAAATCCAGATAATCACATTGTTTGATTTTTAAAGAATTTATTTGCAAATCATGGTGGAAAATAAGTATTTGGTCACCTACAAACAAGCAAGATTTGTGGCTCTCACAGACCTGTAAGTTCTTCTTTAAGAAGCTCCTCTGTCCTCCACTCGTTACCTGTATTGATGGCACCTGTTTGAACTGGTTATCAGTATAAAAGACACCTGTCCACAACCTCAGACAGTCACACTCCAAACTCCACTATGGCCAAGACCAAAGAGCTGTCAAAGGACATCAGAAACAAAATTGTAGACCTGCACCAGGCTGGGAAGACTGAATCTGCAATAGTTAAGCAGCTTGGTGTGAAGAAATCAACTGTGGGAGCAATTGTGAGAAAATGGAAGACCTACAAGACCACCGATAATCTCCCTCGATCTGGGGCTCCACGCAAGATCTCACCCCGTGGGGTCAAAATGATAACAAGAACGGTGAGCAAAAATCCCAGAACCACACGGGGGGACCTAGTGAAAGACCTGCAGAGAGCTGGGACCATATTAACGAAGGCTACCATAAGTAACACACTCCGCCGCCAGGGACTCAAATCCTGCAGTGCCAGACGTGTCCCCCTGCTGAAGCCAGTACATGTCCAAGCCCGTCTGAAGTTTGCTAGAGAGCATTTGGATGATCCAGAAGAGGATTGGGAGAATGTAATATGGTCAGATGAAACCAAAATAGAACTTTTTGGTATCAACTCAACTCGTCGTGTTTGGAGGAGAAAGAATGCTGAGTTGCATCCAAACAACACCACACCTACTGTGAAGCATGGGGGTGGAAACATCATGCTCTGGGGCTGTTTTTCTGCAAAGGGACCAGGACAACTGATCCGTGTAAATGGGAGAATGAATGGGGCCATGTATCGTGAGATTCTGAATGAAAACCTTCTTCCATCAGCAAGGGCACTGAAGATGAAACGTGGCTGGGTCTTTCAGCATGACAACGATCCCAAACACACCGCCCGGGCAACGAAGGAGTGGCTTCATAAGAAGCATTTCAAGGTCCTGGAGTGGCCTAGCCAGTCTCCAGATCTCAACCCCATAGAAAATCTTTGGAGGGAGTTGAAAATCCGTGTTGCCCAGCGACAGCCCCTAAACATCACTGCTCTAGAGGCGATCTGCATGGAGGAATGGGCCAAAATACCTACAACAGTGTGTGAAAATCTTGTGAAGAGTTACAGAAAACGTTTGATCTCTGTCATTGCCAACAAAGGGTATATCACAAAGTATTGAGATGAACTTTTGTTTTTGACCAAATACTTATTTTCCACCATGATTTGCAAATAAATTCTTTAAAAATCAAACAATATGATTATCTGGATTTTTTTTTCTCATTTTGTCTCTCATAGTTGAAGCGTACCTATGATGAAAATTACAGGCCTCTCTCATCTTTTTAAGTGGGAGAACTTGCACAATTGGTGGCTGACTAAATACTTTTTTGCCCCACTGTAAGTGTGACATCATTATTTTAGCTAATTCCACAACAATGCGTGTGTGAGGTGAAAGTTGCTTCTTCCTGACGTCCTTCTATAGAGAAGCAAACACGTTGTTTTTTATTTGGATTTTATTCAGTGAAGTGTTCTGGACACCATAAAATATGTAGTGCAGCGCTTGTTTTTACTTTGGGAAAGTTTTTTTTTCCTACCCTGAGGGGAATTTTACAATAATAATACATTCCCATCCACATGATGGACAAATATTTGCACATTAGACAGTCAGGAAGTAAGGTAGTAGGAAATATGGGTAATATGTCCTGTGCTCAAAGGAAGTATGTAGTGAAGTGTGTTCTGCAGCATTACACCAAGAAGCTTAAGACTGCTGCATTTGTGTTTTTTTTAAACAGAAAAATGCTAAACATTTGTGTAATTTATGTAGATTTATGTCCCATCTCTTGGCTTGCATGGGTGTCTGCATATTCATCATGACATTGGTCATCAATAACGCCTGCATGGTATATTTGACAATGGTGAAATATCAGCTTGGTGGAGGAATGCTGGTCAGTTCTAGTTCTCACTGACCCCCAACCCCAACCCACCCTGCAGGCCCCTTCTACACATGAAATTGTGTACAACCGCGAAGTTCACTTAAGCAAAAAAGGAATTATAAATGCTGTGTAAGTCCAACTTCTTCACGGAAAGCCATGTATGCATGCCCAACAGCAATCATTTGGCATTTGCAGATACTACGTCCCAAACAAAGTAAGGTTCTCCATGAATTTTATTGTCCATCAAAAATGCTGAAGGATAATGTCTGACCAACTAAGGCCATCTCAAGCTGAAACCAACTTGGGTTCTGCAGCAAGACAATGACCCAAAACACACCAGCAAGTCCACCTGAATGGATGAAGAACAACACATGAAGTTCCCTAGTCAAAGTCCTGACCTGAATCCTATTGTGAGGCTGTGGTAAACCTTAAATAGGTGGTTCATACTGGAAAAGCCTCAAATTCTCCAAAGATGACAGGTCCAAAAACCCTCATCAGCGCTGTAGGAGACTCATTGCAAGTTATTGCAAACTCTTGATTGCAGTTGTTGCTGCTAGGGGTGGACCAACTGTCTTTGCTGTTTTTGTGAGAGTGATATAAGTTTTTGTACCCTGCAAAACGTGCCTCAAAAATGTCTCGCCAGGGTGACGCATTGAAAAGCTTTAAATTGGTGCAGCATTTGGGGGTGAACACTTGGCAGGGTGTGGTGAGTTTGAGGCCGGTAATGTGATCGTCTATCAGCAAGCGGCTAGGTCCCAAATTGCTGTGCTTCAGAGTGTGGGCATAATTTTGGGATGAGTACCGCCTCAGTACGGATTTGGGAGCATGCAGAGACTATATAGCACTTTTAGTGGAGGAGGCACTTTCGTTGTGTGCGGGACAAAGGAAATTCTCTGGAAGACCCCTTTTGTTTTTCCTTAGACAAAACAGTTATTCGAGACGGATTGGTTAGCGGTCTCCTTGCTGGCTTCATCGAGCCGGCATCAACTCTCACTGGATCGGTTTGTAGCTGACTGAAATGGCTGGGATGAGACTCAGTACCTCCAAGTCCAATTCCATGAGTAAAGGGTAGAGTATCATCTGCGGATCGGGGATGAGATCCAGCTCCAAGTGGAGGACTTTAGGTACCTTGTGGTCTTGTTCGGCAATGAAAGAAGAATGGAACGCAAGATCGACAGGCGGATTTGTGATGCAGACTCTGCATCTGTGGTGAAGAGAGAGCTGAGCCGAACAACAAAGGAAGAAGATGGATGGATGGACAAAGAATAGAGTTGCAGTTTTGAAAATTTGTTTGGGAAAATTAGTGATATGAGAATAAAGTCACAGATTATAGTTATTGTTTGATTCAAATGAAATGTTTATAAATTAGAAAAATGACAGTAACAATGAAAAAGTGAGCAGTTCGTCACCTACAATGGTGTTTTCCCGTCCTGATTTCTTTTTTTTTTTTTTGAAGGTGTGTCACACTTAAATGTGTCAGATCATCAAACAAATTTAAATATTAGTCAACGATAACACAACTGAGCGTGAAATGCAGCTTTTGAATGAAACTCTCCCGACGCATTAGCAAGTTGGACTCACTATGCAGAGAGGAGGCCAATGTGGTTCTGGAATTGGGTTTATTTGGCTCACATAATCTATCTGGCAACTCTGGTAAAAGGTTGAGGTCAGTGGGCTGCAGGGGGCCAGAGAAATCTACGAGACTAATGAAGAGAAACTAAGAAGAGCTTAGCAAACACTTAGCAAACTGACTAAAATAGCGAGCCAGGGACGCTGCGTGCAGGCGGGAAAGATCTGGAATGTCGGACTCCACTCAAACGGAGGAACAAACTGGCAAATGCCAACAACAGAAGCAGAACCCAAGAGCTGAGGTCATTAGCTAAAGTGACTGGTGTTGTCTCTAGTGGCTTCACTCAGGCCAGGGACTGAGGTATCAATGGCAGAGGAGAATAGCCAAGGTCATCAAAATCCACACAAGGTCAACAGGACATAGAAAGTGACAGAAATCTCATTATAAAGGGAGAGAAGTCATTGTCCCCTAAACACAGCAAATGGTTGGGTCACCCTTAAAGGGGAATTTTGCCCATCATTCACAATAATTATATGACACATGGACATACAAAAAAAAACGAGTTTATATGAGCTAGCTAGCAACGGGCGTCATGGGGAATACCTATTTTGACGCTAAAGCCCACACAAAAAAACTTGAAAAAAAACACTATTCTATATTCACATAACAGACTTGTATATTAACCAAGCTACAGCAATATTAATATTGTAGCTGCTACCATGAAAAACTATTTTTATTTTGCCTTGCTAACCGCTCGTCTCAGCATCATTCACAGATGGAAGAGTGGATTGCTAGCTCTTCATTTATGTATACTACCGCTTAAAATTTTGGTATCACTTGCAAATTTTTTTTTGTTTTCCAAAGAAAAACACCTTTCATGCATTTCACAAACAATTAAAATTGATTTTCAAAGAAGGATCTACATTTTTGCATAGAGGTGTACTGTCAGTCCTCTGCATCAATCTCCTGGTATGGCTGATAATCCAAGTTAATCATTTTATAAGGCTAATTATTATTAGAAAACCCATCTAAAAATCAAAATTAAAACTAAAATCTCTTACTTACTCTCTTACTACTCCCTTCAGAGAGCAGCACAAACTGGGTCTAACAAGGACATAAAAATGATGCACAACTGTGCAACAAGACAAATATCAAGAGAGTGTGTAGTTTAAGACAAAGACGCCTCACGGGTCAAATAGTAGCCGTCAAACACCAGTGTCAGTATCAGTGTCAGTATCAGCAGTGAAGCGGCGACTTCAGGATGCTGGACTTCATGGCAGGATTGACAAAAAAGCCAAAAAAAATTCCAAGTGATCCCAAACTTTTGAGAGGTAGTGTAGCAACAAAGACTCAAAAAGATGCTGGTTTTCCGTCAGTATTTTTACCTGAGGACTGGCGGACAAATCTTGTGCTGGAAGACACAGCCACCCCAAAGGGGAGCTGACATCGTAAGTGTATCCATTTGCTTAGAAAAGAAGTTTTAGCAAGATACTGCAACTGTGTTCATGCATGGTCACAGCATGGATATCAAATGGTGCAACGTTGGTAGAGGGTTTTTTTTTCAGGGCTTCATAGTCGAAATAGGTGTATCCCAAAATCTTCATTTAGTTGTTCTTCAGCCATTCAGAGTTGGACTTATTGGTGTGTTTTGGATCATTGTCCTTCTGCGTTTCAGCTTGAGGTCACATTCTCCTTCAGGAAGATATCGTCATAACCGAGAAAAATAGGACACAAAAATTGTGTCCTATGAAAGTGTACATCAGCTGTCGCTTGTCTATTTACATTGTATCCAATCTTTGCCATCTTAATGCTTTTGTCCTTTCAAATTCATATCAACGACAGGAGGGACATGGTTCCATCATGGCGTACAATTGTGGCTCTAATGAAATGATCTTTCATCATTCCCTCCACACATCTGTGTTAGATCAGTCCGATCATCTTCCATATGGATTTGTGTAGTAATGAGACACATTTCCTTAGATGAATGCGTAGGCGGACTAATTACATCAAGCTTTTTAATTGGCAGCATATTGTCATGCCTAATTGTTATAGCATCATAAAGGCTGATGAGGCTGCGCCTGCTCTGAGGTAGCACATGAAGTACGACAAGAGAAAGTAGTCATTGGAAAATGGGTGTTCAGTTACTCCTCTTTTGTACTTTGGTTCCTGATCCATGAGCCCTCAATAATCATTTTGCATTAAACTCCCCAAAGTGCCTCCTGCCACCTCTGCATCCATGCCAACCTGGGGGAATTTCATCAGCTTAATTCTGCTTAATTACCCCGGTGTCAATCTTGTGTAATTACAACTCAATTCACAACATTTAGTCTCTGAAGATTCTGAATTGAGACGTGAAACTTCACGTTACTTCCATGACCTCTGGAGCTCCCTCGGTATAAATACAGTAAGACAGATGTTGTTGTTCTCCGAGGGAAACATTTCACATCCACATTTACATACGCTCAGCCATTAATGCCACATGCATTGTCTATTAACTTGGAAATAGACACAGGAAGCAACATGCGTGTCCTTTTTCAACCACCTGCTGTAAATGACATGCATAACCAACCTTCTTCCATCATTGTGATGCAGTAAAAAAAAATTGTACCGTATCATTCAAAAGTCGACCAAAAGTAGGAAAAAAACATTGTTAATGATCATACAATTCTAAACTGGTCACTAGTTATCAGTATTTTTTTAATGTTTTTTATTGCAGGTTTGACTGAATTCACAACAGTCCCATGATAAACTAAAATTGGACCCCAAAATCCCCACCACTGTCCACCTCCCACTCAGCTCCCCTAAGAAAACATTTATTGCAACACACATGAGCAAGAGTCCTCTTTTCTCTTATTATGCCTGCTATGTTGGGTAATGAGTGTAATGGTGTTATTTCATGTATAGAGGGCTCTAATAATAAATGTATTTTATTATTGTATGTATTTAGGTCATAAACAGGGTTTTTTATGCTCACTGTATAAATGTGGACTCTTAACTTTCCAGAAATTCACTTATCACGGCCAATTAACTGTGATAAATGAGGGATTACTGTAATCTGTTCTGCTCACCTAAAACTTTTAAAGCACTTAATGGTTTGTAGAAAAAAAAACAACTAAATGCATATGTAGATGATGGCTGAAACGGATCAAGGATCTACACGTACACCACCATAGTTTTTGCCATAAGTAAGGCTTTGTTTCAATGTGATCGATTCCCGTTCCAATTCATCGTTTTGATTCTGGTTAAAAAGATTTTCAGAGGTCATTTGACTGCCAAGATGCCAAGTTTATATATCCAACCTTTAGAGTCAGTTACTCTCAAGCCATATACCTCATATATATATATATATAGTATATACCTCACCATATACTGTATATACAGTAGTTCCATTCAAAGTAGGCTTTGTCTATGAAATTGTATCATCTAGAAATATGCGGTAGTAATACAACAGCATTGATCACATAATTGGCCATCTAATGAAGAACATTCATTCATTCATTCATTTTCTACCGCTTCCGCAAGAGGGGGATGCTGAGCAAGAGGCGGGGTACACCCTGGACTGGTGGCCAGCCAATCACAGGGCACATATAGACAAACAACCATTCACACTCACATCCATACCTATGGACAATTTGGATCCACCAATTAACCTAGCATGTTTTTGGAATGTGGGAAGAACCCTGGTCTCCTTGCTGTGAGGTCTGCGCGCTAACCACTCGTCCACCGTGCAGCCCCTGAAGAACATCTACTTTGTCATTTTGCACGGGACTTGTTGACCACAACCGGATGCACCCTATCTCACCTGAAGTCAGCTAGGATAGGCAGCAGCATACCCCCTGTGACCCTAATGAAAATGGATGGATGAATAGTATGGAACTTGTATACATTGGCGTGCAACTGTATATGCATATTTCTGTGCATGCATGCACTGAGAGGAACACTTGCCTTGCAAACCTCCTTGACCTTAAGCGGGTTACTCTGCATGCATATGCAATTTATTGCAATAATCACACCAAGCGATGTTCCGGCTTGATCTCATGTTAAATTCATGAACAGATTGGAAAGTAATGTTCACCATGACATTATTACACCAGCAGAGTAAAGCAAGGGGAAGGCCTGTTCTTTACATTTGCCATTGATTAAATGTAAAATGACTATTGTCACATTATCATCAGCGATTTACATGGCAATTTATTACACAGCATATGAGCACATGGTTAAGATTTGCTGTGCAAGTATTGTCCTTTTGGATGTTGAATGAGTTATAATTAAGCTATCAAATATGATGAGTAATTATTGAAAAATAACAATGTGCAATTTACAAAGCTTGAATTGCGTAACACCTTAGCCCATCTTATTATTGGTTGTTACGTGCTTGAGTACTTGCGATTCATTGTTTGTAACAGTGGTCAGAGAAGTCACAGAGTCACTTAATAATTTCACTTCAGTCATAATAATTCCCTTTGTGGTGTGACATGCTGTGTATGAATGAATGGATCCCGATTCAACCAAAAATATAATATGGAAATTATGGAAAATATATATATGGACCCAAATATTCCCCTGTGATTGGCTGGCGACCAGTCCAGGGTGTACCCCGCCTTACGCCCGAAGACAGCTGGGATAGGCTCCAGCACCCCCCGCGACCCTTGTGAGGAAAAGCGGTAGAAAATGAATGAATGAATGAATGAATATTCCAATTCCATTCGGGTTATTTGCTCAAACAGAAAGAATGTAACCTTTGTATACACTTCATTCCAAAAGAAAAGTGCCAATCCGAATGAATATATAATCAGATTCCCAGGGGTGGAATATTCCTTTCCCCAATCCGATTGAGGTATCTTGTACCCGCTCAATCGGAAATTTGTCAGGGTGCGTTCTTTCAGCGCATGCTCAGCTGTAACGTAACACGCAGTCGTCTCTCAGGTTTTGAAAATGGCGGCGTGCAGTCATGACTGGACTACAGCGGAAAGTTCATTTTTGATACAAACTTTAAAAGAACCGAAAAAAGCGTAGCAACTATCCCAACAACCGTGGTAATCACACTCTTGTCCGCCATCTTGGATGAATCACGTGATGTTGTTTACGTTTTACTGCGCATGTCCCATTGACTATTCCGTTTGATTATAACGGTGCATGTAGACAGGATTGGAATATTCCTTTCCATGTATACACTGTTTTCTGGTACATCATTCGGAAAGATTCCATTCGGAAAAAGGAAAATCTCATGTAAACGTGACTAATGACTGTATGTATATTAGTGAGGGAAAAGTACCAAAGTACGTCAAACAGACTCATGCTGGGTAAAACACTGCCAAAGTACAGTGTCTTATACGTAGCCTCTCTTACATGCTGTGCAGTATTCTCTCCTTTTTAAAATAAAATATTCATGTTGGTGATGTGTAGCATATGAATATAGAAGGATTCTCACTGCAAGGAGATGAGGATATGAATCTGGGTTATGTCTTATCCCACAACAAACTTTCGGCAAAGAAATATCTTATCTTTGGACATGTATGAGTTTCTAGTAGGTTTACAGCTTTTTTGGGTTGGGTTGTGTTGTGGGGGGGTGGGGGGTGCAGTCACACAGCATAGCTTCTCTACTGTTATATTTGGAGTGGACTGCGTATGTGTGTGATTGTAGGCTGTGTTGGAAAGTGCATACTTACCTACTACTCATACTAACTCTTTAAGTATGCAGTATGTCATTACTGGCAGTATGCATTGGCCAGAAATGTTGAGTATGTATCATCACTTTAATACTCACACTCAAATTACCCAGGATGCAACGCGACATGACAAAAAAAATAAACGTTGGCTGAACATTGAGCAAACGGCGGTGTCAAGCAGGATATATTGCGAGTTGGTTCGCTTCTTGTTTTCAAAGTAAAAGCAGTGATTTATCACTATGGTTGTTTTGTATAAGAAAACTAAGGGTGTGTTTTATTTTGTGAAAATAACCGAAAGTGCGTTGCTCACTTCGGCTAGCTTAAATTTTGCCAAATTCGTCCGAACAAAATTGTTTACAGTTGGTATTTGTACAAATAAATTGAACACTCGGGATCTAAACGGCCACTTTTTAGCCTGATTTTTTTTTTTTAAATGTCAATAAAGTGATGTATTTAAAGAATATAGAGCTAAAGTGAAATTAGCTTCAGCCTGTCGATTGCGGAGCATAGGAGCGCAATGCATTGTGGGTTATCATGTAGTAGTGTAAACGCTTTGCATACTGTCTGATGTATTGGGTATGCAGTATGGAGTGTGGATAGTATGAGCATGGAAGTATGTAGTAGTTAGTATGCGGTTTTGAACACAGCCTATGTGTATTGCTTTTGGATTACTGTAATATTATACTATGTACATCATTGCATATAATACTGTATATTTATTGGAACTCTTTAGGATCAGGTTTGCTTATCTTCTATGTTGCTTAACTGATTACAGAGCAAGAAGGATGCTGGAGAAACAATAGTAATACTTATCCATATTGAAGGATGAAAAAAACACTGAGTATACAAAAACAAGGAGCAAGGACGCAAACAAGGGAACTAGGAAGTACAGGCATCTTTCCTTGGTGACTGAATTTCCATGAAGTAGAAGTCCTTATTTAAAGATTGAACATTTTCATAGTTTATATTCACCTTTACACTCCTAATAGTCAATATAGTATCTATTATAAGAGAAAATGGGACATGAATAAAGAATAAAGAACTATTATTAAGAATAAAGAACTATTATGTTATGTTTTAAAGATTGTAGATGATTCCCCAAAAAGTGCAGTGTCCCTTTAAGAGTCAGTGTGTTTATTTCATATTATTATTTGCTTTGCTGAATATGAAGCATTGCAAGAAAAAACATTCCAAGCATCAGTTTGAAGCAATTAAGGTGTTTCCCCTCGAGCCCTATTATTTCAGCCAAGAGTCTCTCGTCCATTTACGCCGCCTCCATTTCCCCCCCACCCCCCACCCCCCCTCCGCCGCACCTCCAGCACTGTAATTGTGAGCAGCTCTAATCAGTGGTGGGACTCGTTTGGTAAGTGACAGTATCGATCGTCTGGGATTGAAGAGTCCGTCCTAATAGTGGCTGCTAGCAGCAGTGGACTCCTGTCAGGGCGTGAGGGGTTTTTATAACGAGGATGGATGGATGGGTGGGGGGGGGCAATACTGGTGTCTCCGCTAGTTTGAAAATGTCCATTTCCGTCAGAAAACACCATGGGTCACCATGGAACCCTAACTGTTCCCTCCCCAGCTTCGCCAAGCATGATGGGTAGAGATACAATTACAGAGATACCAGAGCATCTCCAGTATGTTACATAAGATTTCAATGTATAAGCTTAGATGTGTTTTTTGTATGAGGCGTGTGTTCAAAGTGCAGCCTGGGGGCCATTTGTGGCTCATCGCCCATAGCACATTCTAAATATACAATTTAAACAATACTAAAAAAAAGGAAAATCAGCATTATTCATTCATTCATTTTCTATCAGCTGTCTTCGGGCGAGAGGCGGGGTACACCCTGGACTGGTCGCCAGCCAATCACAGGGCACATATAGACAAACAACCATTCACACTCACATTCATACCTATGGACAATTTGGAGTCGCTAATTAACCTAGCATGTTTTTGGAATGTGGGAGGAAACCGGAGTACCCGGAGAAAACCCACGCATGCACGGGGAGAACATGCAAACTCCACACAGAGATGGCCGAGGGTGGAATTGAACTCAGGTCTCCTAGCTGTGAGGTCTGCGCGCTAACCACTCGACCACCGTGCAGCACGAAAATCAGCATTAATTTTACAAATATAAATGTCAAAATGTTAAAAGAAAAAAGATGTAATCAAACAAGAAAAAGTTGTGATTTTATAAGAATAACCTTTGTTTATTTTGAGGACAAATAATAAGCATAAAGGTAAAGGTTTCTACAATACATTTTTAGTAATTACATTTTTCTTAATAATTGCATGAGGCAATTTTAGGAACTTTAATGGTTGCACGATGTAGAAGTGGTTAGCGCGGAGGCCACACAGCTAGGAGACCCGGGTTTGATTCCCCGCTCAGGCATGTCTGTGTGTGTGTGGGTTTTCTCCGGGTACTCCAGTTTCCTGCCACATTCCAAAAACATGTTAGGCATGTTTTTTTTAAGAATTGCTTAAAAGTATGATCATCATGGTTTTTTGTCTATATGTGCGCTGTGATTGGCTGGCCACCAGTCCAGGGTGGACCCCACCTCTAGCCTGAAGACAGCTGGGATAGGCTCCAGCACCCCCGCGACCCTCCTTGAGAATAAGCGGTACAAAATGAATGAATGAATAAATGGATACTGAAGCGAAATGTATTTTTTGCCTACATTAAGTATTCTCAAGGATAAAAATAGCAAAATAATGGTCCAATGCAGTCTCTTAAATGCAATATTTCTTTGACAGATTTGGGATGGGGGCCAGGAAGTGCTGCAAAGTCACTCCCAATGCAGGTCCCATTTTTACTTCAATGTATCAATGCTAATTGTACTCGGTTGCATCATGCAAGAAGCCAATATTTGTTAGGACATGGAGCTGAGGATGAATCTGCTGCTGCTGGATTGCAAGTGAAGTGTGATGACATTTGTGACACCCTGTTGTGATTGTGGTGTGCTTGAGATACTTGTCTTGTCACTTTATCCAGTAAGCCGATAGCGTCCGGATATGACAGAGACACATTTTATTTTATGTCGAGGAGAAAGCCCCCAGTAGAAGGTGTCAATACAAACCAAAAGCCTTCCGGGCAGTAAAGAATTTCCGAGTACCACCGACGTGCCTGTTGTGGGGCAAACCTGCAATAAAAACCTGTTGTTCCAACAATCAAGTCTGGTGCTTGTGTGTCTTATCGAACGTTACAGTGACTTTACTGACACCCACTGTACTAAATGCCACAGATTGAATGTGTCTTATGAATGCCTCATATTTGTATTTTAGTTAATTTGACATTTTTTATACTTGAAAAATGCTTGGTCAAATTGCAAAGAAATATGCATCTTTTATACTTTAATAATCGGTTGTAGGCTGCACGGCGGCCCAGTGGGTTTTCTCCGGGTACTCCGGTTTCCTCCCACATTCCAAAAACATGCTAGGTTAATTGGTGACTCCAAATTGTCCATAGGTATGAATGTGAGTGTGAATGGTTGTTTGTCTATATGTGCCCTGTGATTGGCTGGCCACCAGTCCAGGGTGTACCCCTCCTCTCGCCCAAAGACAGCTGGGATAGGTTCCAGCACCCCCTGCGATCCTCGTGAGGATAAGCGGTCGAAAATGGTAATGGTTTAATTTCATTTGAACATGCATCAGATTACAATTGAATGCATCCCATAATCAGTTCCCAGTTCCACATGTCCAAAAGGAGTAGGAAGAAGCAAAGCTTATTAAATCCTACCCCTCCATCTGGTACTTTTACAATCAGTAACTATTACATTTGTTCACTTCCTGCTTTCCTAATATAGTTAAAGTTTTTGTTTTTGTTTTTTTTGAGGTGATATGAGCATCCAATTACATAATGGGTACCATAGTAACTGTCAATAGAGTGATATGTATAGCATGAATGAATGAATGAATGAATAATCGGTCGGATTCAACCACAAAACAGTATGATTCAGTATTTTTTTGTATCTTAACCCACATTATTATTTGTTTCTTACGTAAAATGTGTTTGTTTATTTCACTTATTTTTCCAATAAATAGCAAAAAACATTTTAGTTATTAAAATATTGGGGGGGGGAAATCCCTGTAATAACTGTTCTGTGGATTGTTTTTAGCATTTGTAATGTACAAAGTTGGTTAAAATGGGTGGGGGGAGTAGCCTGTTGCTTACATGTTTGGACACAGTTGGGATAAAAATGAGATCATCAAGTATCATCAAATTTGTATGAAGGGAAAAAAAACAAAAACATATCTGTGGTGTTTACTTGTAGCTTAAAAACACATGAATGACTCTTGTTTATCCAGTTTTGGTTTTTTTTATTCCCTACCTATCTCACAAGTGCTACACTATAATGGAAAAAGTGATTAGCACACTTAAATGGCACGGGAGACAAGCAGAGCCTCGGGGTGAATTGTTCCGCCATAATTTCTTTGTTAATTGCTTCTCTGGGGAAACGTGAGTTTAGAGGAAGCCCCGAGGTAACTCAGTCTGCCACACTCACACACTGGCCTGTTTTCACTCGTCATTGGATTAGTCTCTCTTCCTCCTTTTTTGTTCCAGTATGCAAACACGCCTGTTGATCCCAATCTTCCCGGTCCTATCGCCACCTTTTCCACCCCGCCATGCATCACTTCCTTTTCACACCTTTTCGTTTCTTTCTGCTCAGTTCTTTCTCTTTGTTTTTTTTTTTTGCACGTCCCAGCTGTGAGTGTAGCCTATCACCTTGACAGAAGTGTGCATTAAAGGACAAGCATATCGCCACAGCACGGATTTACGACACAGAGCGGATGTACATTAAGCATGCAATACAGCGTCCTGACAGCAATACATTAACTGTGATTGGAAAGAATACATATACTGTATTTGTATGGAATAATCCATAATAAGTGTTGTCTTGATTCATCCACTGGGGGCCACGGTGTCAGAGTAGAAAAGGTTAGGTGTGTACTCTTGCCATTTTCTAATTCGACAGCTTCACTCTATTCCGGTTTTTGAAAAATCTGTGCCATTAATTTTACTGTAATGTTTGGTGAGACATACAAGATACATACATTGCTGGAAAAACATGTATTAGTTTTATAATCCCTAAAATGGGCTACTTTTGCATACGTAACCAATGAGAAAGCTAAAACTGAACTCTTCTTCTCAAAACTGAATAAAAAAAAAAATTTTTTTTAATTAAATTTTTTTTATTAAAAAGTCTCCAATTAACGTAGCATTTTTACACTGTGGCTGTAAGCCAAAATATTTCAACATAGATTAAAATCCAGTTCTCCTGACTGTGCATCCACCATGCAGCCCACTTCAAGCATTGATAACACTATTGATTCATTAATAACGGCTGCAATTTCTTTTTAAAAAGCTGCATTTTAGGCCACAGAAGAAAAAAAAATCCTACAAGGACTGAATAGAACACGTGTTAATGTTTCTCACCATTCACACGCACACAGCAATGCTACTTATTACGGAATCGGCACCGAAGCAACGTATAAAGGCTTATGGCTTATGGACATATGTATGTGACTTTACTCATCTGTATACACCAGTCATTATTTGCACTATGACCCATTTATCATTGCATTAAAATTAATATATCTGCAATATGTCTGCTCCTGCATATGCTCCCTTGCAATACTATGTGTATATTTTGGATATCTTGTATATATCTTATATATAGCTTGTTAAATTGTCTTTTTTTACTCTACTTTTGTATACTTTTTTAACTTGACTACTGCACTGAAAGGAGACACTCTCCAATCTCGTTGTACATCTTGTATAATGACAATAAAGGCCATTCCATTCCAGCATGCTCTCTAGGACTTCCATGACTTCCATGGTGCGGAGGCTGGCCCTCTAAGGCTGGCCCTCTAACACTGGCCCTTTATGCCCCTCTAAGGCTGGCCCTTTAAGGCTGGCCCTCTATGCCTGGCCCTTTAAGGCTGGCCCTTTAAGGCTGGCCCTTTAAGGCTGGCCCTTTAAGGCTGGCCCTTTAAGGCTGGCCCTTTAAGGCAGCGGTGGTAAGCCAGCCATGAAACTAAACCAACTGCACTTGCTATTAGGGTTTTTTTGCAAGTAGACTTTATTGCTATCAAAGATTCTGGGTTGTTGTTGAAACACCCCCCCCCCCCCCCCCCCCAACCACCATACCACCATGCATGCTATCACTGGTAGCTAGGATGCACCTTCATCACGTTTCTGTTTGAATGAGCAATGTATGAAAGACTAGCATCCTGCAGAGACTGCTGCTCAACTTTCCCATTTCTGTGCTGTTTTGGGGGTTTGTAACACATCCAAAACTTCTCGTTCCCCCCAAGAGGAGGCAGGCTGGTGTGGCTAAACTTGTACTGGGGTTCTCCTGTACCAGCACCTCAGGGATTCCCATCTGAATAGAAGAAAAGTGTGTGTGTGTGTGTGTAGCCATCTGTCTTAATTACTTCAATGAAAGCAGTACTTAACAAATCAATTGTCCATCTGCTGTCGTTTTGCTGCAGTTTTTCACAAAATATCAAGAAACACGGTTGTCTTCTTTGTCTGTTACTTTCATGTAGTATTTGCAAATAGTCTCAGTAATACATCCAGCATCGTCATTGAAGTGACACTGTCCGTTTACACAGCTTCAGACGTCAAAATTAGTGTTCAGCATTAGGATGCTGGACTTGGGTGGAACCCGACACTGTAAACCCGAATAAGTTAGCAGAACTCAAAAAAAGTTAGGCAATCAGTTGCCACATTTGTTTTGAGTTCATAAACTCAAACATTTGAGTATATCAGAGCTTTAATATTTGGAGTTGATATTAGATATGTTTTTTAAATTTTGGGCTGAAAAGAGAAATAGCTTTCTTTTTCGCATTCTCTCTGCCATGCATTCTCTATTCTTTCATTTTCGTTCTCATTCCAACTCTTTCCATAGGAAGAAGGTGTGCATGGGTAACCTACACAGTACAAATATATTTGATACAATGGATTTATTCTTAATTGATTCTTGGTTTGATTTATTTATGTTTAATAGATACTTTATTATATAAGTAACTACAAATTATTTTAAGTAGGTTACACAAATCTGCAAAAAGTTCATTTTAATCAAAAATTACAAGTTCAATAAACTGAAAATACAGATAATGCAACTGGCAATCAACATTTATAAGTAGAACTTTTAAGAAAATTTGAAGTTAACTATACTTATACCAATTAATTATTTTGAGCATTCGGAATTACAGTGTCTTAAGTTGTATGTAAACTATGTTTTTAAGTTAATCTTACTTATAGCCATAGTTCCATTTAATCAAAACATATTAGTTAAAAGTACTCAAAATGGAACAACATGTTAAATGAACTTGACATAATTAAGTTATTAGAACTTTTTAAAGAACTTTGAGTATGCATAACTTCATTTATTTAAGTACTTTGAACATTCTGGTTTGCAATGTACATACATACACAACATGTAGTACATATATCCGGGCATAAAAAATAATAATTTTGCACAATCCAATTTTAATGAAATTTTGTCTGCACATAGATATTAAAGTAAATTAATATTCCATATAGGTTTTTTCCATAGCTCTGGTCCCTGAGTTTGAACGGCTGAAAAATTTGTATTTAATTACCAAGTATTAATTTAACTTGATGTGGTCACTCGTTATAAATTTGATACTGAATTTTCAAGAAAGACTCACTATTTGGTCAATTGCACGCCCTAAACCTAGGATACAAACCACGCCCCCAACCCGACTGCCGACTGGGTGAGAGACATGACCCCAGTGTCCACCATACTAGACCGCCCCTCCCCCTGCCCCCTAACATGGGACCTCATCAGCCCCTACAACGGCTGCATTGTGGGCCTCAGGCCATCTGTTGGTCCGATCCTCCATCATGAGCAGGTGTGTAAACCCTTGCAACGAAGGCGGAGGACCTACCAGGTTCACATTCACATGGTCATACCACCTGTCAGGGATCAGGAATGGCTCGAGGGTGGCCTTCGGTGCCGGTGGACCTTGGCATGCTCACACGCCACGCATGCAGCTGCCCACTCCAAAGGCCAATACTTTCGCCTGTTATCCCACAGCTTATGGCTGACATCCGCAAGTGGCTGCCAAAAACCGACCACTGGCTGCTCGACTACTGCACAGACGACAATGTCCGGCAAAGCCAATGGCGCTGCAGCCATGAGGTGAGCGAGAAACGCAGCATCAGCGAGGGCAGCTGGAAAGCCTGGACTCACTCAGAGGTCCAGTCAAGAGGGTCATTAGACTCCGCGTAGTCCGTAGTCTGCGTAAAGCGGTTGCAGGAGGTGAGCCGCACAAGGAAGGGACAGTTGTAAAAATTAACCATGCCCAAAATCTGAAAAGTAGCCACTTCCTGTACCTTGGAGAGCAATGAAATTGTGCCCTGTGATGAAATACAGTGGCCCAAAAATCAATCACCAGCAGCCCAAACTGGCCTGGCTAACGATCAGCCATACTCATCAAAAAGCCAAAAAACCTGTGTGAGATGCAACAGGTGTTTCTCAGTTTCTCAGAACTGGCCACCAATATGATGTTGAGATAGACGAAGACCAATTGAGCTGACGCAGCACAAAGTCCATCATCCTCAGAAAAGTCTAAACCCCCCCCAGTTAAGGCCAAAAACCAGAACGGGGTAATCACCATCGTCAGCACGCACCGATACCTGGTACCTGGTCAACCTAACCATAGGCCAGGTTGACCTTGAAAAAAGTGTTGTTAAGGCTACGGAAATCACTACACGGCCACGATGACCCATCTGTCCGATGCACCTTGTGCAGGCGTGAGGCCCATGGGCCTAATTTAGCGGTGACGCACACAAGAAATTTGGGCCGATAATAGGGGCAGTTAATGAGGCAGTGACACAGTCCCCCATGAAAGTACGCCCTTGGAAACTGTCACTTAAATCGTGCCAAATGTTTTGAAGGAAGTTTCCCAGAACCACAAAAGGTGGAGGGACCAAATACAATGCGGTGCCTTGAGAAACCACACCAGCCACCACTGCCGGGTCCGCATCCTGTGTCGCCTCCATCATGCCCCGTGAACCACTTTGTAGCAAAAAAAAAACAACGATCTTTCTTTGCCAAAGGCCAAACAGCGGGACTTAGCCAACAATGCTCATTACGGAGGGGGGAGTTAGTGCAGGAAAATGTGTGGGAAAGGAACCTGACGTCATCCAAGCCCAACAGTGACAGCATACTGTCCATCAATTCCACAGCCGTGCCGTTACCCAAACCCGGCAAGGAAAGCAGTTTGTCTGCCCACTCTGTGGGAGACAGATTGTACCTCCTGAGCAGAAATTTCTTGAGCAGTTTTCTAATATGTGGAGGTGCAAGCAACAGCCGACACAGTGAGTGGTCATCTGGTCGAGATCAGCAACGACCAAGTAGTCGTTTGTAGTGATCACCATCAAGTGGAACAGTGACGCAATATGCTGGAACCACTCATCCACATCTTTTTTGTTTGTTTGGTTTTTTTTGTGTCCCGTCCAGTCATTGGGGCTGTTAATCTAAATGCTCTTACATGCTAAACAGATTTGCTCTGTTTCAGGAAAGATGTAAGCTACAACTTCCCTGTACTATGACATTTTATTTGCCGTTTTTTTATGTTTTTGTTATGTGAATTTGGAGCGGGGCTGCACGGCGTTCGAGTGGTTAGCACACAGACCTCACAGCTAGGAGACCAGGGTTCAATTCCACCCTCGGCCATCTCTGTGTGGAGTTTGCATGTTCTCCCCGTGCATGCGTGGGTTTTCTCCTGGTTCTCCGGTTTCCTCCCACATTAAAAAAAAAAACATGCTAGGTTAATTGGCGACTCCAAATTGTCCATAGGTATGAATGTGAGTGTGAATGGTTGTTTGTCTATATGTGCCCTGTGATTGGCTGGCCACCAGTCCAGGGTGTACCCCGCCTCTCGTCTGAAGACAGCTGGGATAGGCTCCATCACGCCCACGACCCTCGTGAGGAAAAAGCGGAAATTGTTGTGGGGGGGGGGAGACGTAGCGAGAGAGACAAAAACAGCAGCACCAACAATTCCTATAACAACAACAGTGACAAACAAGACTACATCAGTTAAATGTCAATGATAGCTAAGGGTCACAAAAGAGATGACATCACTTAAATGAAACAGTCCAACTTACCAATGGCAATAGTAACAATGAAGACATGAACCGTGATGAACCTGCTTGACATCATTATTACTGTAATAATAGCATACCCATAAGCATAAAGACATCAATGATAACACAGTAGATTGTGTAGTGAAGCACCCATGCGCATATGGAGGTGTGTACTTCTGATCTTGAAACATGTTCCACAGGGTCACCAATGTGTCATGACTGCTCACAACATCTGCATGACAAAGATGGAATATCTCTTTATAGCGCTCAGTTGCACGCCCAAAACCTTGGATACAAACCACGCCTCCAACCTGACTGGGGACTAGGTGAGGACATGCCCCCCAATGTCCACCACAATATGTATACGAATGAAAATAAGCTCAATATTATATGAAAAAATTGCATTTTTAAGGACGTCCACACAGATTCCTTTTACAATAGCCACGTTTACATGAGGAGATTTTCCTCTTTCCGAATTGAATCATCATGGAAAGGAATATTCCAATCTCCTGTCTACATGCACCGCTATAATCAACCGTCAATCAAACGTAAACAACATCACGTGATTCATCAAAGATGGCGGACAAGAGTGTGATTACCACGGTTGTTGAAACAGTTGCTACGCTTTGTTTCAAGCAGAAACTTGAACGTTCAGTTCTTTTAAAGTTTGTATCAAAAATGAATTTTCCGCTGTAGTCCAGTGATGACCGCCATTTTCGTGTTACGTCACAGCTGAGCATGCGCTGAAAGAACGCACCCTGACAACTTTCCGATTAATACCTCAGTCGGATTGGGGAAAGGAATATTCCAGGAATATTTATTCATTCGGATTGCCACTTTTCTTTGGGAATGAGGTGTATACAAAGGTTACATTCTTTCCATTTGAGCAAATAACCCGAATGGAATTGGAATATTTGGGTCCATGTAAACGTGGCTAGTGTCAGATTTTCAGCCGATTGTTCGTAGTGATCTAGAGAGTAGAGATACTTAGCAATACTGTGTTGACATTGTTCAGCAGGGATTCTGATGGTACTTATTTATTTAGCCTTGGCAAGCAGGAGGTAGCTGAGCTCCTCCGGGATTTGTTCTTGATGTTCTCTCTCAAGTCAGTTGCTGTTATGTGGAGATGTTCTGTTTGTGGGGCTTACTACCCAAGTTCGACTGTTTGGGGGTGATAATGAAACCATCACCAAATTGACCTGTTGTCCTGGATCTCTCTTGTCGTAGCATCTTTGTACCATAAATAATACACAGCACAATCTCCCACAGTGATAGCATTTCAACATTGAGTGAGTATTTGTTTCTTATGGAACATATCACTCCATCAATACTGCATTTTCGCCCAAAACCTCAGTTCAGCAGAAACACAAACACACATATATATTGGTGCACATAGTACAAATACTAAATGAGATGTAAAAACGAAAATGCAAAACATTTTCCTTATTATCAAATCTTTTCATATGTGCATTTTGTGTTCAGTCCTATGGGTTCTACACATAAACAGCAATAAGGGTATCACTAAGTAAAGGTGACAGGATAGACAGATGATTGGAAAGGATAAAGGATGGAAGGACATTTTCATAAGTCCACATTCATAAGACTGTTAATGCAATGTGTGTGTGTGTGTGTGTGAGCGAAAGAGAGAGTGCGTGGTGTCAATCATACACACAGAATTATGACACAAATGCACACCCATTCCACTAATGAGGTAAGGCAACACGGTCCCTGGCTTCATACACACAAATAACACATATTGATATGAATATATAAAAAGTATGCTGCTGATGCCACCAAAGCTGTCAAGTAGGTCAGTTAACGTTTTGCCTGTCTATCCTTCATCAGAGGGGACAGCTTCAGCATCATTATTAACAGCGTATAAGGTAGGTAGGTGTGTGTGTGTGTGTGTGTGTGTGTGTGTGTGTGTGTGTGTATGCGTGTGTGTATGTGTGTGTGTGTGTGCACCAGTGCTTCAATGCTTGAAGATGATTAACGGGTGAGTGGGCTCATGCATGCCAAGTTTTGGCACAGTCATTACTGTAACACTGTTCGTATACGCTATCTTTAATACAAAGTGGAAAGTTTCTATCTCCATGAAATATATATTTCTCTTCAAGAAATTCTTTGTAGGTGTGTGTGTGTGTGCATGTGCATGTGTGTGAATGAACTTGACAGTGGTAACACAGAACTGGTAGCGTAAAAGCAGGGTGTTCTTGCATAATGGTGAGATGGTAGAAAGTAGAACATAGGAGTTCACTCTAAGTGGGTGGATAGGAAAAATGACACGTTATGTTTTTAAAAGCCACAGAAGGATATATATCTTATATAATGATATGTAGGACATATACTGGACATTTTTATTGCAGTTAATTGGTTCCAGGCCCAACCGTGTTTTTCCTGACTGTGAATTTCCGCGAAGCGGGATTCTTTATTTATAAATGGAATATTTTCTTCATTGATTCATTCATTTTCTACCGCTTTTCCTCACGAGGGTCGCGGGGGTGCTGGAGCCTATCCCAGCTGTCTTTGGGCGAGAGGCGGGGTACACCCTGGACTGGTGGCCAGCCAATGACAGGGCACATAACCATTCACAGTCGCATTCAGACAATTTGGAGTGGCCAATTAACCTAGCTTTTTTTTGGAATGTGGGAGGAAACCGGAGTACCCGGAGAAAACCCACGCATGCTCGGGGAGAACATGCAAACTCCACACAGAGATAGCCGAGGGTGGAATTGAACCCTGGTCTCCTAGCTAACCACTCGAACACCGTGCCGCCCGGAATATTTTCTTCTTCTTCTTAATTTATTTCAGACATGCATACTATGTTACATTAATGTATCTCACATATAGACTTACAATATAATGCACTTACAATATCTATTTATATACTTACATATATATACACACACATATATAGATATACATGCAGCATACATACACATATTCATACATATACACACACACACACATATATATATATATATATATACACACATATACATACACAACACCTCATTACTACACATGTCTGAAAGTGAGCAGGAAGAAGCAAAGCTTATTAAATCCTACCCCTTCTCCACACTCTTTTCTGATATGTTGCAGACCAAGCCACTCATTAGCCACGTTTACATGAGGAGTTTTTCTCTTTCCGAATGACCTTTCCGAAAGCAATGGTATACATGGAAAGGAATATTCCAATCACGTGTCTACATGCGCCGCTATAATCAACCAGAATAGTGAAGGGGGCATGCGCAGTAAAACGTAAACATCAACATCACGTGATACCGACTTCCTCGAGTTTTTGCTTTCACTTGTTGGAATAACTCCGTATTGCCAGTTTTTCCTTCGTCCAGTCTTGAAATTTAGTTTGAATCAAAACCAAACTTTCCGCAGCAGTCCAGTGCCGATTGCTCGCCTCCATTTTTTTAAATCGAAGAACGATTCGAGCTGCGTGTTACGTCATATCTCATCATTCGCTGAAAGAACGCACCCGGGAACAGGAAAAGATAAAGTTCAATCTTGCTAATATTTTATAATTAAGCTCGGCACATGTTTTATATAGATATGTATTTTCTTTTTTAGTAAAACTGGACTTGTGAATGGCGTATAGAAGGGTTTAGATTCTGTTCCACAGATGGCGCTAATGCACACGAAAGCTGCTTGCCAACCGCCAACAAATAACAGAAAAAGAAAAACACCACGACGAAGAACGCAGTCTGACAACTTTCCGATTGAGCGGGTACAAGATACCTCAATCGGATTGGGGAAAGGAATATTCCACCCCTGTGAATCTGATTATATATTCATTCGGATTGGCACTTTTCTTTGGGAATGAGGTGTATACAAAGGTTACATTCTTTCGGTTTGAGCAAATAACCCGAATGGAATTGGAATATTTGGGTCCATGTAAACGTGGCTGTTGTTTGTGTTTGGTTTATCTGGATTTGGTCCATTTAGGAACTAACCGCTCAATTAATCTAAACAACAAGCTTAAACCAAGAAAATAACCTTTAGTTGCGGCCCTAAAATGAATAGTTTACCCCTGCCCCAAAGCAGTTGGGGCAGTTTAACAGCTTATTTGTCAGCAACAACCTGACTGACGTTAAATATTAATACAGAGCAGACCGTCCTATCTTGTACCTTCTGCTTGTCCTCAGTGTGTAACTTCATGTCCCAACTGGGTCAACCTGGTCTTGAGGTCATTATCACCTCACATCGAAATGGTTTCTGTCTCAACCCCTTACATTTACCATTTCCATCCACGGTGCTGTGGTAATACATCTTTAGTGCCCCCCCCCCCCCCCCCCCCCTTCTCGCTACTTCATCTGTCCTCTGTCTTTCCAATCCATCTGTCCACACCAGTATGTCTAAAAGGCTTGAGTTAGCTTGCTGTGCCACGGCAAGGATAATCACTGTCTGGAGATATGTCTGAGATAACAGCTATCGTCACTCTCCCCCGGCCTCGCTGCTGCCATTGTGTGTGTGTGTGTGTGTGTGTGTGTGAGATAACCCCAAAGTCTCTTGGTCCTGCCCATGCCATCTGCTCTGTACAGCTGATAAGTGACCACTGGGACTTTCCCACAAGTAGACACCTTGAAAAAGATTTGCAAGAATGGTTAGACATGCAGGATTTGATAAAGACGTCATGCAATAAAAATGACTTTCAGATAAAAATATTTACTGACATTTGGAAGCATGTGGGCACCTCATCCTTTCCTCTCTAGGGAAGGATGGCGGTGGATGGCAAACTGCTTCTCATGAGACTCGGTACTCCACGGTGGAGACAGAGGGCCTGGCCATTAAGTGGGGCCTCAAGAGTCTATATATTGTACCTGCTGGAGGGGGAGTTTGACCTGGAGACTGACCACCTGGGTCTGACTTGGATTAAGATCATGAAAGACCATAAAAGCCACCTCACTCTGTCTTCTATCCTACCAGTTCCAAATTCATCACAGAGCAGGCAGATTGTGGCAGACTACCTTTCAAGGTTGCCACACATTACCAACATTTGCATGTTCTCCCCGTGCATGCACGACTCCGGTTTCTTCCCACATTCCAAAAACATGCTAGGTTAATTGGTGACTCCAAATTGTCCATAGGTATGAATGTGAGTGTGAATGGTTGTTTGTCTATATGTGCCCTGTGATTGGCTGGCCACCAGTCCAGGGTGTACCCCGCCTCTCACCCAAAGACAGCTGGGATAGGCTCCAGCACCCCCGCGACCCTCGTGAGGAAAAAGCGGTAGCGAATTAATGAAATTACACCCATATCCCAAGAACCAAATTTGGGCGCCGAAGACCAAGTCGCCCAGGCGACCGCCACCCAAAACACAATGCACGAGTCCTTTATGTTTGCCCATGCAGATTGTCGTCTACAGGGCTTCTTCGGGTTGGTCAAGGTCCCACGGGTGAAGGCCTGACTACCACCAGGCTCCCACCTGGTGGCGCTCCGGGGTGACTAATCTGAACCGAGGTAATGACTGAAAGTGAAAAACCCAGAGCTCCAGAACTGCGATAGGGTAGTGCAGACCCAAAACGTGTGGCTATCCCACAGTGGCAGACCTAGGACACGCTGGAGGGATTATGTCCCACAGCTGGTCTGGTGTCCCTCCGGTGGAACTGAAGGAAGGGGCCAGGGACCGGGAAGTCTGGTCTTCTCTAATGAGACTGCTGCCCCTATGACCTGTGACATGGAATTGAATGAATGGAGTGGAATGGCTCCACCCATGACGAGCTAGCATCTCCCGAAGTGAAGTCATTGGGGTGACACCTCACAGTTAAAACAGGCTAAACAAACACTTCTCAATGTAGATTGTTGACTTGATTCAGTATATTTTTCATCAAAATAGTAATCTTGCCAAAGGTCACAGTATTCGAGTGATACATAATGGTACCCATTATGTCATTGTATGGTCATATCACCTCGTACTTCAGTACGTGAAAAAAGACAACCAAACAAAAAAAAACCTAAACTATATTAGGAAAGCAGGAAGTGAATAAATTTAATAAGCTTTATGATTGTAAAAGTACCAGATGGAGGGGTATTTTAAAAATAAAATAAAAAATGAAAAAATAAACTATATTAGGAAAGCAGGAAGTGAACAAATGTAACAGTTACTGATTGTAAAAGTACCAGATGGAGGGGTAGGATTTAATAAGCTTTGCTTCTTCCTACTCCTTTTGGACATGTGGAACTGGGAACTGATTATGGGATGCACTCAATTGTAATCTGATGCATGTTCAAATGAAATTAAACCATTACCATTACCATACTGTATAAGGGTGTTACCCCTGATGATGTCACTTTCAGAAATGACACAGAACAGATAGAACTACCTTTTCATGGGATTCGCCATGAACTAGAAATGTAATTTTTGGTTCGGTTTCAAAAATTGAACAATGTAGAATATAATCACAAACAACATGTTAACATATTTAAGCAAACTTGCTAAATCATGTTTGATTTCTTATTTGAAACATTTGGGTGTGACAAGCATGCAAAAGCTAAGAAACGAGAACTGCATTTTGTGTTGATTCGGGTCCTTGTGTTATGCTGAGTAAATAAGTATTAATTTGTGATGATGCTGATTTCTGTCTGAAATGTAAATGAGTACACAGCAATTAGGCAGCGAGAACGAACAGAAAAGCAAATAGCGGATAACAAGAAAGTTGCAAGTGCAGTAAATCTCCACTATTGCTGTCACAAGCACTCATTTATAAGCGAGTTCTACTCTGCACACTAACAAGCTTAAACAATGTGATGCATCATGCGATGCACTTCTCGCTGTCAAATTAACAATATTTCCTGATGCCCCAATTGTACCTGCCTGTACCACACAGGGAGGCTGGAGTGCTGAGTTATTAGTGTACTATATTTAGTAGGACAGCTACTGCAGCAGGGTGGCGGGACAAAGAGAAAATAACCAATACTAGAACAAAATTATTTGTTTTATTTTAAAAAACAATGATTTATTTATTGAAAATTATTTTATTAATTTATCTTTTTTTAATTATTTTTTATTTTATTTTTTTTTTAATTTTTTTATTTTTATTTATTTTATTTTTTTACTATCCCTTATTTCTAATCATTTTGTGTCCTGTGCTTAATAAACTTTTGCCAGGCAACACTTATGTCCATGCAGTGATCCCGCAGCCTGTGATGTAAACAAAGAATAATAATTATTAAACCCATATTTAGAAGGTTTTCTCTACAGAAATATCAGTTTCTTAATATTGAATGCTACTTTTCGATTATCGCGGTCAAATCTGGAACCAATTGAGAGATGACTATAACTACTAAGTATTATATAGGTTCTATATTGTACACTGTATGTAGTTTTGTGTTGAGCTCCCGATAAGTGGTTCAGTAGTAGTACTACCATGACTTGAGATATCCAGGAAGTTTTTCCAAGTCTGGCATTGCGGACTTGCCTCCAAGGATCCAAACTAATCATGAGAGAATGAATTGAGTTGTTAATTTTCAGCGAAAATGGGATTGCCCCATTGTGCATCTGGTCACTGCTTTTCAGTCGCTGAGCCCACATGAGACGCGTGAGCTCCTTCTGTTGAGGGACTCGGAGGTAAACACTTTTTAAGACTCTCCAAAGCTGTCATAAGAAATAAAAACCAATCGAGAAAAGCACATACGGCGGTTTATTATATGCCTGATTATGAAAACGTGACTAATCGAATGTTTGCTTGGAAAGAAGAGATTTGACTTCAACTTCCTAACAATTTTCAGGTGTGGAACAATGAAAAAAAAACACAGTTTATATTCGAAGTGAACACAAGCAAGCTAATATTTCTTTTCATATGAAATTAATCAGTTTGACTTGCAGTTTACCAGCTTTGCACAAATTAACAGTAACAAAGACTAAATGAGCACAGTGTAAGACGACAGGAGCCTGTTTGAGTATAATTGCAACGGAAATAGCCTCCCTGGGGAGCAGTGTTTTCTCATTGCTTTGATTCTGCTACACAGTTGGAGATTTGATGGTAAAGCCTATAGCATGTCAACAGCCCTCAGCAAGCCTCTGCTGCTGAGCCTCAATAATGAGAAGTAATTTCAGCACACCGTGGATTAAAGCCCTTCTCCCCTGTGACCGTACTCAACTTTTCACACTTCGATCAGTGAACTATTAGATGATTCTTACAAGATCTGAGCATGTTCTGCACATGAGGGGGGCACCCCCTTCCACCCCCCCCCGCTTTCCCAAGGAGGATAACTTCCATTTTATTTTAATTTACAGTAATCCCATTGTGCGCTTCCAATTCTGCCGTTGAGCTCTCACGACTTCTCAAAAATATATAAATTAATAAATTCCTTGTGGTTGAATATGGCGTATTGGTGAAAAAATATGTACTATATTTAAGCAAACATTTTTGTAGGTTTTGCCCAAATTAAGTATTTTCAAGCATGTGGCATTCAGAAGACGCATTCAAAGATCAATCATTTTCTACCACTTTTCCTGGGTCGCGGGGGGGGAGGGTGCTGGAGCCTATCCCAGTTGTAATAGTTATTACATTTTTAAGAAATTCAGTATTACGTTTGCAGTGGGCAATACGTTTGTGGGAAATTTATTACATTTGCGGGATTATTACATCCAAAGCTGCAGATTTGTATTATGTTTGTGGTTTATTACATTTGTGGGCAGTTATTACGTTTGCAGGTGTTGCCTTGTATTTCTACAAATACAGGGCAAGAATGTCAGTTTAATTTGATACTTTGTTTGTGTTTTGTTGTTTTTGTATTGCAGTACAATATTTTTTTTTAAATCCGACTTCACTATCAGTTCAATGTGTGACACTACCTTCCTGTGACTTGCTATGTTGGTTGTTGGACTGCCTACAGAAATGACTTCATTGACGCTTCTGATTGGCTCAGATTTCCCATGGCTGCAGCCTCCCTGTTACTTTGGTATGCCCGTGAATGCATGTTTGTGTGGACATGAATAGCTTTACATCTAATTTAGGTATGTCATAGATAAGGCAGTTTAATATCAAACAATTTGATTCATTATTTGTAAATATTTTTGTTCTGCCTCTAGGCAAAACTTTGGCTTCCATTGTGAGTTATTTTACGGGCGTGATCAATAAGAAAAGCAGAAGCTTGTGACATACGTAATTGCCGCCTCCAGAGAACACACTAACTCCTTATTTCTAAAATCACAAATACTTCAACTTGCTGATATAGTTCATCTTCAAACAGCTAAAATAATGCATAAGGCTAAAAATAACCAATTAGCTAAAAATGTCATCCAATACTTCTCTACAAGAGAGGAGAAATATGATCTCAGGGAAGAAGTACATTTGAAACACTTCTATGCTAGGACTACGTTAAAAAGCCATAGCATTTCAGTATGTGGAATCAAACTATGGAATGGATTGAGTAAGGACCTCAAACAATGCACAACGATGAGCCAATTCAAGAAACAATACAAGCAGTTGATGTTTGCTAAATACAAGGATGAAGAGTCTTGAACCAGTCATGATGTGCTATATATATCACTATATTGACACTTACTATGGTACCCATTATGGCATTGGATGCTCATATCACCTCGTACTTCGGTACGAGGTGCATTATTTAAAAAAAAACCTTAAACTGTATTATGGAAAGCAGGAAGTGAACAAATGTAACAGTTACTGATTGTAAAAGTACCAGATGGAGGGGTAGGATTTAATAAGCTTTGCTTCTTCCTACTCCTTTTGGACATGTGGAACTGGGAACTGATTGTGGGATGCACTGATGCATGTTCAAATGAAATATTACCATTACCATAATTGTGAAGATGGACAATGACTTCCAGTGTATTAATAACACGAACAGACATGCAGCATATTGTCCCTTAACTTGGAAATATACACAAACCGTGGCAAAGGATTTTTCAACTTAAACCAAAAAATGCAGTAACTGGGCTGTACACTAACCAAGGTTCCACTGGACATTGCTCTTTTATTAAACTAACTCCCGGAATATATTCTTATCTTATGTGTATTTTTTATCTGTATCGCATATAAAGGAGTGATTGCATTCAGTTACCACAAATGTAAGACTGCGTTATAGTTGACCACCATACACGTACGTTTACGTTTATGTCAATGTCCCCTCAACTGCCACCCCAAGTTGTTGATCAACGAGTCCTGCTCAATATAAAGGCTTGTCTTGACTTTGATGGGGAAGAAGTTCCACGTGTGTTTAGACGTCCTACACTTTTCAATTTAAACTTTGTCAGTTTCCTCAGCTCGTTTTGAGGATGGAGCGCCGTCGACGCCACAAATGAAGGTCAGAGCTATGTCCGATAAAAAAAAAAAAAAAGTACAGGCATAAAACTTCCTCTCCCCCCCCAGCGGTCTCCGTGTAATCACGGCGTGAGCAAAATGCCAGCTGCCAGTCTCATTGACGGAGATAAGGGCCAAGCCCTAAACACACCTGCTTACCCACGGCAGAATAACAGTCAGCGAGGAAAAAATATGGAGATTACAAAACGGAGCAAGGCTTTCAGATGATAATATTCCGACTCCAAGCTGGCGGGTCCCACAGAAACTATAACCAGGTGGTGTTGTTATTTTCTTCCTAACGCGCATTGCATGCGCGTGAGCGCAAAGATTGCCAAGTCGTCTTGGACAAAGTGATGACTTTTGTTATAGATTTTGAGCTAAAAACATCTTATATCATCTGACTAACAGCCTCACAAGCTGAAATTGATCTTAGTGTTTAAAAAAGGAAAAAAAAAGCACCCCTCCCCGTGTATTTATCGACCTTTACAGTCCTTACTTTTTATTAGTGACTTTTTCCCTCCCAGTGTGTGTAGGTGTGTGTGTGTGTTCCCCTAAAATTCAGTGGAAAGCCTTAAAGCCTTAAGGAGAGCAATTTGTGGAGCATTCACTATGGTAAGCATGTCCAAGGTGATAGCACTCCAAGTCGTACTCAGATAGGAAGAAAATGCTGTTTTTTTTTTAATCAAAAATCGAGCAAGGACCTTCAGGCTGCGTCAAAGTAATCTGCCTGCAAAAAATATCATCAACATAAATATGATGTCGCTCCCATTTCCAAGTCTCATGAGAGGAAAAGTTATACTTTGTGTTGGCTGACAAATATTCTTTTATTCATATTTTTGCCTTCATTTAAAGTCATTCTGGGTAGTAAACGTACATCACATACAATGTCACATTCGTAAAATCAGACCATATAACTCATCTTTGTAACATTTACATGACATTTTCTTTTATTGATAGATAGACATCATTTCAGTACCACTTTAAAATTATCTATTGACTTTGGAATTCAAAGTCATTCATTCATTTTCTACTGCTTATCCTCACAAGGGTGACGGGAGGTGCTGGAGCCTATCCCAACTGTCTTTAGGCGAGAGGCGGGGTACACCCTGGACTGGTCGCCAGCCAATCACAGGGCACATATAGACAAACAACCATTCACACTCACATTCATACCTATGGACAATTAACCTAGCATGTTTTTGGAATGTGGGAGGAAACCGGAGTACCCGGAGAAAACCCACACATGCACGGTGAGAACATGCAAACTCCACACAGAGATGGCAGAGGGTGGAATTGAACCCTGAGGTCTGCGCTCTAACCACTCGTCCACCGTGCAGCCCGAAATTCAAAGTCAAAATATCCAATTTAACTCATAAGAAGCCAAAACCATTTCAAGTGAAATGATGGTCATATATCACATAGAAGACATGAGTGACATTTCTTTTATTTTTATAAAATACAACTAAACAATATGCAACGTGTTATATGTGCAGTTGTACCTTGCCACTTCGCACTTTGGTAGTTCCAAATATATTAATTAAATAACAGATCACTGTTGTACGCTGTTTTGTGGTTGACTACAGCCTGTTATTAGTCAAAAATATGCTTGTGACTAATGGGGCTGTTATTTCATGTCTAGAGGGCTCCGATTATATTAAAGGGGACTTATTATGCTCATTTGTCGGTCCTTTGTATTCTGTGGTGGATTCCTGTAGAGCAGGGGTCTCAAACTCAATTTACTTTCCGGGTACTCCACATTCCAAAAACATGCTAGCTTAATTGGCGACTACAAATTGTCCATAGGTGTGAGTGTGAATGGTTGTTTGTCTATATGTGCCCTGTGATTGGCTGGCCACCAGTCCAGGGTGTACCCCACCTCTCGCCCCAAGACAGCTGGGATAGGCTCCAGCACCCCCCACGACCCTCATGAGGAAAAAGCGGTAGAAAATGAATGAATGTTTGTTAGAGGCAGTAATAATGGCAGTGCAGGCAGCAGTGGCGTTCAGGATCCTACAGTAAATGACAATGATGATGGCATATCATAATATGCATATATTAGATGAGTAGATTTACTCCCACCATACCACAAACTTTGGGTCATACTGATATTTTTTGTAATTTACAGTATGCCTTCATTTGTAACCATATTCCAGCTACAACCTTTTTCAAATGGTAATATCAAAACTGGGGGAAAAAAGTGCTAATTCCGCTAAAGATTCGTAGATGTGCAGCAAAAAGAACAAGGCTAATGGCTAAATGCTAACACTTTCCAAGTCTCTTGCTCACCAACTCCCGATAACTCAAGAACTAAATGAATGAACTACAACTGCAGATTACCACTAGCCAGATGGATTACTGTACCACGGCAATAAAAAAAGACTTTTGGACTCTTTTATCCCAGACTGGAATTAAGCTAGCAGTCCACACACGTTCCACAGCATAAAGAACCACTAGTAAGAAATGCATTAAATTTAGCGTATATGTGACCAGTAGTTGTTGCTCTGACAGCACAGTTAAGCACATTTGCTTCCGTCCAAACGTTGAGTATGTGGTGTTGAAGTGTAGGCCTTTTTATCTGCCCAGAGAGCTCACATTGATCATTACAGCGGTCTATGTGCTGCTGCATGCTAACGCTAAGGTTGGCATGGAAACGTCGCAGTGCTCCATAGAGATGCAAAGGTCGGTGCACTCAAACTGTGTGCAGCAGGAGACTTTAACCAAGCAAACCTGAAGTCTGTCCTGCCATGATTATTTAAAAATGTGAGCTTTTCTACCAGAAAAAAAATAACACTTTTGATCAGGTCTATACAAAAATATCGTGTGCCAACAAAGCCACCCTGTGTCACAGCTCCTTGATCTCTCCCTATACACCTAAAATCTCCAAACAAAGACCAAAAATCAAGAGAGTTCAGGTGTGGAGTGAGGAAGCCTGCGGTGGCAGGAATGGAATTTTAATGCTTCAGATTACAATTGAATGCATCACATAATCAGTTCACAGTTCCACATGTCCAAAAGGAGTAGGAAGAAGCAAAGCTTATTAAATCTTACCCCTCCATCTGGTACTTTTACAATCAGTAACTGTTACATTTGTTCACTTCCTGCTTTCCTATATATATTTCCTATATATATTTTATGTTTTTTATGTTTTATTTTATTTTTTATATAAATATCATATTTAAAATATTTTTATATAAAAATTTTAATATTTAAATATATTTAAAATATTTTAAAAATAATTTAAAAAAACATTTTTTATTTTAAATATCATTTTAGTATCTCATAGCTGGCCAACTGTCCTGGTTTTTGGTGATCAAAATCTGGTCTAGCTGTGCTATGTTCTCCATTAAAGGCGAAATATAAGATGAGGTAGCAAAGTTAACAATGTGATGACGCTGGTTTGTTTGCCCTTTTTAAGACTTTAATAGACCACACACTAGCAGATACAATTTGTCAAGATCTGTCATTTGTCAACAGCCCTTTTAATGGCTTCACTTACAAGGATAGATGGTGTGCCATTTTTTTAATTTGAAAGATATAAAGTTTGTCAGGTTTTGCATTGTTGATTTTGCAGTTTTGTAATTGGAAATGTTGTATATCAGGTAAATGCTCGGGATGTGCAGACTGGCCTCCCAGGAGAGGAAGATTGAAGATGCTGCAGACACTACAGCTAAAAGACATCAGACATGTCTTGATTAGAAGTGCTGCAATAATCAACGGTTTGAGCAGACAGTAAAGCACGTAGAAAAATAAGAAAAGGTGCCGAGTTTCCCACATCTGTTTTGCATAATTGATCAGAAGGATTGTTGAAATGGCCGAAAATCCATATTATTATTTGCATGTGTTGCAGCCACTTCCGATAATGATATACACTATATCACAATATTTTCTTTGGCCTGTAAATTACAAAAAAATGGCTTACAAAGACTCGTATTGCGTTATCGTATATAACACTTAGCATAATTTCTGTCTTTTTAGAACATGTGCATATACAGTGTTGTTGATTTGTGTATTTGTTGTGTATTAAAGTGTACATAGCAGTTATTCTTCTGTTACTTCGCTATAGTACTGTCAAGCTATCTTAGCAGATAGCATGACTTATTCTCTCGCAGTAAAACTATTTCTCAAGTGATAACGATACTATACGAAATATAGTTCATTTTCTACCATACCATACTAACTCCTTATTTCTAACATCTCAAATACTTAAACTTGCTGATATAGTTAATTTTCAAACAGCTAAAATAATGCATAAGGCTAAAAATAACCAATTACCTAAAAAAATGTCATCCAATACTTCTCTACAAGAGAGGAGAAAGAAGTACATTTGAAACACTTATATGCTAGGACTACGTTAAAAAGCCATCACTATATTGACACTCACTATGGTACCCATTATGTCATTGTATGGTCATATCACCTCGTACTTCGGTACGAGGTGCATTATTAAAAAAAAAAAAAAAAAAAACCTTAAACTGTATTATGGAAAGCAAGAAGTGAACAAATGTAACAGTTAGTGATTGTAAAAGTACCAGATGGAGGGGTGGAATTTAATAAGCTTTGCTTCTTCCTACTCCTTTTGGACATGTGGAACTGGGAACTGATTATGGGATGCATTCAATTGTAATCTGATGCATGTTCAAATGAAATAAAACCATTACCATTACCATTACCTTCCAGAAGCAAGGATTAGTACCATAAAGTTGGAGCTTGTTGCTGTCAATGCAGGACATCGCTGGATTACATCAAAATATCGTATTGTGAGGTCTATCATAATCGCTATCACAGGCCAAATTATATTGTTTCTCTATTGTTACCTTCCGTGTCACATGTATGAATTAATTAAAAAATCCTTCTGTTTTGTGTCTAACACACAGCAGCTGCAGAACAAGAACATCAGCTATAGTTATTACTATATAGTTATATAGTTATTGTAAGTTAAGTACAGTATGTATTGATATAAACATTGAAATGAAAAACATGTGGTGTCCAATCATCTAAACTGTTACTACTGACATGTTTCGGCGAGTACAAGGTTATATTTGCCACTTTGACGAAGTGGCTCCGTCTTCGGCTGCAGGTGACACACATACACGTTGAAAAATTGCCAAAAAATGGCTTGCTGCTGAGAAAATGTGAGAATGGATGGCAAGGTTTACAAAGTTGGACATCAGTTCCAGAGAGTGGTTACCCTCCATGAAGCAGTAATGCAGTGACAATATAACGTTTGCAAAAGCAAGTATGTAAATTAACACATAAGCACTAACACTATTATTTATAACACCACCCCTCCCAACACTGGTCTTGTGTCATAAGAAATATACATGTATTTGTATTTATTTTGTATTTATGTATTTAAACCTCATTACACCATTAATGAAGGTCTTGCTTTGCGGGTTAAAATTTCATTTTATGCAAATTATAGACTTCCTTTATTGTCATTACACAATATCACAGCAGTGAAATTGCCAACAAAATGTTGTTGCCTGGTTCCCGTATAATAATAAATAATAATAATAATAACAATGTGGAGAATAGATGACATCAAATATGAACAACAATGTACAGCATAAACAGTCATTTGTACAAATAATTTGAATAATTTTGAATAAATAATAATAATTTTTACATGTGTAATTTTTACAAAAGTTTTACATGTGTATGTGGGCAGGTATTATATTATATATTATATTATATTATAATATTATATATATATATATTATATTATTATATATGGCATTTAGCAGTGTACAATGTTATGTACATGTAAGTCAAGTCAGTGTACAAGTCAGGATTATATATTATATCTGTAATCATGTATTATATCACTATACTGCTGAATAGTGGCATTATAATAGTTGCTTTTTCAGGCTTCTGATTGGACAAAAATGACAGATGGTGAATTTCATTTTATGTCGACAGACATGCACTGGTGTGGATAGACATATTTTTAACACTTGGGGGGGGAGAAAATGAGCCTTTTTGAAAATATCTGTGTTGTTGTTGACGTGACCTAAATGTATGCAAAGCGAGCTATCATCGTTATTCCCGTGAAAGCCAGGCGCTCACACCTTGATGCGTTGCTCTTCTAATGACTAATCCTGGAACAAATGATGATGCGAACAGAAAAACAGTTTTACAATGGTAGTTTTACAAACAGAAAACAATTCAAAATGCATAGAAATAACCAATGAAAAGGATAAATGAACATTTAACGTTAAGTGAAGACACGGACACTTCATGTTTTATTCCTGTTTGACTGTTAGACACTTTATTCAACTATGTTATTCATCCCTTATATATATTCATCATTTATATATATTTATATACATTTCAACTATACAGTAATCCCTAAATTATAGTGGTTAATTGGTTGCACACCCAACAGTGATAAGTGAATTTCCACAAAGTAGGATTCCTTATTTATAAATGCAATATTTTCATAGTTAGTGTACAAAACCTGTTTGTGACCTTCTAAATATGTTTTTTTTTAACATTATTATAGCTATCTAGACACAAAATAACACCCCATAATTGCCCAATATAATAGTAAGCAAGTAAATAAGCCATTCGAGACATAACGTGACGTTGTGAAATCAGAGTTGTATCCAAAAAAAAAATTTTATTACTTATTAATGGATATATTTTGACGAAGCGGGATAGAGTGAAGCTGTGAAATTCCAAGTGTGCTGTGGCGAGGGACCACTGTTTTGTTTCTTAATTGTAAAATTCCAAAAATTATTTTTTGGCTTTTTGTAACAGATTTATTGGATTGACATGGTTTCTTATGGGCCAGTCCAGGGTGTATCAAGTCAGCTGGGATAGGCTCCCGCATACCTGTGACCCTAGCAAGGTTAAGCGACATATGGATATATAAGTGGAAAAAAATGGGTAGATAGATGGGTTTCTTATGGGAAAAAAAGATATTTGGTTAGAGTTTGTTTCAGTTTAAGCTGGAATTTTTGGAATAAATGAATAACACTATCCAAGGTTCCATTTGGTGTTACATTGTTCACTTTCTTGTACAGCACAAATCAACATTGTCCTACTTATGTTACTTACTTATTTACCTTTTTTCTAATTCTCTCATTTTGTCCCTAGGAAGATAAATATTTTTGTACAAATGTCTCATCTGGATGCCTTTCAATTTTGAGGTCGAGTGGTTAACACGCAGGCCTCACAGCTAGAAGACCCGAGTTCAATTCCACCCTAAACCATCTCTGTGTGGAGTTTGCATGTTCTCCCCGTGCATGCGTGGGTTTTCTCCGGGTACTCCGGTTTCCTCCCACATTCCAAAAACATGCTAGGTTAATTAGCGACTCCAAATTGTCCATAGGTATGAATGTGAGTGTGAATGGTTGTTTGGCTTTGATTTGACATTGGTCCCCTGATGACAAACAATAACTGCATCATTAGGTTAATTTTATTTTTATACAGAATAATCTTCATCTCAGGCTAACACAGTAGAAATGTTAGGTGTTCTTTCTCCTGTCTGTGTGATGAACAAAGCATGCACAGGACTTGGTGCCGTAAGACACCTTGGGTTGTGTTAGTGATGCACCAGCAGCACCTAGTGGTAACAATGACTGAGGTTGCAGTACTAAGGAACTGCTGGTACTCCCCACTGAGCAGCCGGGAGAAGTGTATTGGCAACAGTGGAAAGCACAGCTGAGTTCAGATGAAAATGTTGTGTAAAAGCCTCCATGATACGGAGGGCTTGAATATCATTTATCATGCTGAATGGCATCATGTAGTTCTTTTTGAACCATTTTTTCGGGTCAAATGAAATTCACAGCGTTCTGTTCCTGTGAAGGTGATGTCGGTGGAGTTTTCATGCACATCGGAACATAACCAATTACTAATTTTTCTAATTTTACAACCTTGAGGAGATTAATTACTTCTAAACGAACGCTCTCAGTCACTCACACTGTACACAGAACACATGCAGGACATGATATATTGTAAATATATATAATATATTGAATAATATATTGTCAGAAATATCCAGTTTTTCTTGCACACTGGAAGAGGCAATGCAAAGGAAGCACGGACAGGCTCATTGGGAACAGGAAGAGTCAATAATGAGAACACTACACTGTTTAGTTATTACTGTCCCTTTCCTAGGATCACATCCTTTCATCTGTTGAAAAATACTACCTTTATTACTTCATCACTTTCTGAAATTTTTACCATGTAGCATGCAGAACATTCATTGCCAATTGAAGGTATTTTTCTGAGAACCTTGTTTTATTAGTTGCTGTCTGAGAGGATGTAATGCATTAATAGTAATATTATTAGAACCCTGTAAATATTACTCCTACACTCTTCTTCTTTACAGTCCTACAATCCAATATACAGGTACTTACTTAAGAACTTTATTTATCCATTAGGAACTTCATTTGTGCAGAGCATCAAAGCGTGTGCAGTTCATGTACCCAACAATACAACATAAAACAACACATACAGTCAACAGATACAAACATATACAAACATACATATACACATACAAACAATCAATCATAGGTAGTAGACGTAATGAGAGAAAATAAGACATAATATCAACTAACATCATATCTTCACAGAGGACTTCTTCCTTGGCTATTGTTTTGTCAGTGTGACCTTACTATTGTTTGACTGTCAAGTTATTGTCATAAAAATTATGACTTCCTTATTAAATTACAGATTTTTTTACTCTTAATAATTTTTATTTTTTGTAAAATTTGTGGTGATTTTTTTTCATAGTTGCTATTTTTTCTTCTTAAATTATATTTTTAGAATGTGCTACTAGCCAATAAAAAAAACAAGCATTTGACTAACCAAATCAATATATAAGAAACAGCACCAATCGGAAAAGACGCACAAATGTTGATGACTAAATATAATAATATAATATAAAACATATAAATATTAATAATTTAATAATAATAATAATAATAATAATAATAATGAGAATGATTTTAATTAATAATAATTATGATTATTGTAAATTATTAAATAATAAATAATTTATTAATAATTATATAATATAATACAGAATTCCTGTGAATAGTCTCATTCATCCAGTTTATTGAATCGTGGGACTAGAGTCTAGTCTGACTAGGTAGAATACTGGAGTCCTTGTCTGGTGTACTTTCATGGATGAATAAGGAAATACAATAAATATTTACATTTGAGACCCAGAAAAACCCCTGGTAAAATTTACATTTTTATATAAAAAAAACATGAATCCACACCAACCATCAATGAATTGTATAATCGATTCCTCAGTTCATTCTGTAACGCTGTAATGATACACACCATTTTAGTCTGGAAGTCTGGAAAAAGTCTGGAATTTTGAAATGTCAAATCCGTAGGAACCCTGTATTGAAAATTGAGGTTAAAAATACAGAAAAAGCAACCTTTTGTTCAACGCATGCTTGAATGCCTTCTCAAAAACGGATTAAAGCGAGCCTGCTATAGGATCCTTTTCCATGCTTTTCCATCTCCTAACTGTAGAAATGTGAAAGCATTTTGTAAATAGGAGAAATGACAAATGCTGTTCCCTTACTGGAGAGTGTGGGAGGAAGGCACGAATGGCGAGCCATTATGTGAATGTGAGATACAGGAAGCCCCAAATAGCATAGCACACACACACATAGAAAGCCATGCCCATCGTGGAAAAACCTGCAGTTTAAGAACGATTATTATAAATTGCTCTTCATCGATATCATAAATTACTTTCCACACCAGGCTTCCGCTGTGGAAAATATATCCAAATATGAACTGCAGTGAATGGATGCTTCATCTTTACACTGGCAGGAATGGAGGAGCATTTCTTTATCAGCGACAGAGCTGCTTATCTAGCGGCCAAAGCACACACCCTACACTCCCTTGAGAAAAAAAAAATCATTGACTAAAAGGGCAAATGCTTATTTTATCACTTTTGCTTTCCTTTTCGATTCAACCTTCTTATCGAAAAAAGTACTGGTCATTCACTGCCAACATAGATTAATAGCTTGTAGATGTTATAGCCCATCCGATTTGTTATCGGTCAATTTATTCCAATGTAGAAACACCCAACAGTCACACACATGAAAAGCCCTGCTAGACGATACCTGTATGTACCTTATGCAGGTACTGCACAGTGGAGATTCCCTGGTTGGAATCTGTCTACAAGCGTCCCAACTCTAAAAGAACTACTCGTTCTTCATACGCTCACCAAGGAGTGAATTCTTTATTTGGCAATGTAGGACAACAGATTATTTTTTGGAACGTAAGAACAAAATCTACCTCTGTGAAACAGATGGGAATATCTTCTATTTAGCTGACTTCTGTTTCCGGTTGCCATTTTGTTTAGGTAATCGACTGCAAACACAAATACTTCAACTTGCTGATATAGTTCATCTTCAAACAGGAGAAATATGATCTCAGGGAAGAACTACATTTGAAACACTTCTATGCTAGGACTACGTTATGCTAGCCATAGCATTTCAGTATGTGGAATCAAACTATGGAATGGATTGAGTAAGGAAATCAAACAATGCACAACGATGAGCCAATTCAAGAAACAATACAAGCAGTTGATGTTTGCTAAATACAAGGATGAAGAGTCTTGAACCAGTCATGATGTGCTATATATATCACTATATTGACACTTACTATGGTACCCATTATGTCATTGGATGCTCATATCACCTCCTACTTCAGTATGAGGTGCATTATTAAAAAAAAGGAAAAAAACTAAACTGTATTATGGAAAGCAGGAAGTGAACAAATGTAATAGTTACTGATTGTAAAAGTACCAGACGGAGGGGTAGGATTTAATAAGCTTTGCTTCTTCCTACTCCTTTTGGACATGTGGAACTGGGAACTGATTATGGGATGCATTCAACTGTAATCTGATGCATGTTCAAATGAAATAAAACAATTACCATTACCATGATTTTTAATAAATAATTACAGGGTTGGTTTTTTTTTTTATACATCTCTGAATTCACAACGTCACTTCCTGTCCGTCCCTCACGCAACTCATCTAGCACTGAAATTTATGTTTTGAATGGCTTAGTTACTCTACTACTGTAATAATGTTAAAAAAACATATTTAGAAGGTCACAAACAGGTATGTACACTCTAATTATGAAAATATTGCATTTATAAATAAGGAATCCTACTTTGTGGAAATTCACTTATCACGGTTGTGTCTGCAACCAACAATTGGATGCACAATTTTTTGATACTTGGAGATTGAAATACATACCATAAATCCCAGACCCCCCCACCAATAGTGAAAAGGCGTGAGTAAACTGGGGAAGCAGTTGAGTGGTTAGCGCGCAGCTAGGAGACCTGGGTTCAATTCCACCCTCGGCCATCTCTGTGTGGAGTTTGCATGTTCTCCCTGTGCATGCGTGGGTTTTCTCCGGGTACTCCGGTTTCCTCCCACATTCCAAAAACATGCTAGGTTAATTGGCGACTCCAAAATGTCCATAGGTATGAATGTGAGTGTGAATGGTTGTTTGTCTATATGTGCCCTGTGATTGGCTGGCAACCAGTCCAGCTGGGATAGGCTCCAGCACCCCCGCGACCCTTGTGAGGATAAGCGGTAGAAAATGAATGAATGAAACCGGGAAAGCCATATCACGGCAAAGTCACTAGACAAACACTCCAAAATGTTGCTTCGACATCATTTAGGGACCTGATGAGTTCAAGTACATACAGGAGACTTTTCAACACATTTGAAGTGTCCTTATGCGTTCAAACGGCCCTGTAACGAACACTGCTGTTAATCCAAGCAATTGAAGCAGTACTAAAGCCAGCTAATCAATGCCAATCTGCTCTGCCTTGAACGCATGCATCCGTCCTAATGGAGGTGCCACATTTCATTTGCATGTGCCAGCATGAAGTGAAGTGAAGACGGAATGAAGAATGATCAGCCGCTGATTTAGTTGGAATTAATGAGATACTTTGGTAAACATTGTCCACTTATATTCCGTATGAGAATCATTCTCTTTGGTTTGTCGGGTGGGATGCACAAATATATTTGACTTGAGTCTCTTGCTCAAACACACACACACGCACACACAAAGAGGTCAAGACGTTGAAGGTGTGGAAAGGAATTCTTGATGCGACCTGTCTCCCCCCCATCAGACTTCACTTAGCGATACAGCCTTCTGATTGGTCGCAGCGTATGTGTCGATTGGTCCCAGTGGCCTCGTTGCAAACTCCTGTGCCGCATGTTCAAGAGCTCAAGGACACCATCATTCAGAATGCATCACACACATCCAATATATACACACACATACACACACGGCTATTCCTTTGGTTCTTCTCTCACCATATCTTTATTAGGGGACATAATTGTATATTTAGCTTTTTGCTAGTATTGTGCACAGCACAGATTATATTAGGTTATCTGAAGTTGTTTTGTTGGCCTCAGATGGTCTTGTTTTTTTGTTGTTGATGTGCGTTAAAACTGACTTTTGAGACTTTAATGCCCCCTAGTGGTTATATGAAAAAATACATAGCTCCTACATTCACCTTTATACTCCTATGACCCAATATACAGGTAGTAGACGTAATGAGAGAAAATAAGACCTAATATCAACTCACATGTCAGAATTGGGCATCATGTCATCACAGACGACTTCTGCCTTGGTTAACGTTTTCGGTACCTTACTGACATCTAGTGGCCAGTGAACAGTACTACATATCATTACATTTTTTTCAATGTGTCTTATAAACACTTTACATTTGTATTTTAGTTCATTTAGTTTATGCATAAAAATACTAAACTTAAGCCAGAAGTACATAAAATGTTCTTAAACATGTATATTGTTTGACTAATACACGAAGAACACAGTTGGATTAACGCACTGTATTAACAACACCACAAGACACGCCCCGTATCGTGTCTTATTTTATTTTCTGCACGCACCTCGTACTGCAGTACGTGACAAAAAATGTTTTTTTAATTAAAAAAAAACTTAAACTATATTAAGAAAGCAGGAAGTGTACAAATGTAACAGTTACTGATTGTAAAAGTACCAGATGGAGGGGTAGGATTTAATAAGCTTTGCTTCTTCATACTATATTTGGCTTTTTGCTAGTATTGTGCACAGCACAGATTATATTAGGTTATCTGAAGTTGCTTTGTTGGCCTCAGATGGTCTTGTTTTTTGTTGTTGATGTGCGTTAAAACTGACTTTTGAGACTTTAATACCCCCTAGTGGTTATATGAAAAAATACATAGGTCTAAAGAGGTCAAAACTGAGGTTAAAAACCTGTTCACTCTGATATTCTGTAATTTGGTGGCTAAAAGGCCAAAAAGTCATACTTAAAGTGAATGTTTGGTGTCACAATTTGCATCTTGTCCCTGTGTGACAGTTTTGTGTTTCACTTTGTCTGCCTTAGCTCCTGTGGTCATGCTCTTATTTTGTATTATTTCCTGTGTTCTGTCACTTTGCTTTCTTTCCTACACGCACCAGTTAGTAATTTGTTGATTGTATTTAATTCAGCCGGGTTTGAGTTTTTTTGACGTGTTGTACGCCAGTGCTGCAATCGTTTTTTTTTTTTTTTTTCGAAAATAAAGCTAAGCTTTTACCTGCACTTTATCATTCTCGCTGCATCCCGGGGTCGCAATCGCAACACTGACATGCTGAACCGTGACATTTGGTGTGCTTTCAAAATAGCGTATATTCCACACCACAAGGCGTAGTCTCAATACAGGGTATATATCTTACTTAGTCCATACTATATAGGGTTCACCATATTATAAGGTACATGCTAAAACACACGGTCTACACGTCCACCATCAGAACCCCCATCACTCGGCCCACACACACACACATGTACTGCGTTGCCCTCTTTTAGATACTTGCTGGTTGAGATCTGCTCCTTTGAACTGTTTCTGCCTTTGGCAGGATTGTGTGTGTGTGTGCGTGTTTGTGTGTATGCGCGCAAGGTCACACTGTTGGTTAGTTCAGTCATTGTTTTCTTTGGAGTTAGTAGATGAAATGTATTTGGCTGCACGGTGGACGAGTGGTTAGCGTGCAGGCCTCACAGCTAGGAGACCCGAGTTCAATTCCACCCTCGACTGTGTGGAGTTTGCATGTTCTCCCCGTGCATGCGAGGGTTTTCTCCGGGTACTCCGGTTTCCTCCCACATTCCAAAAACATGCTAGGTTAATTGGCCACTCCAAATTGTCCATAGGTATGAATGTGAGTGTGAATGGTTGTTTGTCTATATGTGCCCTGTGATTGGTTGGCCACCAGTCCAGGGTGTACCCCGCCTCTCGCCCAAAGACAGCTGGGATAGGCTCCAGCACCCCCGCAACCCTCATGAGGAAAAGTGGTAGAAAATGAATTAATATGTATTTGGCTGCACGGTGAGGAGTGGTTAGCGCGCAGGCCTCACACCTTGGAGACCCAAGTTTCGATTCCACCCTTGGCCATCTCTGAGTGGAGTTCGCATGTTCTCCCTGTGCATGTGTGGGTTTTCTCCAGGTACTCCGGTTTCCTCCCACATTCCAAAAACATGCTAGGTTAATTCACCACTCCAAATTGTCCATAGGTATGAATGTGAGTGTGAATGGTTGTTTGTCTATATGTGCCCTGTGATTGGCTGGCCACCAGTCCAGGGTGTACCCCGCCTCTCATCCGAAGACAGCTGGGATAGGCTCCAGCACCCCCGCGACCCTCGTGAGAATAAGCGGTAGAAAATGAATGAATGATATATTCTCTCATTTTTCATGGTTAATTGGTTCCAGACCTGAATAAGCTTAAACATGGCAGGTGAATAGAAACAATACCATTGTGTTCCACCAATCAGCATTTAGCATAGACTGCCCCACAAAGTTCCTGAAACTTCCAGGAAAGACCGTAGCTGGAAGGAGGAGAAATGTTGGTCTCTGTGGATTTTTTTTTTTTTTTTTTGTGGAAATGCAGCATCCTTTTGTCAAACCTCAGGGAATAACAGAAGTTCCTGAAAAAAGTTCCTGTGGTGGAGAAGCGGCTAATGGGAATTACTTTGTCCCATTTCTGTTGGATGTTGGAATCCCGTCGATTTATTAAGACGTAGTGAATCTTTGTGACAGCACTCGTCATATTTGATTGTTTCGTTATTGGAAGACATCGTTCTCCTCCTCCATTCACGTTTTCCGTACGGAGATGTTTTTGGCCCAAATGTTTACTCTGCCGCTGTGAAGTCAAAAGCTAAGTCTCCGAACGGGTGGTGCGGGAATGTGGGCGTGCATGAATGCATTTTAGCTGCTATAAAAGAAAGAAATATACTTCCAGTTCAGCTTAGTTCATTCCCTTGATCCCTTGTCTCATTTCAGAGATCAGGCAAACTCTCCGGTTGAAATGATGAAGCTTTTATGCTGCTTTTCATGGTATTAATATCACTTTATTGCCATTTTCATGACTCCCACTCCTGCAGCTACTGTATAGTAAGATTGAAATGTTTACGCAAATGTCATTATGAATTAAACTCAGTCACTAAATTCACTTCCTGTGTCCTCCCAGGGAACTCACCTTCCGAGGAATCGGAGGAGCATGAAAAGGAGCCCAGAAGTTTGACTTACCCAGCTTACATAGCCAGTCTGCTGGACACAGGAGCCAAACGGATGGCAGCAGGAGTCCGGATGGACTGTACCAGCCAGGGCCAGTGTCCTCGAACCTGCCATCTCTGCCACATGAGCCCGAGGGCGACCCAAGGGCGACAGCAATCCGAGCCTGTCCTCTTGCAAATCACCAAGGCGGCGCCCATCTATGAGTTGGTGTCCAACAACGAGACTTACCAGGTGAGCTGCAAGGGATTCTTTACGATTCCAAGGAACAATTATCTCCAATGTTTATCGATGATACTTTTCACAGATGGTATTTCACAAAAGTGGTCCTCGTGGGCCACGGTGGGTTCCAGGCGGCCGACTTAATGCATTTGTTAAGTCAGGGGCATCAAACACATTTTCAAAGTGGGCCACATTGCAGTTATGGTGACCCTCAGGGGGGCACCTAGAACTGTGAAACCATATAATTGTATCATCACCTCAAGATGGTATGAGACATTTGATAAATTGATATATTGATATATTCTCTGGCTGCACGGTGGTCAAGTGGTTAGCGCACAGACTTCACAGCTAGAAGACCCAAGTTCAATCCCAACCTCTACCGCTTATCCTCATGAGGGTCGCGGGGGTGCTGGAGCCTATCCCAGCTGTCTTCGGGCGAGAGATGGGGTACACCCTGGACTGGTGGCCAGCCAATCACAGGGCACATATAGACAAACAACCATTCACACTCACATTCATACCTATGGACAATTTGGAGTGGCCAATTAACCTAGCATGTTTTTGGAATGTGGGAGGAAACCGGAGTACCCGGAGAAAACCCACGCATGCACGGGGAGAACATGCAAACTCCACACAGAGATGGCCGAGGGTGGAATTGAACCCGGGTCTCCTAGCTGTGAGCCGTGCAGCCCTTTGTTACACTCACCTGCCTCTAATTTTCTGTTGTCTGTTTAATTTGTGTGCGCGCTACTTTCACTTGACCTTTATTTGCCATTTGTTTGCTCTGTGGTCGGTTTCCTGCTGCTGCTTAGCCACAATTAGAATAAAAAATAGGTTTTGTGGTCTGTTCTCTGCATCCTGGGGTCACATCACAACGCCTCCATGCTGAAACGTGACAGTAACACCCCTATTACACTTTTTCACCTTAACACTGATGAATCCTTATTATCCTTATTTGGTGGATCTCCATGCATTCAGCATTTAAGGACCCACAAATTTGTGAGTTGTTTTTTTCTTAAAAAAAAAACATATTTAATTCACCCTAAGGCTGATCATTTAAAATGTGATAATACAAGAATATGGGCTTTTAATATTTGAAATCATTTTTACATGTTTATGTCTTTATGCTTTACTGATAATGTTTTTTTTCTCCAAGCACTGACATTTCGCACTTTATTTGGTGGTCCCTGAACACACCATAGTTTCTGTGAGAAAATTTTCAACGTTTCGGCTCTCCAAATAAACGACAACACAACAGTACACAAAATGTAGTTTTAAAATGAGTGGTTAGCACACAGGCCACACAGCTACAAGACCCAAGTTCAAGTCCAGGAATGGTTGTTTGTCGATATGTGCACTGTGATTGGCCGGCCACCAGTTCAGGGTGTACCCCGCCTCTCGCCCAAAGACAGCTGGGATAGGCTCCAGCTTGCCTGCGACCTTCGTGAGGATAAGCGGTAGAAAATGAAAATCAATGAAAGAATAAATGAGACTTTCTATTATTAACTCAACTAACAATTAACTCAATTAACTTATTAACTTTCTATTATGACTGCCAAAGACGTCTATAAACATATTTCCAAAAGGTAACATTGATTGTCGACGTCTGGCTTTTTCTTGTGTTCATGACTCCACCGTAAGAAAGACACTGGACAAAATGGCATGTATGATTCTAAGACCAAAACCACTGCTGAACAAAAATAACTTGAACTCATCTCAATTTTGCCAGAAAACATCTTCATGATGGGTAGGACCTTTGGGAAAATACTTTGTGGTCTGATGAGACAAAAATATCCCCACATTTCAGAAAAGTAAAATATGGTGGTGGTAGTGTGGGGCTGTTTAAGTACTCCAGCAGCCTGATGACTTGCTCTGATAAATAGAACCATGATTTTTGATTCAAAAAACACTGAATGAAAATTAACCCTTCAATTTTGCAAAGAGTGGGCCAAAAACCTCCACAGCGCCGTAAGAGACTCATTACACGTTATCCCAAATACTGATTGCACTTTGTATTTTGATTGCAGGGTGGCCAAAGCAGTTATTAGGTTTGGTGGCAATCACTTTTTCACACCGGGACATGTAGATGGGGATTTTTTTCGACCTTAATAATAAAACGTTTCTTCGCCGTACCTCTTCATCACACATTCTTGTGCTCCTTTGTCTTCTGGGAGCTGCTGTGATGCAGCATATAATGATATGCCCTGTAAAGCACTGGGAAGCCCACAACCTCTAGTTTCAGAAAAGTAATACATAACTAATATATTTTTAACATTACAGTGATCCCTCACAAATATATTAATAAATCATTTTTTGTCTAACTGAAGCATTGTAAGCATACAACTGGCTAAATGAAGTAAACTAAGAATATAAGTCATTGAAAAGGCTCATTCAAACACACAAGAACAAAACTCGATTGCTGCAACAGCAGGCTTTTATTGCAGGTTTGAATTAGCTCACAACAGGAACAATCATTTCTAACACGGGTGCTATTGTTGCGGCCGTAAACCACACCAAGCTAAAACTTCCTGTCCGCCCCCCACTTAGCTCCTAATGGTACTAATAAGGGTATATAATAAGGGTCCATAAGGGTACTAATTAGGAATAGCTGCAGGGTTCCGGTAGCTCCGCCCAGCTCAGGAGTTTTTCAGAATCTGAACAGGGAAAATAGAAGAAAAACACAAGAATACCATAAGAGACTGAAGATTAAGACAATACAAACATAAAGGTGTTACTTCTTGTCGAGAGGGCTCTTAGATTGTTAAAAAAAATAGACATTAAGAAGGTGGTAATCAGGTTTTCCAAACTCTAACTATAAAAATATTAAATTTATCACCTCGTATTTCGGTATGTGACAAAAAAAAATAATAATAATAATAAAAACTTCCTCCCACATTCCAAAAACATGCTAGGTTGTCCATAGGTATGAATGTGAGTGTGAATGGTTGTTTGTCTATATGTGCCCTGTGATTGGCTGGCCACCAGTCCAGGGTGTACCCCACCTCCCGCCCAAAGACAGCTGGGATAGGCTCCAGCACCCCGCGACCCTCTTGAGGAAAAAGCGGTAGAAAATGAATGAATGAATGAATGAATAATAAAAATTTAAATTATATTAGGAAAGCAGGAAGTGAACAAATGTAACAGTTAGTGATTGTAAAAGTACCAGATGGAGGGGTAGGATTTAATAAGCTTTGCTTCTTCCTACTCCTTTTGGACATATGGAACTGGGAACTGATTATGGGATGCATTCAATTGTAATCTGATGCATGTTCAAATGAAATAAAACCATTACTATAAATAAGGGATCCTACTTTGCGGAAATTCACTCATCACTGTTGGGTCTGGAACCAATTAACCTCGATAAATGAGGGATTACTGTAGTACTCAAGTGTAATGACGTAGTAATGTAGTACATGTCAATGAGCCTTGTCTCCTCCAAACGAATCAAACATGTTACAGAGAGCAGGAGCTTTCTTCCATCTTTGCCATGTTTTGTGTTTGAACCCATGAGCCCACATCAATACTGCAGGTCGATACTGCTGCTTTTCCTGTAGCAGAGGTACATGTCAATATGGTGCAGGGTTCCCTCCTGGGCTGTCAGCACGCAGCAAGTGGTATTGACAGTACTTGGCAAGTGTGTGGGAGTAACAATGAATATGAAAACCGTGTTCGTACTGAAACATTAAAAAACTGTCAAGAGAAGATAATCATGAATCATATATTAGTGTATTAAGGGCAGGCATTTTTTCACTTGCATTAACATGTATTTTATGTACAATAGTTATGAATTTACTCCATAAGATCCCAGAGCCATCACCAAATGGAGGACCTCGGCCTGGATCCAGACCCATTGATGGCCCGTTGCGGACCTGTGGCCAAGTAAAATGAATGGGAAATATAATAAAATTATCATTCTCATGGACCGATCGCATCGGCAGTTTGCAGGTGTAATTACTGCAGGTATTACATTAACATGTGACCGCAAATGCGGTGATGTCGTCCAATAGAGATAGCCGATATAGATGCATCATCAATCTGAATCAATCCATCAATCCAGTCAGCCATTTTGCCACTAATCTTCGAATGGAAACGCGGCTTGCTCAAAAGTAAGCTTGATAAAAGCAAACATTTAAAAGTGAAAAGACGGACCAAAATGCATTGATTCTTCCATAATCCACAACCACAGGGTTGTACTGTGTCTCATATGATTTGTAACAGCGTGCAAATGAGACTTCACTAAGGATCGTATGGTTATTGGAGCAAAACCACATCTTTCGCTGACGGGGGTGTGTCAGTTCTGCTGCAGAGATCTTAGTCAAAGGCAAACAATATACTGTTGCAGCTTTTCTGCTAAAGAAACACTTTTGGAGAAACCGGTGCAATTTATTTTCACTTCAAAATAAGCCTGATTTACCCCGCCTCTCGCCCAAAGACAGCTGGGATAGGCTCCAGCACCCCTGCGACCCTCGTGAGGAAAAAGCGGTAGAAAATGAATGAATGAATGAAAAATTGGTCATGTAAAATTGGCTTTCTTTTTTTCCTTTAATTGCAATTTAGGCTAAAATAAGTGTATTGCAGGGCACTGGTTCTCAATTACCATCCATCCGTCTTGCCGGCATGCTGGAGCCTATCCCGGCTGTCATGACAAATATTTTCACTCCCCCTTCCCCTCACGCACTAATATCTATGTATTTGATGCATACAAGCATATCAAATTGCATGCTGAGTACCACAAATTCAGACATGTTGGCAGGTCTGCAATAATACTGAGAACGGAGAATACTCCATGCATCATGTCAGTTGACCCCGCCCCCTCAGGGGCCATATTTGATATGTGAAACTCCATGCACATATTGTAATATGCGCCTTATATGTGTCGAATATGTCTTATTTGTATGTTATTATGTCTACTATAGTGGGAAATGAGTGTAAAGGTAATTACTGGGGTGTTATTGCATGTTGAAAATATTCCATTTATAAAAGAGAATTCCTACTTTGCGGAAATTTACTTATTGCAGTCATACATATAGTCATACATATACATATATGTATATTTTATACAGCTTTAGTTATAGTTAATTCAAGCTATTGCATAGTGTAAATGAAGCTTAATGTAGAGTTAGTGTGTGCAAGCCTCGTGGTCATTGAAATGGTTGATTGCTTTTTAAATTTAAAACTGCTATTATTATTTATTGACTATTTCTATTTCTATTATTTATATATTTTGGCATTTATTTGTCATATGTGAGGCATTTAAATTGGTTGACAGATTATCTTCTAAATGAGATAACAGTAAAAGCAATTAGCATCCGTCGTAAACATATGTAAATGGAGAATGAGGGGGGGTCCGATGTACAGTAAATCTCAGCTTATATTGTAACATCACGCATCTTTCACATCAATTAGTCGTATTTCACACAACAACATAAAAATGTCTGCAATATCCACCATTATTTGACTTGAAATGGATTCTAATGTGTTAAAATTTTCTATTATCAAGCATGTTTTAAATCCCAATGTTCTATTTTCATGTTGTGTCATAATCGTGTCTTTTTTTTCCACAGGCCCTCCAGGAGGCGATGATGAGCATGTTGTGGTGTTCAGGGAAGGGTGACGTCATCGATGACTGGTGTCGGTGTGATTCCAGTGCCTTCGGTGCCGACGGACTCCCGACTTGTGCACCTCTTCCTCAACCAATGTATGAAAGCAATGCACGGAATAATTCAGTTTAAATTAATGAGCTGGGCGGCACGGCGGTCGAGTGGTTAGCGCGCAGACCTCACAGCTAGGAGACCAGTGTTCGATTCCACCCTCGGCCATATCTGTGTGGAGTTTGCATGTTCTTCCCGTGCATGCGTGGGTTTTCTCCGGGTACTCCGGTTTCCTCCCACATTCCGAAAACATGCTAGGTTAATTGGCGGATTCCAAATTTAAAAACATCAGTCAAACAATGCGTCATGAAGAGGAAAAAACATACATAAGTAGGACTGGATCATAAGAACAGACATTTGACAGACATGTTGTTACTCGGCTCCTGTGTTGCACCAGACATGGACTTACTCAGCTACACAATAGCTTAAAGAGCATACTGGGGAGGCTAAATATGCTAAATCGGCCATCACCAAATGGCAGATCTCGGCCTGGATCCGGACCCAGTGATGGCCCTTGAAGGACCCGTTACAATTAAAGTGAATGGGAATCATAGTTACAACATATTATACTGCTTGTGAACCGATCCCAGTGGCAGTTTGTGGCTGCGATTACTTCAGTCACTATGGTTACATGACCGGATTGTATGGCTATTGGAGCAGAACAAAACATCTTTCACTGAGAGTTTGAATGGAGGAATGGGTCTGCTGCAGAGATCTGAATCAAAGGTAAACAAGAAGAAGAATTGCCTGACAAATTCATGCAACTCCCAATGTCAGCTACGACAATAACAAGGAAATAAAACCTTAATAATGTATGTACTGTTGTAGCATTTCTGTTTAATTTGATATTATTTAATATTATTTTTTTCTGAGAAAGTGGTGCAAGTTTATTTAACTTAAAAATAAGGCCCATGTGATATTTATTATATTTATTTATGAGAAATTTGGTCCTGTTTTATTTTAAATGTAGTTCAGTTGGCAAAATAGTGTGGTTTCTTTCCACTTGATATCCATAGGAGCTACTCCATTTGATGCAATTGAAGGTCAAATAAGGTTGGGAAAAATGGCATAAATGGACATTACTCAGTTTTGATTGAAGACCCCTGCGCTAAATAAACATAGCAAGCTCGGAGCTAAGGGCTCCAACAAGCAAGTTCCAGTTAGGCAAGTTCACCGAGCTCCCGGTCTCAGTCCACATCACAAAGGCCATTTAATTATTGGCATTGAGAAGATTCAAATAGATTCAGTCAAGATGAATTCAAAGACGTTGTGATGATGTTTTGACACTGACCCCTAGGTGTCAGTAATGTTACAATTCTGCAAAATGTTGACGATCTAAGGAATATAAAGCTAGAAAAGCTTTGTCAGGAGGGGTTGTTTTGTGCAAGATACTGTATGTCAGCTCTCTCTATGTCAAGATGTTGCGGCTATTGTTTATGTGTGTTGTTTTTTTATCTGTGTTGCTAGATTGAAACTGTCCTACACCTATGAGCCCAGCAGCTCATTGGTCATCATGGAATGGAACCACACGGAGCCACCGATTGGTGTTCGGATCATTGATTATCTCCTCAGCCAGGAGAAGGTGACAGAGCGGACGGACCACTCCAAAGTTGAGACAGGTATACACACACGTCATTTTGACTCATGTGCCATTCCACTAAGCATGATACTCATACGTCACCTTCTCAGGTTGTGTTTACTGACGCATTGTCACTGACAGATGTCACTGACTCGGAATGCATTTATATTTTTATTGCAAATGTTTCAATACTAATCTGGCAGGTGGGTTTGGAGAGGGAAGAATGAGACAGATGCAGAAAACAAAAATAGACAATTTCAATTATATTTGGGTTTTTTTCCCTTATTTGTGGATGGTCTAGGATCATAACCCTGTGACAGGTTTTCAATATAAAGCTCTTTGGGTTTTCAAACGGTGCTATATAAATATTTTTCTGTTATTGTGTGAATGCTGAAATTATTGTGTTTATAGTCGGCCATATTCCTCGATTAATTCCTCTTTTTCCTACCACTTCTTATTCCACCTCATTTTTGTCCGATAACTATACCTATATTTGGGGGGTTTTCCCCTTATTTGTGGATGGTCTAGGATCATAACCCTGTGACAGGTTTTCAATATAAAGCTCTTTGGGTTTTCAAAAGGTGTTATATAAATATTTTTCTGTTATTGTGTGAATGCTGAATTTATTGTGTTTATAGTCGGCCATGTTCATCTATTTATTCCTCTTCTTATTCCACCTCATTTTTGTCCGATAACTACACCTATATTTGTTTTTTTTTTCCCTTATTTGTGGATGGTCTGGGGTCATAACCCTGTGACAGGTTTTCAATATAAAGTTCTTTGGGTTTTCAAAAGGTGTTATATAAATATTTTTCTGTTATTGTGTGAATACTGAAATTACTGTTTTTATAGTCGGCCATGTTCCTCTATTTATTCCTCTTTTTCCTACCACTTCTTATTCCACCTCATTTTTGTCCGATAACTACACCTCCATTGCATTTGGAACACTGTTACTCCCGCTTGACACAGAAGCCGTAATGATACCGTTGGGTCGGTAAAGTGGTCGGTGGTCACTCATGTTGATTAATAGGCCGCTGGCTCTCTTATTAAAATCAGCAGCCCATTGAAGTGTTTGTGAGTTTAATTTAGCCGATATTGCGGTTACGTGCATGTACAGTATGTGTATATTGATATTACAGTCATGTAAACAACACAAATGCAACCTCACTGCCCCCTGAAGTCGTCGTGTCTGACACTTTTAAAAGGTTCAATAAAGAAAAGCATAGTGTGCATTAACACAGCAGCAGCACCAGTATTGATAGCTTTATCATCATTAGAATGAACTACTGCACATTTGTCTGAGCTTGTATAACAAGTGCAGTTTATTTTACACGTAATGACGCGATCCATAATGGCGACATCTTCACCGAAGAGAATCATTGTTTGTTGTTGCCTAATGAGAGAATGAACGATTTAAGTGAGAGTGCAGACCCACTTTATCAATAGTTTCTTTATTTGTGCCTAAATATTAGCCATAGGTGTGTCCGGTTAACGGTTAGCATAACAGCTAATGCATATGACGTGGAGTTGAAAGTACAAGCTCAATTTCTCAATGTTATCCATCAAATATCTCATCTATTAAGCTTGTGTACGCACAAAACAGGACAAAAAGTTGCATCCAGCATTTTCCATGCAAACGTGAGAGTGCACAACAGTACCCCCACCTTTGTAGCTGGCATATGCACTTTTTTGGAGACATGGCAAAAAGACTTTAAATGACAAAGTGAAATCATATGTTAGAAATAAACATACGTACGCACAAAACAGGACAAAAAGTTGCATCCAGCATTTTCCATGCAAACGTGAGAGTGCACAACAGTACCCCCACCTTTGTAGCTGGCATATGCACTTTTTTGGAGACATGGCAAAAAGTCTTTACATGACAAAGTGAAATTATATGTTAGAAATAAACATACGTACGCACAACACAGGACAAAAAGTTGCATCCAGCATTTTCCATGCAAACGGGAGAGTGCACAACAGTACCCCCACCTTTGTAGCTGGCGTATGCACTTTTTTGGAGACATGGCAAAAAGACTTTAAATGACAAAGTGAAATCATATATTAGAAATAAACATATGTACGCACAAAACAGGACAAAAAGTTGCATCCAACATTTTCCATGCAAAGTATCTATGAAAACACAACCGACGTGAGAGTGCACAACAGTACCCCCCACCTTTGTAGCTGGCGTATGCACTTTTTTGGAGACATGGTAAAAAGAATTTAAATGGCAAAGTGAAATCATATGTTAGAAATAAACATGCAATGGAAGACATCCATCTTGACAACACGACAACGTCATGCTGTTATTGATTTAAAAACAAGCGTTGCTATTTTACATGTTTTGTCTCATTTGCACTACTCGGATAGAGGACATATTGCTGTCACTCAATTTTATTTTTTTATTGTTTAGCTGTTACTTTGTATTTCCACCTCCATTTCCACGAAAGTCAACTTGTTCGTTCTCTTCATCTTCCCACCAGCAATGGTGGGAAAATTGTCCATAGGTATGAATGTGAGTGTGAATGGTTGTTTGTCTATATGTGCCCTGGGATTGGCTGGCCACCAGTCCAGGGTGTACCCCGCCTTTTGCCCAAAGACAGCTGGGATAGGCTCCAGCACCTCTGTGACTCTTGTGAGGATAAGCGGTAGAAAATGAATGAATAAATATATATATATAATTTTCTGAATCTGAATATCCAAAATATCAAATAAAATACTATAAAAGTAAAATATATAAAAGTATAAAATACAAAATTTATTTACAAAATTTCTAAATTATTTGTTCACTCTCCAAAATGACCCCTTTGTCACAATAGTGAGCAAAAATAAAACCCAATGGGTTATAACATGGTTGCACAGCGCAGGGTGGCGGAGTGAGGCACCGCCCACACAAAGGTAATTCGATCAGGTGCACACATCACCAAAACCTCACAAGGAGGATGAGGAAGAGATACCGACAATAGTATACCATGAAAGGTTCTCCTATTTTGGCGATGTAGAGCATACAGGTGGATCATAAATAAAATGCCTGGATTAGCCTGCTGCTGTGTTTAATGTAACTGTCTGGAACCGATGACGTATGTGATGAATGACGCTCATTCTCCAGTGGGCCCAGTGCATTTAAAGGCAATGAGAGGCCTTCATTTGATTGGTTAGGATGACACTCAGTTGTGTTAAATCCTCTGACGCCTCCTCTCCTCCGTCTTGTGATGGTGGGAGGGGCGGGGAACTGGGTGTGTCGCACTGCGCCAGATAGCACTACCCACGAAAATTGCAAAATGTAGTGGCCACACCCCCGTTGGTGCCTGGTCTCCAAGTCAGTTGCAGGCATGTGTCGTTCCTTGGGTGCGGTGAGGGCTACAGTGAGTCAATTTGGGTACTCACGAATCCTTATGACTGGTTAGCGATATCGGATAACGTGTGGATGACGGATCTCCTTGACGTTAGAACACTTAGCATCCAATAGCAAGTCAAGGCCCAGATGCCCAGAAACAGCCGAAACGCAGCAATACAGCACACAATTCCTGTTTTTAAAACTCATTGAAGATAAGATGTGTTTTGGATTATCATTTCAGCCTGGGAAAAAGAACAGAATGTAAAGAATGTACTGTATGTACACTTTTAACCAACATGGTACTTTATTCCATACTTCCATACTTTTGCATCCAATGTGCGGTGCAGTGAGAACTTCAGTCTCTAGAACATGATTAATGATTTTCAGGGAACACATCCTGATTTGAACGTTGACGCAGATATGGCAAGTGGTGTATGATCAGAGAGAAGAGAACGAGGGGCTGAACGAGACCACCAAAGAGAGAAGTGATGGACAGGAAAGAATGAAAGACAGGTGCAGATTAGAAAAGGTCTGAGAGCAACTTCAACCGTGTGGTTTTCGTTCCGACTTTCTTTCATTCCACACAATCACGCTCATCTACATTTCCCCACGGGCCCACCTTAGCCGCCCGCTTCTTAGTCCTCTGCCCCCGCCCCCATGCTTTCTATTACATTTATTTGTTATTGATTTTTAGGGACAGAATCTTTGAATTAGTACTGAGGTACACACATTTTTCTGTGTTTTTTGTTTTTTTGGTGGTGGTCAAGGGCGGGTGCCTGGGCAACCTGGTCTTCGGTGGCCAAATCTGGTTCTTGGGACATGGACCCGGACGCCTCCCTGGTGAGGTGTTCTGGGCATGCCCAGCCCGGAAAAAAGGCCCCCGGGGCAGACCTAGGATACGCTGGAGGGATTATGTCTCACAGCTGGCCTGGGAACGCCTTGGTGTCCTTCCAGTGGAGCTGGAGGAGGTGGCCGGGGACCGGGAAGTCTGGGCTTCCCTACTGAGACTGCTGCCCCTGTGACCCGGACCCGGATAAGTGGAGGAAAATGGATGGATGGATGGATGAATGGATGGACTTTTGGAAAACTCGGATCAGAGTGAAGATTTTCCAAAGTTTTCAACATTTGTGTGGACGGGTACAACTGAGCTTTTTGATTTGGGTCATTACAAATTTTAAGTCTTATTTAAGTCTTATTTAACAAGACAAGATCAAGTTAGTGACTTAATTGTGTTGATTTCAATCTTACATAATAATAACAATATTATAGCTTCATGGCTCAGCTAAGACTGCAAATGTTTGTGCTGTAATATCCCCCTTAAAAAGTTTCAGGCACAAAGGATGAGCTCATAGTATAAGTACGTGCCTACATGGATCTAATAGAGTAGAAATCCTGCTTTAAGTCATGGTACCACTTAGCTGACCTCCAGATCCCATCAGGTGTGAGCCAAACAATGATGTAACTGTTTTAAAAGCCATTGACCTACCTCATAACATTTTATCATTGCCAAAACGACCCCTTATCTACAGAAAAAGCACGGTACAGCAGTACAACTATAATACCGTTTGTACATTAAAGATGCTATGCCAAATACTGTAGGTGAATATTGGATATGCTAAACTATAAACACTATCCGCTACAAACAACATCAACATTTTAGCTTTGTGTTACAGATGACAAAGCAAATTATTGTAACATCTAACAAAATTGCAAATTATTATTAATCCCAGACATTTTTCAAAGGAGGATTTGGATGATTTTAGATGATTTTGACTGACGTCTGAAGGCAGACAGAATGCTGTGGTATATACTACCTATGGTAATGGTAATGGTAATGGTTTAATTTCATTTGAACATGCATCAGATTACAATTGAGTGCATCACATAATCAGTTCACAGTTCCACATGTCCAAAAGGAGTAGGAAGAAGCAAAGCTTATTAAATCCTACCCCTCCATCTGGTACTTTTACAATCACTAACTGTTACATTTGTTCACTTCCTGCTTTCCATAATACAGTTTAAGTTTTTGTTTTTTTGTTTTTTTTTTGTCACGTACCGAAGTAGGATGTGATATGAGCATCCAATGACATAATGGGTACCATAGTAAGTGTCAATATAGTGATATTCGTATATAGCACATCATGACTGGTTCAAGACTCTTCATCCTTGTATTTAGCAAACATCAACTGCTTGTATTGTTTCTTGAATTGGCTCATCATTGTGCATTGTTTGATTTCCTTACTCAATCCATTCCATAGTTTGATTCCACATACTGAAATGCTATGGCTTTTTAACGTAGTCCTAGCATAGAAGTGTTTCAAATGTACTTCTTCCCTGAGATCATATTTCTCCTCTCTTGTAGAGAAGTATTGGATGACATTTTTAGGTAATTGGTTATTTTTAGCCTTATGCATTATTTTAGCTGTTTGAAGATGAACTATATCAGCAAGTTGAAGTATTTGTGATTTTAGAAATAAGGAGTTAGTGTGTTCTCTGTAGGCGGCATTATGAATTATCCTTACTGACCTTTTTTGCAGTACCTGTACATAAACATGGATAAACACTTCCTTTCTACCTGTTTATGTTCTTCAGTAATCAACAGTAGAACATAAGTTTCAAAAAAATATATGTTGCGACTAGAAAAAGGAGAAAACCATCATTTTGCAAGCTTTTACTTTAACGCAAATATTTGTTTTTGCTTTTGTGATAGCTCAAATATCTAAAGAACTATACCAACTTAACACCAGAATGTTGTTTTCTATCAAAATAACAATGTGTTTACAATTACAACAACAGGAACTATTTACAATTTTCACATTTGGAACTAAACATTGTGTGTGTGTGCATGCGTTAAAATTTCTTTAGCTTGTGTAGCCTTCTGCATGCTACACTCCTCCACACTCGCTCGCCTTGTCCTTGCTGTCATGTAGGATTTTTTCCCTTCACATAATCACTGCCGGGGGATGCTGGAGCCTATCCCAGCTGTCTTCGGGCGAGAGGCGGGGTACACCCTGGACTGGTTGCCAGCCAATCACAGGGCACATATAGACAAACAACCATTCACACTCACATTCATACCTATGGACAATTTGGACTGGCCAATTAACCTAGCATTTCCCCCTAAGAAACAATTTGTGATTCTCGGAATGGGCTCTCTAACCTCTTCTTTCACATCAGGGGTCAATGAGTCATCTGCTGTGATTCATCTCACAGATTTTGGTGCAATGTGGAATCCTGCCGGAGCATGCTCGTATGCCCGATGATCACAAGTCAGAATTTCACTTGCATTTTCCTCTCTTAGCCTTGACATTCCATGCCTCATTATCCACTATTTCTGGCTACGGTTCAATGCACTAAACATGCAATAGTTTCTACCCTCCAGCACCCTCCAAGGGCCTATCTCACTGACCTAATTTACCATGAAATACACTACCATAGCTTATTGTTCCCTGGTACAGTGCCGTAGTGAGTGTTTAATTGTATTACAGATATATATAGAGAATCATCAATCCTCAGGTCCAACAACGTGTTGTTGTGTATCAGACATTTTTTCGAGCAAAGGACACAAAGGAGGCAAAAGATATTTTGTAAATGTACATATTGAAGATGGGCATACGAAGTTATATGTACAGCATTTCAGGAACTGCATCTCAGCTTTGCGATATCGCTGAAAAAGATTATTATTAGTATGACTTTGCTCTTTTTTTTCCAATTTTGTGTGTTTGTTTTGAATTTGATGCGCGCTAACCACTCAACCGCCATGCAAAGAGGTCAATTTGGAGGGTGAACGAATAATTTCGAAATTTAGTAAATTAATTTAGTATTTTATTTGGATATTTGATATTTTGGATATTCATATTCAGAAAACTTTATATATATTTATTAATTCATTTTCTACCGCTTATCCGGACAAAACCCACGCATGCACGGGGAGAACATGCAAACTCCACACAGAGATGGCCAAGGGTGGAATTGAACCCTGGTCTCCTAGCTGTGAGGTCTGCGCGCTAACCACTCGACCACCATGCAGCATAATATCAGTTTTTCGTAAAATATTTGTTGCTTTGTTTGTTTTTTACAATATCATGAATTGAAAAAAAACTTTCTTTAATATTTTAACTGCTTTTAATTGTTTTTTCTCATAATGACAACATAATTCTCATAACAACTGTTTGAGTGTTGTGTTGTCCGACAAATTCTCTTTGGGTTGTGTTTCACTTACTGTGAAAAAGACACTTGGATCACTCCACAGAGAGTTGTTTTTTTTTTTTTTTTGTCATTTCACTCGTCTGTGTAGCGCAATTGATGGACAGCCTAAACACATCAGACATGCTTTGAAATGCCTCCAGTATGGACTGGGAAAAAGAGAACAGAAAGTTGCTGTGAAAGGCGAGAGAACAGAGAAGTTGAGGATAACAAAAGACTTCTAAAGCATGTATACAATAGATCACAAGGCGCGCACCCTTTCAGACGCAGCCTGTAAGCAATCAGCCGATATCGTCTTGCATTCTTTTATTGACGCGTTTGGCAAAGCCGTCTCACAGAAACTGCTATCAATGGATCAGGGCCAATTCCATTCCATTTAGGGAACTTTGGAACAGACCAGAGAGTCATGGATGTTGGACAAAAGCAATTTGATGTGCAAAAACCAAATTAAGCGTCAAGAACAAAATTGCAAACAAGGCTCTGCAGCTCTGAGTTTGTTCATCAGAAAGTCAAGAACAAATAATAATAACTTCTGAATATTTTTTTTAACATTATTCAGTCTTGTAGATATGGAATATAATTCTATACAGATATATTTACTCCTATTATTCTTTGCTTAGACATTACATGGAGATAAAGTCAGAGAGGCCAGACTGAGATGGTTGGGATAGTGAATATATTGGTAGAAGGTTGCTGCGTTTAGCGTTGCCAGGTAGAAGATGAAGACCAGGAAGACCAAAGAGGAGGTTTATGGATGTAGTGAAGGAGGACATGAGGGTAGCCGGTATGAGAGAGACAGATGTAGAAGACAGGGTTGGATGGAGGAGATTGGTTTGCTGTGACCCAAAGAGAAATTAATAAATGGAATATTTTCATTGTTAGAGCATATAAACCCAGTTTATGACATTCTAATGATGGCTTTTAACATTAGTAGAGCCCTCTAGACATAAAATAACATCCCTATAGTCACCTTTGCACTTTTTTTTTTACCAAATATGCATTTTAAAAGAAAATAAGACATATTTGAATATAGACTCACACATTTTTGCACTGGGAACTTGTTGGTGGTTTTTTTTTTTCATTTTTTCATTTTTTCATTTTTTTTGTTCATTTTTTCACAGAAATATGGTGCATTCAGAGACCGCCGAACATAATAATAAATGATAATGTGGATAAATTAATAAATAATAGGCGGCACGGTGGTCGAGTGGTTAGCATGCAGACTTCACAGCTAGGAGACCAGCGTTCAATTCCACCCTCGGCCATCTCTGTGTGGAGTTTGCATGTTCTCCCTGTGCATGCGTGGGTTTTCTCCGGGTACTCCAGTTTCCTCCCACATTCCAAAAACATGCTAGGTTAATTGGCCCCTCCAAATTGTCCATAGGTATGAATGTGAGTGTGAATGGTTGTTTGTCTATATGTGCCCTGGGATTGGCTGGCCACCAGTCCAGGGTGTACCCCGCCTCTCGCCCGAAGACAGCTGGGATAGGCTCCAGCACCCCCCGCGACCCTCATGAGGAAAAAGCACTAGAAAATGAATGAATGAATGAATGTATCTACTTGGTTTTAATTGAATTGTAAACTGTCCCCGAGACTCGAGATTTGTTTTTTGTTGTATAAAAGTGCCGGTCCGAACAGTGTAAACACTGCCCGCTCCCTCTGGCCTCATCTTCTTCTCTTGTGAAGTCATTAGGAGTGACATCACGATGCTCGTTCTGATGATAGCACCATCATAAATACAACAAAATGCCACCTACACTTATGTGCTGCTTATGTGGTTGTGACGCATTTTTGACTGATGCAACAGTACATAAAAAATACAAAGTGGTAACAAGCTAATGGTTCTTGTAATTCAGAGGAAATGAAGACATAAAATAGAACACACACTGGGATTTCCAATGACAAAATCATCAAATGAATATGCAGGAATTGAGCAATCAGAAGTATACACTTGTCGTTTTCAAGTTTTCCAAGCTTTATCCATTGACTGTGAAATAACGCCTACTTAAATCCTCTGAAATGCATCAATCTACAAAACCGTGTTATCTTCCTGTGTAGGACTTTATTCCCTGACCTTGAGTCTTGTCTATAAATGCCTTGGCAGCACACTATGTTCACTATTTTAGACGTTCCCCTTAATTGGAAAACACGTTGGAGGTGAAAACTGTGTACTTCGTGTTCCTCCGGCCACCCACATGAAGCTTTCTTCTCGGCATGATGGTGCACAGTGGCGTTCCTCAAATGTTGTTAATGGGCTTCTTGCTGCAGTCCAGCTGCTTCAGATTGAAGAATAACGACACTGACATTAGACAACCCACACACGGGTAAATGGCAGCACTTGAAGTAAGCCAAAGAAAAAGTAGATGTGTCTCAAGGGAGGCCTGGAGAGGCTACGTGACTTTGTATCAGATTATCAGCACAAATGTTCTCGTTATATTATATGTCAATCACACTCGTACACATCGTCATAATAGAAATGAATAGAAAGACGCAAATTAATCCTAAAAGTCAAAATCCATGAATCACTCACCTGCAACATAGCTTGCATAACAAAATTAATCACTCAATTAATTCATGACAACCAACACCGTCCACAATATTCTCCTCCGTGAATCACCACCTTTTCGTGGTGGAAGGGGTTCAGTAGGGTTGGGCATCGTTTAAATTTGAGCAATTCCGGTTCCGATTCTGATTCCTCATTTCTATTCCGGTTCCTAACAATTCTCGATTCAGATTCTTTTCAGAGGGAGGGTCCTAAAAAGTTGAAATGAGGGCGCTAACCAAAGTTCTTGGATGAAATGTCCATGTATTTTTTTTATAATATGACCTTCTTATGAATTCATAACCAGTATATAAGTATTAATAAGTATTAGTTCATTATTATTATTAGTTCACAAGTATTAATTCATTTTCTACCGCTTTTTCCTCACGAGGGTCGCGGGGGTGCTGGAGCCTATCCCAGCTGTTTTCGAGCGAGAGGCGGGGTACACCCTGGACTGGTGGCCAGCCAATCACAGGGCACATATAGACAAACAACCATTCACATTCACATTCATACCTATGGACAATTTGGAGTCGCTAATTAACCTAGCATGTTTTTGGAATGTGGGAGGAAACCGGAGTACCCGGAGAAAACCCACGCATGCACGGGGAGAACATGCAAACTCCACACAGAGATGGCCGAGGGTGGAATTGAACCCTGGTTTCCTAGCTGTAATTTAATTGCAGTGAACAGTATGATGCCACAGTGGTTGTCAGCATTTTACATTACCACTTCATAGTCCAGCCATACTCAAACTTTCTAAAAAGGCAAATTTAATTTTAATAATGCCCTCCACCCCCGCCTAAATAAGACTACCCATATAATTATCATATAGCAGTTATGTGATTACTGAGTGTAGCTTGGTGTAAATAAATTCCCGAAATTAGATTTCATCATTTACATTTCCTATGGAGAGATCAACTTGCGTTCCCCCGAAAAACATTTAACAGTGCCTCCTTTCTCCATTTTTACCACAGATTGTGTCAACAGCGGAGTAATTAACATGCTAATTGGTGCCCTTTCACAAAGTCACTTTTCATCCCAAGTACTGTTCCGCTACCTCCACTCTTGTCAATTTGAACTTTGTGCAAACACATCTCTCTGACAGCTGCTCAACTTTTTCTTCCTCCTGTTGGCACCAACTAAAAATGTATTTAGCAGCAATTTGCCAGGAAAGACATATCTGACCACCTGTGAGCACCATCAGTTGATTTCACTTACGTCCGCACACACATGTCGACTCGGCTTCTCCAAGCAAACACACAACCTGTTGAATGTTGTTGACGCACGTTGAAGCAGCTGGGAAAACATCGAGATTTGCATGTTCCACCATCAACTTCAAAACATCCCACAAGATGAGCAGGAGTGTGTGGGGGCGAGGGGAGGGGGGGTGTTACTGTAAATGTAGTGCTTCAAATATGAAACCACTGTGACTTGTGCAGCTTCCATTAGACCAGGGGTCTCAAAATCAATTTACTTGGGGGCCACTGGAGCTCGGGTCTGGGTGAGACTGGGCCGCATCACGTTTTCCAAAGAAGAAGAAAAAAATACGCATTTATTAATAACAAAAAAAATTTAAAAACTTCGCTTTGGTTCCAATTTTCTACAAGAAAAGCTCTGATAAAACATTCCACTGTTCTCAAATATCTTACTTTTTATTTTTCTACACAAAATAAATAAACAAATCAAGAATAAAGAAAATCAATCATTCAGTAATAAATAAATACATATAATAATAATAATAAAACGGCAAATAATAAAAACTTAAGAAACCACATATAGTTGGTGGGTAGACAAATTTTTTTTTTCAGATTAAAATTAACAAAGCATTATTAGAGTCCTGTAGACATGACAAAACACGACTATAGTCACATTTATACTTTTTATTTACAACTTATTGCGCAACTGCAGGGTCTTGAGACACATGCTAACTCGCAAACTAGAGAGCTAGCGACCTAAACGGTAGCCTTCAAGTTATTTCCTTTAAACTTAAATAGCCAAAAACTTACCACTTCCACACGGATAGGGAGGATAACTATTAAGTTATTTAACCTTTAACATGAACATTAATCAAACGTAATAATTTTTTCTGAGTACATGATGCCATATCAAACTTGCGCGGGCCGCACTAACATTAAACTTTCATATCAAAGTGGGGGCCTCAAACTAGTGTCCTGCGGGCCACTTTTGGCCCGCGGGCCGCGTGTTTGAGACCCCTGCATTAGACAAACAAAAACTAAATGCACATGAAGTAGTACAAACTAGGGGAAGCAATTCCAGTAGAAATTGTGTGTGTACACTCAAACAAATGTAGAATAAACGTTGAAATGTCCTATGAATGAATTGCAATCTATTCACTGTATGAGCCAGTCCCCCACTGTTCTGTATCTGTTCACCCACCTGTATGTGTAATTGGAGTGGGTAGACCATACACCGGACGTGGGCATGGTTTCTCAAAAGCACCGCTTACAGTACTACAAGTCAAGTTTTTTAACTGACTTTATATCACCAGCCAAGTTAGAAGCAAGCACACAAAAAAGAAAACAAAAAAAACTAACGCACCAGCCATATATATTGTAACTGTCTTGTGAAATGCACTGCGTACATTACAAAACAAGTTTAAGATTGCAACGTACATACTGCATAGTATGTATATAATGCAGTATTATAGCCATACAGGAAGATTTTTGATGCAGCTCTTGTACTTACTACTGTGCAAGTGTACCTAATGTTGTGGCCTGTCAACAGAAGTACAGTTACCACTGTCTATGTATTGTATTGAAAATTACCAAATTCTTATATTGTTGGTAGCATGCTTGTTTATGATGACTTCATGGAATAAGAAGATACTTTTTGAGGAAAAAGGTGGTCATGCTACCCCAAACTTGACTTGTTCCATCAGTGATGCAACACAAGCCTGCGTTGTCTTGTCAAATGCACAGCGTACATTTATAAACAAGTTTACCAAGTAACTTTAGATACAAACCATAATAGAGGTGAGCTGAGGGACACCTCATAAAGTAAAATATTGAAGTATATGTTATCAATGGGAAAAATGTCACTATAGAATTATGGAAAATGTAAGAATTGAACTGTTGCATGAAATACATGCAGCCTACATGAGCTGAAGATATTAATGTTGGAATAGAATGCCCTGAACTGACAATACAACAGCACTTTCAAAATTGTTTCTCCCTTAATAATACAAAGTTTAATTCAAAAATATGTTGTGTTCATTTTTGTTGTCATTGACTAATATGTAAATGTGTTTGATGATCTGAAACATCTAAGTGTGAGTGACATTAAAAAAAAACTAAACAGGAAGGGGACAAGACTCTTTCCCACCACTGTACATAAGAAGATGTCATTGAACCACAACATGGGTTTGATCATGTGACCGTCTGTCTCTCTTTGTGCTTCAGAATCGCTTTTGAGCTTTGTGGATGACATCTGGTCTGGTGCCAGGTCTCCATGCGTGATGTTAGGAGACATTCCCAACCTCCTCTCCTCATCTGTCAGCATGATCGTTCGATGCCTGGAGCCTGACACCACATATATGTAAGATACTCTCTTTTTCTACTTGGAACATCTGGCAGTTGTTTAGCATGACTGCATGCTAAAAGTGTTATACCAGGGTGTAATGACAACAACTTCAATTTTACATTTAACACATGTACACGAATAAAGGATTATGTATTTGCACTTTGAACTATGAGATGTAAAACTTTGAGTATCAAAAGTGTGCAAACTTGCCTCCATGACCAAAACACAGCAAAACTGCAAAAAACACATTTATTTATAACAAAATAAATTCAAAACATTGGGTAAAATATGGTAATGGTTTAATTTCATTTGAACATGCATCAGCTTACAATTGAGTGCATCCCATAATTACTTCCCAGTTCCACATGTCCAAAAGGAGTAAGAAGAAGCAAAGCTTATTAAATCCTACCCCTCCATCTGGTACTTTTACAATCACTAACTGTTACATTTGTTCACTTCCTGCTTTCCTAATATAGTTTTAAGTATATATAAGTTTTTATTATTTTTTAATTTTTATTTTAATTTTATTTTTGTCACGTACCGAAGTACGAGGTGATAAATTGAATATTTTTATAGTTAGAGTTGGAAAACCTGATTACCACCTTCTTAATGTATATTTTTTTAACAATCTAAGAGCCCTCTCGACAAGAAGTAACACCTTTATGTTTGTATTGTCATAATCTTCAGTCTCTTATGGTATTCTTGTGTTTTCTCCATTTCATTCCTTCTATTTTTGCTGTTCAGATTCTGAAAAACTCCTGAGCTGGGCTCGGTAACTGTTACATTTGTTCACTTCCTGCTTTCCATAATACAGTTTAAGGTTTTTGTTGGTTTTTTTGGGTTTTTTTTAATAATGCACCTCGTACCAAAGTACAAGGTGATATGACCATACAATGACATAATGGGTACCATAGTAACTGTCAATATCACTCACTAAACAGCTTGTCCAGCTTGTAGTAAGGATAATTCATAATGCCGCCTAGAACACACTAACTCCTTATTTCTAAAATCACAAATACTTCAACTTGCTGATATAGTTCATCTTCAAACAGCTAAAATAATGCATAAGGCTAAAAATAACCAATTACCTAAAAATGTCATCCAATACTTCTCTACAAGAGAGGAGAAATATGATCTCAGGGAAGAAGTACATTTGAAACACTTATATGCTAGGACTACGTTAAAAAGCCATAGCATTTCAGTATGTGGAATCAAACTATGGAATGGATTGAGTAAGGAAATCAAACAATGCACAACGATGAGCCAATTCAAGAAACAATACAAGCAGTTGATGTTTAAACTTAATAGCCAAAAACTTACCACTTCCACACAGATAGGGAGGATAACTGTTAACAGTCATTTAACCTTTAACATGAACATTAATCAAACGTAATAATTTTTTCTGGGTACATGATACCATACAGCATCCATATCAAACTTGCGCGGGCCGCATTGACATTAAACTTTCATATCAAGGCGGGGGCCTCAAACTAGTGTCCTGCGAGCCACATTTGGCCCGCGGGCCGCGTGTTTGAGACCCCGGCTCTACGACATCTGCGGTGCAACACCAACTAAATGTGCTTTTCATCCCAACAGCAGGACTCATGAATTCTGAATTATCTGTCTATCTCCTAATATCTTTTAGTGGCAGCTGCCTTCCAACCACTGAGAGGAACTATATGTACAGTATGTGCATACATTATGTCATCATGTGTGGGATACCTTTGTATTTCTTCCAAACAGATCAGGCTCCGAGGTTGGAAATGTGATGAAATCTCTTGTTCAAAACTAACTTTTTCTTTTTCGACTCGGGTTTCAGTCAAGATCCCTGCAGGCCATGTTTGTAGACTGAGGATAACGCAATGTTCTTTTTTCTTCTGTGTGTTCCTCATTCTCAGCTTGCAGTGCAGGAAATGCACGTTTCAGCCACTAAGTGGGGATATATTCCTTCAGAGAAATGCTGGCATTTAACCTGGCGGGAGGAGGAATGCAAGTTCTTATCATACAAGTTGAATTCCCTTCAATAAGAAACAGAACACATTCTCACTCTGGCATGTGGAAACTACGGCCTATTAATCTTTTAAAACTGCCCTGCCCTACTTTTCAGCATATTTTTATTTTACAAAATCTTTAATACAGACACTGTTGTCCATTTGTAATGCTATCTTCTTTTAAACATTTGCTCATTTGAGAATAATTTCTGACCCTGAAGGCAATGACCCTCAAACAATGCACAACAATGAGCCAATTCAAGAAACAATACAAGCAGTTGATGTTTGCTAAATACAAGGATGAAGAGTCTTGAACCAGTCATGATGTGCTATATATATCACTATATTGACACTTACTATGGTACACATTATGTCATTGGATGCTCATATCACCTCGTACTTCAGTATGTGACAAAAATAAAAAAATTTAAAAATAATAAAAAAAATTAACTATATTAGGAAAGCAGGAAGTGAACAAATGTGTCTTGTGTTATTTGTGCAGAGATCATCGTGAGAACCAAAAAGCCAGAAAAGTCCCAGGCAAAAAATAAAAATAAAAATAACCTTAAACTGTATTATGGAAAGCAGGAAGTGAACAAATGTAACAGTTATTGATTGTAGAAGTACCAGGTGGAGGGGTAGGATTTAATAAGCTTTGCTTCTTCCTACTCATTTTGGACATGTGGAACTGGGAACTGATTATGGGATGCATTCAATTGTAATCTGATGCATGTTCAAATGAAAATAAACCATGGGGGGCACGTACCATCAAATGAGAGGGGTGTGGAATTATGACAACCGCGGACCTTCCCCTATCACATAACCGTCAGAGAATGTCAGAACTGAAACATTTCATTGATGACTTTTAAACATGTGACTGTGCACCGTGTGTTGGAAAAAGTTGAAAACACAGCAAACTCGGCGTACAATTTATACAGTAGCAGTCAAAAGTTTTAGAAAACTCCAACTTGTCTGGAGGAAAAACCGTAAGTGTCAAGATGGTCTGCCTGTTTTTAATTCCATTCAAAAGAATTAGCAGCAGCAATTATCATTATATTTATCATAATATTTATATTTATCATTTTCAACATTCATTCATTCATTTTCTACCGCTCACGAGGGTAGCGGGGGTGCTGGAGCCTATCCCAGCTGGAGCCTATCCCAGCTGTTTATTATTTATTTATTTATTCATACCTATGGACAATTTGGAGTGGCCAATTAACCTAGCATGTTTTTGGAATGTGGGAGGAAACCGGAGTACTCGGAGAAAACCCACGCATGCACGGGGAGAACATGCAAACTCCACACAGAGATGGCCGAGGGTGGAATTGAACCCTGGTCTCCTAGCTGTGAGGTCTGCATGCTAACCACTCGACCGCCGTGCCGCCCCATTTTCAACATCAAAACTTCAATTTTCAGTTTCAAACTATTTTTTCCAAGTAAAAAACTTCCTACTATACATAGCTTCATAACTGGTCTGCCTCTGGCCTTGGAGTTTTTTGTGAATCAACAACTTTGCCTAGACCTGTTCAAGCTGTAGTGCATGTGAATGAAAGGTTTCAGCCATTAGGTGTAGACGTTAATACGTGTTCATCGATTGGGACGCTAGGTACTCATCACAAACTGGAGTCAACAAACTCAATTTACTTCAACTAGAAATGCAATCGATTACGGTGAGATGGTTAGTGTAGCCTACTATAATATCGCCTTCTATAACTTAATATTGCAATGTTTTGTGTGTGTGTGCATCGATGTAGGTTTCGACTGTGGGCAGTAGACAACACTGGGCGCCGCTCCAGTCCAAGTGAGGTCACCATCAAAACTCCATGCCCTACTGTGGATGATGTCAAGGCACAAGGTGGGGGAAGAAGCACAGGCGAAGGGTTGAACCATTGGTCGATACCATTCACACGTGCCTCACAGAGAACAGTTTGGTTCGTGATGTGATGTGTAGCTTCTCATTATTTGATTTACTGGGTAAAGAGATCATATCCCAAGTAAATGTGAAGTTATTGAAAAGCTAAAAAACTGATTTTTTTTTCTCCCCAACAATCGGAAAGTGCCACTGAGACTGACAAATAGGATTTGAATACACTGAAAAAGGTTAGGCAATATTTTATTTGAAAATTTTCAGATTAGCTAGTGTGGATTTGTGGACTGGAAAACACAATGGGTACTTCCTTACATCCATTTCAAATTTAACAATTATATTACAAAAATGCCGAAAGTTAGGATCGGTGTTCCAAAAGGTGGTCCAACTTTGTCCGACTTGTGTTGTGTTGTGCTGTTGGAAGGTGACTTGCTTTTCTGTTCATGTTTGCAACTGACCAAGCCTGCAGTTATGATTCTATCCTGGAATCGTGCATATCATTAAAATCTTCCAAGTGACATATAACACATCTAACGCACAAACAGGGGGCGGCAAAAAAATAATACAGAAGGACAAAGGGATTAAAAATTCATTTTCTTTTTGGGCAGCTGTAGTTTTTTTGTGGGTCCAATTGTGGATTCAAGTGTGATTAATCAGTCTGAGAGTCTTTTGTTCCAGAAAAAACAGAGACACGGGGGAGGCTCTTCGTGTTCTGTGACCGATTTACAAGACAAACATGTTCTTTGCTGATTATAAATGATGATAGCACATGGTTTAACAGTCAGTCGACTGCTGATTTGTTCATTGAAATGAGCTGTTGCATTATGCACCGATGACTGAATTATGCGCCATTCGGGCCACGCTGTTGTCAGTTTTATTGCCTGGAAATGGCGTGTTGTGAAATACAAATCCGACATTGGCCTGCGTTTATATTTGTCTTGAACAGACTATTACTGGCATCCAAAATATCTCGATTGTAGCTTGTCATGAAAAGCACCGTTTACAACGTGACGGCCCCACTTTCTGCAAAAGTCACATCGCTGTTTGAGAGTATTTTTGCCAAAGTCCATCATTGCCGCATGAAGTGAATTAAACGTTTTGTTTGTGCCTTTCCAGAAATAGCAGATAAAATTTACAACCTCTTCAACGGCTACACCAGTGGGAAGGAGCAGCAGACGGCGTACAACACGTTGATGGACTTGGGCGCCCCGACACTGCACCGGGTGCTCTACCACTACAATCAGCGTTACGAGAGCTTTGGAGAGTTCACCTGGAGGTGCGAGGATGAACTCGGACCAAGGTGCAGTCATTGTTTACTTCCTGCTTTCAAAACACAGTAGTAGTATTTCCAAAAGCATTCTAGCAATGGCGGGGGGGTGCATTTGGTACCTGAGCCTTCAATTGTTTTTTTTGGTTTGGTTTTATTTCATTTTGAACATGCATCAGATTACAATTGAATGCATCACATAATCAGTTCCCAGTTCCACATGTCTAAAAGGAGTAGGAAGAAGCAAAGCTTATTAAATCCTACCCCTCCATCTGGTACTTTTACAATCAGTAACTGTTACATTTGTTCACTTCCTGCCTTTCCTAATATAGTTTAAGTTTATTTATTATTATTATTTAAAATGTAGTTATTTTTAATAATAATATATTATAATATCATAACAGTTGTTTTTGTAGACCAGTGATTCCCGAAGTGTGGGCCGTGGTGGTACTGCAGGTGGGCCATGAGAGGTCATTAAAAATATGATTCATATTTGCAAAGATTTTTTTTTATTTATTGTAAAATATTTATTGCATGATTAAAAAAATACTTATAGGCCCAAGTAATATCCTTTTGAGTGTTATTGACCTGTCACAATATTTTAGGAATCTTATACAGTTTATGATTGGAACGTAGGGGGTGCATTTGGTTTTTTTGTTTTTTTAATAATGCACCTCATACCAAAGTACCAAGAATTATCATGTCCATTAAATCCTACCCCTCCATCTGGTACTTTTACAATCAGTAACTGTTACATTTGTTCACTTCCTGCTTTCTTAATATCGTTTAAGTTTTTTTTTTTTGTCCCATACCAAAGTACGAGGTGATATGACCATACAATGACATAATGGGTACCATAGTAACCATCAATATAGTGATATATATAGCACATCAAGACTGGTTCAAGACTCTTCATCCTTCATCCAGACTCTTCAATAGGGACTTAATCAGAATTTTTCTTGGCTTGTCGTGTTCAAAAGTATGAATGAATGAATCTGAAGAACTGGTTTGAACCAGTGTAGTGACAAGCTATAGGAAGCTGTGATGCTAATCATCTTTGACTCAAGGGTCGCCAACCTAACCTGACAAGCGTCTGTTAACAGTTCATGCATGAAATAAAACTCAAGAAAATGTACGGACGATCTTCTCAGCCTCTTCAAGTGCAGGCTGGCTTTAGTCCAAAACAACTTGACATCTATAAAACTGGAGTATGCAGAAAATAGGGCAGACCAATGTGTTTTCCAAGCATTGTGATCTATAAAAAAGGTGCTTAGAGCCGTTGTACTTCCCAAAGTGCTGTCTTCGTTTGTTTGAATTTGGAAAATGTATTGGAAGTTTTCTTCAACTGTGATCATCACCAAAGGTCATTTGGTAAAGCTCCTACAGGGAGGGCCCCAAACTTTCCGTACAAACAAGCAGCATATAAAATAGTACCTTCATGTTTTATAAGCAGACATGTGTCTCATATAAAACCTAAATGGCAGTTTGTGGTACACGCTTTTATTTTGGCAGGTTGGCAGGGGAAACTGATTAGTCAAGGCTCCCCTCTTCCTACCGTTTATTGGTGGATCCCCCTGTAAATGTAAGGTACTTGTTAATGGCTATTTGTTCTGTTAATATACACGTAAATTACCAGTATTATTAATAGCAGTAGTATTATTAGTGCAAGCCAAGGTGTGACTACAACAGAATGGAGTACAAAGATCTCTTTTTTTTGACGGTGCAAAAGGAAAATGTGACTTACCAACAGTGTGCGTGCAGTTCAGTGAAAGAAAACATTGATCATCAAATCTCCGCTTGGCATCTCTGTGTGGAATTTGCATGTTCTCCCCGTGCATGCGTGGGTTTTCTAAGTGGATTCCGGTTTTCTCCCACATTCCAAAAACATGCTAGGTTAATTGGCGACTCCAAATTGTCCATAGGTATGAATGTGAGTGTGAATGGTTGTTTGTCTATATGTGCCCTGTGATTGGCTGGCCACCAGTCCAGGGTGTACCCCGCCTCTCGCATGAAGACAGCTGGGATAGGCTCCAGCATAGCCCTACCCTAGTTAGGATAAGTGGCATAAAAAATGTATGGATGGTATTAAACCATTTTGGGTACAGTGAGGGATCATAAAACTGCTTAACTTTTGTGTAAACAGCATTCATTTAAATCAATGAATTTCAACAATGTTTAATACATTAAAATCAAATAAATCAATAAATGCAAAAATACATTTGAAAAAAAACTTAACACTACACTTAACACTTCCACACTAACATACAGTACAGTACATGCAAAACTATACATTAAGTAACAGATTTTTATAGTTTAGAAATTCTACTTTTACATGCAGAAAACCATTTCAAATAGAAAACATGACTATTGAAAGGGATGAATTAGCATTTAGCAGAATTAGAATCATACTTTCATTAAAGATGGGATTCTGGTGGTGGTTGATCTCGCTGCCACACGGTGTCTTTGGGAAATAGTCACGTCTTCAGTGAGGGTAAAAGGAACCTTAAATTCTCATTTAGCTTTTCATTCATCATGTATATTTGTTTTATTCTTGTAAAACGATATTGGTAACATTTTTGACAGTCAACAGTGATGACATCATAGGCGGGTGACCCTAACCCTAACTTCTGGTTGCACAGTTGGACTCTGGTCTAAATTTGTAAATCTGGTGTAAAAACTAGTGTAAATTTTCGATGTTAACCGAAAAACATGCTAACCAGGGCAGACACTAACCAAGGCGCTACCGTATATACATATAAACTGTAATAGTACGTCAAATGTTAAGAAACGTTAAGAAAAGGTTACATATTTTTGTCATAAATTGAACATTTTCAAGCATAAAAATGGCTGAACTAAAATACAAATAAAAGGCATTCAGAAGATGCATTCAAAAACGTGATGATATGTCGTATTCTACAGTAATGTAATGTTGGGTGAGACACACAAGCACCAGCATTTGATAGCCCGATAATCCCGAATACGGCCTGCTGTGTTCAGTCGGATCCCACGCCAAGCTAAAGCTCAACTCCGATCACCTGACATCACTTCCTGTCCATCCCCCCAACTCATATTTAGAGCAACAAGCACAAGTCAAATTTATGTCTTATTATGTCTCCTATATTGGGTGAAGGGAGTGTAAAAGTGACTATGGGGCGCCATTCCATGTCTTGAGGGCTCTAATAATGCCAAATAATGTATTTCATAAAAGTATAAAGAGGCTTTCTATGCTCTAATCATGAAAATATTCCATCCTTAAATAGGGAATGCCACTTTATGGAAATTCACTGATTACGACTGGGTCTGGAACCAATTAGTTGTGATAAATGAGGGATGACTGAAATCATAATAATTCTAAACGCTAAATGTAATAATAATAATGTAATATTAATCTAATGAATGTGATTAGTTTGTAACTTATTTTTACCTCGCATATTTGGCATTTGGGAAAAAAATGTTTTCCATCCAAAAGTGTATGTGAACAAGCGTAGACGGTAAACAACATAGCAGATGGACACTTGAACGCACCGTAGGAAAAACTGAATACGTAACATCACACACACACACACACACACACACAGTCTCATGTTGCCAAAGCAGCTAAAAATGTTGTGAAGAAAACCTCCTAACGTCTTTTGTCACAAGCAATGCTAGTAAGTAGATTAAGTTTTGATTAATTAATCTTTTATTTATTAACTAAGTAGATTTTTATGAGCTGATAAAAAGAAGCCGTGTGGGCTTTGATTCAACATCAACTCCAAATAAGCAATACCGGGAAACTAATGAATGACTTTGCCGCTGCCAAAGATATTCGGACATTCCTGTTTTTCGAAACATGTTGACTCACATCGACCATACTCTTTGGCCTTTCTTGGTTTTCTGCTTCAAAGTCGAAGTCGAACTCACCAAAGGTTTGACAGGTCTTCTATCAGGGGGGGCCAGACCTTGTCATCACGTCGGGAGTGCCTGTGATTTAAGGCGCACCACTCGGGCTGCTTCCTCAGAAATTGAAGATGCTTTGGCAAGACGGAAGAATACGTTTTCTGCTCACTCACCATGTCCTTGGTTGCGCCCGTAGTGGAGTGCAGACGTTAATAAAACATGAAATCCATATTTTTCCATGTGCTTTTTCCACGTTTTGAAGTGCTGCCATATTTAGTACTTACCTTCGGAGTTTCTCTCGGGAAATCTTCACCACATTTATGACATTTTATGGATGAGCACAAGGACAAGTATATAGAGGGTATATTTGATGAAAGTTTGACAGAATTTAAACCTGTACCACCGCTGTTCTACACCAAGCACACAAATCCCACAATCCTTTGGCATTGGCGCACTGAGCATGTGCAATAACCACATTTTACCTTTTTATATGAGCCAATTTTTTATAACGGTTATTTGGTTCCAGACCCGACTGTGATAAGTGAATGTCCACAAAGTAGGATTCCTTATTGTTTTCCAAGTTGTGTACCATTTCTAAATACTTATACTTACATTATTAGAGCCCCGAGACATGACATAACACCCCTATAGTCACCATAACAGATTCATTCATTCATTCATTCATTTTCTACCGCTCCCAGCTGTCTTCGAGCAAGAGACGAGGTACACCCTGGATTGGTCACCAGCCAATCACAGGGCACATATAGACAAACGACCATTCACACTCACATTCATACCTATGGACAATTTGGAGTGCCCAATTAACCTAGCATGTTTTTGGAATGTGGGAAGAAACCGGAGTACTCGGAAAAAACCCACGCATGCACGGGGAGAACATGCAAACTCCACACAGAGATGGCCAAGGGTGGAATTGAACCCGGGTCTCCTAGCTGTGAGGTCTGCGCGCTAACCACACGCCCGTAATAAGCCATATAAGACATAAATAAGACTTGGGTGTAGCAATAATGTTTGGTGAGACACTGACACCTAGTGACCAGTGTAGATTAGTACATCTTTGAATACGTCCTCTTAATGCCGTATATTTGTGTTTTACTTCGTGTAGCCATTTTTATGCCATTTTATGTGCTTGAAAATGCTTAATTTAGGCAAAAAATACTTATATACAACTATATAGTATATATATATACTTTTACTAATAATAGTCTGTATTCGACCACGAAACAGCATGATTAATTACCGTATTTTCTGGACTATAAGTCGCTCCGGAGTATAAGTCAAACAAGGCCAAAAATGCATAATTCAGTACAAAAAACATACATAAGTCACATTTTTTTTGGAATTGATTTTATAAACAAACTTGACCAAAACAGACATTACGTCCTCTTGGAAGGCAAGTTCTAATAATAAAAGAATAGAGAACATGCTGAATAGGTGTAAGATATGCTAACACAATGCTTATTCAGCTACACCAAAAATAAACATAAACAGAAAAGGTGTCCAGTGTTTATGTAACATAAACACTTTTTTCATTTATGAGTCGCTCTGGAGTATAAGTCGCAGGAACAGCCAACCTATGAAAAAAGTGCAACTTATAGTCCGGAAAATACAGTATTTAAGAGGTCCATTGGAATTCCATGAGTGATGGATGGATGGATGGATGGATGTAGTTTCATGATCTGTGTACTGTGTTCCAACAGGAAGGCTGGCCTCATCCTCTCCCAGCTGAATGAACTATCCCCTTGGTGTAAAGGTCTTCTTCAGGAACCCAAGATCGGCCTTCGCAGGATGTCTCTCAAGTTCCTTTCCTGCCGCTACACTGACACCAAGACCTTTGGAATGAACTGGGCAGACATGGGCCAGGACGTACACAAAGCCTGCGATGAGCAGATGCTCACCGTCATGTACAACGACTACGGCGAACCCAAGGAGTTCTGACTGGATTTCCCTCGGAATATTCCAGCATAGTCCAGCAAAGGCAATGTTTCTAACCTTCCACGTTTGTGTCACTGATAGGAGCCTTGCAGCTTTACTTGTCTTGACTGTGCTTTTTCTAAATAGAGGCCATTTATACACTTTAACAGCTAAGTACAATACTTCATGTATTTGATCTAGTCGTGTTAACCATACAAGAATGGGATGATGACTTGCTGGACAATTTCTCAAGTGCTTCACCATCCTGCTATCATGCGACTACAGATGCCGCTACATCGTGCACATTATATCATCACAAAAACAAGTACAGGAATTATTTTCTAGAGGGTTGTTCTCAGCACGGGGCTGCACGGTGGACGAGTTCAATCCCATGTTCTCCCCGTGCATGCGTGGGTTTTCTCCGGGTACTCCGGTTTCCTCCCACATTCCAAAAACATGCTAGGTTAATTAGCGACTCCAAATTGTCCATAGGTATGAATGTGAGTGTGAATGGTTGTTTGTCTATATGTGCCCTGTGATTGGCTGGCCACCAGTCCAGGGTGTACCCCGCCTCTTGCCCGAAGACAGCTGGGATAGGCTCCAGCACTTCCCGCAACTTCTTGTGAGGATAAGCGGTAGAAAATGAATGAATGTTTTCAGTACGCTTTCTTCGACAATAAAGAATTATTCAGGCTCTTTAGTGATTAAATAATTCCATATTTGACATGTTCTTGTAATAACGATGAATGATTATACTGCCGTCATGACGCCCATGATGCTTTCACTGGCTCCCACTTAGCATCCAACCTGCATTAGATACAGTCAGGAAAAAGAAATAGTATTCAACGGAGGGAAATAAGTATTTGATCCCAGTACAAAAGTTTTTTTTAGTAGTCCCCACCTCCATTTTGGTGTCATCGGAGTACCCCCCCCCCCATTTCCTGTCAATCACCACGACAGCAAAGTGTCTTATTAATGTCTTATTATCTTGCTGACTGGTGCTCCCAACTCCCTTGACATCATCAACCACTTCCTCCCTCGTCATTCCAGGCTGCTGCTTCACCTTTTCTCACAAATATTCTTACCTCACCAGGTGAAATCGTGCATGGAGCTCCAGTGCCAGGGTCTTTGGTCTTGCCCACGGTGTTGGTGTTGCAAATCCGTTCAGATTCGGAGTCCTTTCTTAAAGGTACAGGACTCATTTGTGTGTTTTATGGACACATATCCGATCTGTTTGCTGGTTGGTATAGGGATCAAATACTTATTTTCACTCAATCAGTCACAAATTCTTTCATAGTGTTTTTTTTCTGCCTTAAAAAATATAATATCACTCTGTTGGCATAAATCTACTGTTCATAGGAAACGTAATAAACCGGCAGGGGATCGAATACTTATTTCCTCCAGTTCTCATCAAAGGCATGCATACATTTACAGCTCTCTATCAATTCAGAATAAAAAAATTTTTTTGGTATTAAAATTTTATGAAGACAGCAAATGTGAGTCAAAGTCAACAGAAAGAAAGCCGGTGTGATGTTTACACGGAAAGTTGAGTTTGATGCGTGTTGATGATGCAACAGATGGCACGGGTGATTGTTGAACGACACGTAGCATTTTTCCAAAGTAATACGTTTACATCCAACCCCTTTAGCAAATTTGGAATGAAGTTGTAACCGATGTGGACTTCATGGTCATTACTGTTCGATGTATTCCTGGAACTGACGACAAAAAAAAAAAGTGATGATTCTGTAATCGTTTACACGAGCTTTGTCTTGATCCCTTTCTTTTCTGTTGTTTTATTTGATGTTATGTAATTCTACTACTATACAGTTTGGTGTCAAAGAAATGTACAGGTCAGAAGTTTACATTAATTTTGCAACTTAATCCTTTATTTCATTCATTCTTTCTGCAGGATGAAATGATTTTTAAACACTAAAATATGTCTCCTTTTGAAATTAGACAAAAAAGTTTTTAAAAAGTTAATTAAAAATTCTACACCCAATTCATGTTCTTCCGTAAAAATGCGTATTGTCATTCCATCCTGCAAAAAGGAACATCTCAAATAAATGATTAAGGGTCCAGTGACGACTTTTTGACCACCACCTGTATATCCTGAACAAAGTTCATTTCAACTAGATGCTTAGATAGAGTATACGTATGTAATATCAAAATATCATACCTGCATTGTATCACCACAGAGTAGTATCTTCTGGATGTAAAAACATGTACAGGTGGGATCAATGAAGATATGTGCTTGAGTAGATCATGTTAGCTGCTAAACGGTATTGTAATATTTGCTGTGGCGTTCTAATGTGAAAAGCAGATTTGTTGAATTTTTAAATATGATCAAAATATTGTTGGATATTTTACCTAACTCCAGAAACATATACCCGTATTTTCCGGACTATAAGTCGGCACTTTTGTTCATAGGTTGGCTGTTCCTGCGACTTATACTCCAGAGCGACTTATAAATGAAAAAAGTGTTTATGTTACATAAACACGGGACACATTTTCTGTTTATGTTTATTTTTCATGGAGCTGAATAAGCATTGTGTTAGCATATCTTACACCTATTCAGCCTGTTCTCTATTTTTTTATTGTTAGAACTCGCCTTCCAAGAGGACGTAATGTCTGTTTTGGTCATGTAGTTTTTAAAATAACCCGCAAAAAATGCGACTTATACTCCAGTGCAGCTTATGTTTTTATTTTTCTACCTAATTATGCATTTTTGGACTTGTGCGACTTATACTACGGAGCGACTTATAGTCCAGAAAATACGGTACTGTAATATTTTCAAGTACATGTCAAAGGTAACAATCTGCATGGTCCTGTCTATCAATGTATGTGGCTTTTTCACTTTGCTACTTCAACAATAAAGACGTGAAATATGCTCTCTACTTCAAAATGAAACATATCCATTTTCATAAGTTTTTGCTAATATACACCACCACTCAAAAGTTTGGGATCACTTGCAAATTTCAAAAATTGTTTTCCCAAAAAAAAACACATTTTCATGCATTTCACAAACAATTTTTTCCATATCACAAACATTTTTATCCATTTCACAAACAATTAAAATGAATCAGATGATTTTCACAGAAGGATGTACATTTTTGTCCACCCTCGGCCATCTCTGTGTAAAGGTTGCATGTTCTCACCGTGCATTCGTGGGTTTTCTCCAGGTGCTCCGGTTTCCTCCCACATTCCAAAAACATGCTAGGTTAATTGGCCACTCCAAATTGTCCATAGGTATGAATGTGAGTGTGAATGGTTGTTTGTCTATATGTGCCCTGTGATTGGCTGGCCACCAGTCCAGGGTGTACCCCGCCTCTCGCCTAAAGACAGCTGGGATAGGCTCCAGCCCCCCCGCCACCCTCGTGAGGAAAAAGCAGTAGAAAATGAATGAATGGATCTACATTTTTGCATAGAGGCCTACTATCAACAACTGTCAGTCCTCTGCATCAATTTCCTGGTATGGCTGCTAATCCAAGTTCATCATTTTATAAGGCTAATAGATGATTAGAAAACCCATGTAAAAAATCTCTTACCATGCTGTTAACTACTCCCTTCAGAGAGCAAAGAAGGTGTCGATCTTGCTGACACATCATGTCTTTGGGAACAGTCACATCAAGAACCACATCTTCAGTGAAGGTAAAAGCAACCTTAAATGTCAATTTGTTCCCTTCTGTCATTATTTATATGTATTTATATGCATTTCAAATAGTTTTCTGCATGTAAAGATAGAATAGTAAAACTATAAATAGTTGTACTACGTATTTGTAACCAAAGACACTGGAAAAACTGGACATCAAATGCCTGTTACGTTTTGGATGTAACCAATGTCGAATCCTCATTGAAGTCGCAGGGGGTGCTGGAGCCTATCCCAGCTGTCTTTGAGTGAGAGGCGGGGTACACCCTGGACTGGTTGCCAGCCAATTACAGGGCACATATAGACAAACAACCATTCACACTCACATTCATACCTATGGACTCCCAAGCCCAAGCGGAGAATCGAACCCAGGTCTTCCCGATCCCCTCACTGTGTGATCAACATGCCACCGTGTGGCAAGCGTGCCCTCTAAGCCCATTTACAGGTATTTGAACAGTCGTCGTGCAATGACCCGAATTTTACAAGAATTTTACAACTCAGTAAGCGTCAGAGAATTAACAGTGCATATGCTTTGCTTTTTCTTTGGCTTTTTGGTAATGAACATTCTGCCCAACCTTTCAGGGATTGGGTCACATGCAACAATAGAGTGCCCAAATTCCGTACCTTAGTTTACGTTCTTCCAGTTTTTGTCACAGCAACCAACACTTCCTCCATTGTGTAAATCGGAAACAATAAGCAATGATCACACAATTAAAAATGTTTTTAAATTGTATTACAAAATACAGGATGCAGCACTGGACTCTAACGTAGACAAGGATGAAGTGCATAGAATGAAAGTACACATTTATACAAGGTTTACTATGTTGGTACTTGTACCTTGTCGTTTTGCCAACTTCAATAGTCTAAGAAGAGAAGACAGAATATTTAAGAGCATCTATTCTATTCATGGACAAAACATGAGCCAGTGATGGTGAATATGACAATAATATACACAACCCATCTTGTACTATGTTGTTTACTGTGAATACTACGTTACCTGACTAGAAAGAAGTTTTAGGTTTGAACAGTTATTAGTTTGAACAGAGACATTTACATGTCGAAAGTTAATGTTTCAGCAAAGAATTGCTAACCCGAACTAAAAGCAAAACCTGATAAACAGAAAAAAAAATATCAATCAGTTAAAACAGGAGTGTCCAAACTTTTTCCACCGAGGCCCACATTCTGAAAAATGAAAGTTATAGATACATATTTCAAAAAATATATGCTATAGGTGTAAAAGCTGATTATTAGTATAAGCTATCAACCAATTATGTTTTCAGTTTTCTTCTTAAATAAACGTTGAAAATGTTCCTCTCACAAAATTATGACTTTATTCCCATAACATTTTGACTTTATGTCCATAGTATTAGAACCAACCAAATTTTGTTCCAACTTAAAAAAAAAACAACAAAAACCATTGTTCTTTAATGTTTCAGCTCTATGCTGCTAAAATTAGTTTATTCTTGTAAAATTGCAACTGTTTCCTTTTTGGAATACGACACTTTTTGTCTTAATAATTTGACAAATTTTCCAACTATTCTCGTAATTATGATTGATTCATTCTTTATTCATTGACATCTTGACTTACTCATTCTTGGAACATTATAACTTTTATTCATTTTTGTTTCTTAATATTAATTATATATTATATACTAATTAATATTAATTAATATTAATAATTTTTTGGTTGTTTTAGTGTTCTGTATTAATTTTTTTTATATTCTTAGAATTCTTTTTTTTTGTGTATGGCAGATGGTATTGTTGATCTAAATGCCCTTACATGCTATACAGATTTGCTCTTTGTCAGGAAAGATGTAAGTAAAGATATATAGATGTAAAAAAAAAAAATTAAAATTAAAAAAATAAGAATGAGACACCCCTGATTCGCGTCTGTATGTTAGCATACAAGATTTGTATGGGATTGGAAAGTGCAGTATTAAAATATAAAAGTACGGCTATGCCACACATCATGTTTGAGAATGTTACATGAGGAGTTAAGAACATATTCACCAAATCACGTACACGCAGTATTCCCACTATGACCTTTTTCCATAAAAAATGTCCCCAAATTTAAACACATTGCACTCATAATCTGAGATTGTTGTTTGTTTATATTACTTCTGCATTTCCTTTTTTATTTTACAACACTTGAGCTCTTTCAGTTGAGCTAATCTAACTTATCCTCCCACCTCCGGGTCCTTGGCTTTCTTCTTGTTCTTGTTCTCCTCAGCATCCAGATCGAGGCACGTGCACTCATCTTGATTGCAGTCGGCGCCAAATTGAATAACCTGACCAAAAACAAGCATAACCTCACTTCCTGAAAATGACAACACAACATTACATTTTTGCTGTACAGTAATCCATTGCCATCATGGCTGTTTGGTGGTTGAATATAGCCTATTACTAGTACATATTGTGTACTAATATTGTGTGGATTTTTTCCCTAAATTAAGCATTTTCAAGCATAAAAGTGGCTAAATAAACACAAATATAAGGCGTTCAGAAGAGACATTTTCTACACTGGTTAGTCGGTGTCAATAATAATAATAATAATAATAGTAATACACTGATGAGACAATCACAGTACTGCACAGAACAGGAAGTAACACAAAAAACAACAAGGAATTCTCACAATGCTAATGTGTGAGTTTATATTATGTCTTATTTTCTCTTATTACCCCGACTGTACATGTTAATATTTTGAATAAGAGTCAAGAGGTGACTATGGGGGTATTTCCTATCTAGAGGGCTCTAATAATGTTAAAAAGTGTATTTTGAAGGTCATAAACAAGCTTTCTATGCTCTACCTACATAAATATGACATTTTTAAAAAAGGGATTCTACTTTGTATGCAAAGTATGTATATGCATACATACATACATACATACATACATACATACATACATAATAGGCTTTTCCACCCATATCACACAGCTGAGACACAGTTTTTTCCTAAAATATATATATAACTTCTTATCATATCTACATGTGTTGTGTTACAAAATATAAAAGTGTCTCTATAAAAGGAAATATTAGTTTTGAATAATCAAGATATTCTGACACATTGACATGTTTTACATTCGAGGCACACCTTGTCATTTGGCAAACAGTAGCCACGTTTATATGAGGTGTTTTTCGTCATTCCGAATGGAATCTTTCTGAATGACTTTTATGAAAACAATGGTATACATAGAAAGGAATATTCCAATCTCTGGTCTACTATAATCAAACAGAATAGTCAATGGGGCATGCACTGTAAAACTTAAACACTTTTCTTTTGGAATGAGGTGCATTCAAAGGTTAAATTCCTTCTGTTTGAGCAAATAAACCCAATACAAGCGAAATATTTGTGTCCATGTATACTAAGGGTGTGGAAAATAATCGATATTAATCCATACATCAATGCGCATGCGCGCGAGGCGAGTGCATCGGCTCAATCACCCGGTATGGATGCAACTGACGGGTGAATCTAGATTCATCGCGATGCGTTTGTGGGTATCGGTAAAAATCCGATGCAAGCGCCGTTTTATTAATGTTCAATTTCGCAACATATGCTGTTCCCCAGGTGCCATGAATGCACCATGATTATTTGACGTTTTGTATTGAATACGAACGGAAGCCGTGAGGCACATACAACTACTAGTAAAACAGCATTGACGTTCCTAGCAAGCAGCAGCGAGGAAGTTTCTATATTTAACCCCCCCGCAACGTGTTGGCAATGGTATGTTTGGAAACACTACGGATTCGCAAAGAACGACGGAAAGCTCCACAATACGTCCGTCATTTGCAAAGAAGTCGTCAAGTCTACCGCAACCCCCCCCCCCTGTCTAGTTCCTGGTCGGACACCGGGGAAGAACCAAGCAAATCAGGTCAGTGGATCTTCAGCTGCTTTCTAAATTGTCCAGGAGCTATTTGTCCGTCCCTGCAACAAGTGCCCCCCATCCCAATTTTAAAAGGATAGAAGTTGTTTTGCACTTTCTGCTGTATTAGCCTACCTGCTAGTGCATTCATATTAGCAGTATGTTTAGCAGACAGGAATATAAACAAACTTTGGTTCCACTGTTGAAAGCGTCACTTTAACTTTAATTTTTTTACAGCAGTAATTATTATTAATTGTTTGACTCCACCACTGCTATTGGAATTGCATAGCCGATGTGAAAGTGTGAGGAAAGTTGTTTTTGAAAAGTTGTTGCTGTTTTAAGATGGCAAAAAGAATGATCAAGAAGTGGTGCATAGTAAAAAGAAAAGAAAAGAAAAACAGCACTTTAATTGAATTTACTGCCAAGTGCCTGGAAGGACTAAAGCCAAATCCTTTTTGTATGACCATACTGAATTCCATTTTTTCCCTTTGCTTATTTGCATTATGTTGAATTGCATCATATCGCAAGAAATTGTACCATATTGTATTGGATTGCATTGATTTGAATTAAATGAGTATCGCATCGCATCGCATCGCATCGCATCGCATCGTATCACATCGTATCGCCAGAAAATTCCATGTATGGTTAAAGTATGGTATCGCTGTCAGTGCATGGAGATATGTATGGAATCGTTCTCAGTTCACACCCCTAACGTATACGTGGCATTCTTCACCTCAGCCTATGTAGTATTCTGGTCAATAGGGATCAATAATGTTACATTGATGACATTCAGGACATTGCATGAAGTCAGCTGCGTTGCGTCCGACATGATAGAGGGAAAAAAGTTATCCTCCCATTATGTGTGGAAGTGGTACGTTTTGGACTTCTTCTATTGTCCTTCTTCCCCAGTCGTTTGAAACGCTAAGAATAAATTAATTGGAGGCTAACTAGTTAGTTTGGGAGCATGCTATGTTTAAAGCGGTTTAAAGTCATAATGTTGCAAGAAGAAAATTGACAAAGATTTTTTAACAAGAAATTTTAATTTTTAATTTTCCCACTAATGTGTCTTTTATTATTTTCTTATTGTTGTTATTGTTATTGTTGTTATTTTATTAAGTTCTTATCATATGGCAAAATATCAATGCTTGCATCCTTTCATTTTTCAGTATAGAAAGCTAGAAAACGCTCGGACACCGCTGGATTAGTGTTGGCCCAGGATGCAGATACATGGCGGAAGGTTGGTTAAATAATTTTTTTCAAAATAAAAGATCAGCTCACATGGAGTGGAATGACACACTAAAAGGAAAAGTACCAAAAAAACAAAAAAAAGTCTCAGAGTTACAGCTAAATCAAACCTAAAATCTCAACATGGGGGGGTGGAAAACAATAACAGGAAAGAAAGGAGACTGGAAAACAGCGGCAATGCTGTAGACTGCGTTGAACGCACAGGTCAGAGCAGTCCAAGGAAAACTAATAATCAAACAACTAGCAGAAGCAGCAGCTGAAGTGAATCGAACCCTAAATCCAAATCAAAGACAGGTGCGCTCCCCGGCTCCCTCTGACCAAAGTAATGGTAATGCATTCAGTCCAAATAGGAAACAGACCTAACTAAATAATCCACATCTGCATCCACGGCTGCCAAACAAACAGTCAACACCCTTTTGGTTTGTCAATGACTTCTAATAAAACCGTAAAAACGTACTGTAACTGTACTGTGTACTGTTACTGTGTGTTGGCTATTCTAATGCCTTGACTTCCTGTAGTGGCCGAGAAAAAGTAAGAAAAGTCTCAGGTGGTCAAAAGCTGCTTATTTTCTATTCCAGCTGAAAAGCCGGAGGGCAGAAGTGCAGAGAGATGAAATAGACCATGTTTTTATCGGGGGAAAGAGGGAATAGGAACGATCTGTATTTGCTTTCAGGAGGTCTCCTGCATGGAAGCACAGCACTGATGCCAGACATACATTTCTACTACTAGAAAGTCAAAGAATCTGGTGATTCTCCAACTAGTCACCAAAATCCATTTTGCAAACCCATCAATAGCCACGTTTACATGAGGAGTTTTTCTCTTTCCGAATGGAATCTTTCCGAATGACCTTTCCGAAAGCAATGGTATACATGGAAAGGAATATTCCAATCGCGTGTCTACATGGGTCGCTATAATCAACCAGAATAGTCAATGGGGCATGCCCAGTAAAACGTAAACACCAACATCACGTGATACCGACTTCCTCAAGTTTTTCTTTCACTTGTTGGAATAACTCCATATTGCCAGTTTTTCGTTCGTCCAGTCTTTAAATTTAGTTTGAATCAAAAACAAACTTTCCGCAACGGTCCAGTGCCGATTGCTCGCCTCCATTTTTTTAAATCAAAGAACGTCTCGAGCTGCGTGTTACGTCATATCTCATCATTCGCTGAAAGAACGCACCCGGGAACAGGAAAAGATAAAGTTCAATCTTGTTAATATTTTATAATTAAGCTCGGCACATGTTTTATATAGATATGTACTTTCTTTTTTAATAAAACTGGACTTGTGAATGGCGTATAGAAGGGTTTAGATTCTGTTCCACAGATGGCGCTAATGCACACGAAAGCTGCTTGCCAACCGCCAATAAACAACAGAAGAAGAAAAACACCACAAAGAAGAACACACCCTGACAACTTTCCAAAGATACTACCTCAATCGGATTGGGGAAAGGAATATTCCACCCATGTGAATCCGATTATATATTCATTCGGATTGGCACTTTTCTGTGGGAATGAGGTGTATAAAGGTTACATTCTTTCCGTTTGAGTAAATAACCCAAATGGAATTGGAATATTTGGGTCCATGTATACATGGCTTGTGATATGACAGATGTTATGTACAGGTATAGCATACATGGAAATGTACCTTTCTGGACGATAAAGTAGATGGGCAGCAATCACCTCCGTCATACTGGCAGTAGGCACGGTTGTTGATGGTGTCGCACCAGCCATCACCACCAAAAGGCTGCATACAAGTTGTGAAGAAGAAAGACTGCTGTTTGTTACCATTGTACAATTTCATCTGGTAGAATCAACTTCTGACCGGGGGTGGCCCAAGTGTGGCCCGAGGGCCATTTGTTGTCCATGGCTGTTTTGGGGTCTTTTTTTTTGTTTGGTTTTTTTTTTTAATCTGGAAAAATATAATTTAAAAAAAGATAAATTCAAAAATGAGTAGGAAAAAATTGAAGTGGTTATATATTTTTTAAAAAGGTGTAACCGAGGGGGTTGGTACATACAGTAATTCACCATGGAACTATTGAAGTTTGAGGGTGTTTCCACCCGAACAGTTCAGGCAGTAGGAAGAACCTGTTGTGTTTTTTTTGGCCTCTCCTTTTGTTGCAGCCAGAGAAAACTTTGTTTGTGATGTTGATTAGGTAGGTCCTTTGTTGATTAGGTAGGTCCTTTGTCCTGAACAGGACAAAAAAACGGATTATTTTATTATTATTTCAACTGTAGCTCCACTTCCTGGTATGCCTAGTAGATTATAAATTAGTACAGCATATTGTTTTGCTTGTGTATGGGTGTGTGTTTTTGTGGTAATTACATTGTGTGTTGCACATGTTGTGTTACTTTTGGTGAGCAAGGGTTGAGCGTCTGGGTTGATAAGATCCTGTTGGTTTCTGTTCACTAATAATCTGATCCATTGTATTCAAACTAATAAAGCAAGCCGAGGTCTAAAATAATTGAAAAAAGAATATGCAGGGATCCACAGTACTGTCAACTTTTTTTTTAATTTCTATCCTTTCAACTCTGAACCAACATTAACTTTTAATGATCCCACTTTTCTTCAGTGGATTAGCCCATTTATCACAAGTGCAGGAAATAAAAAGCCTACAGATATTCTGGCAGCAAAGTGGCAATTTATAAAGACCTTTAGCTGAATAGCACAGTGGCCCATGCCTGGGATGACATTTACACTAATTGTAATGATTTGCAGTTTTAAATAAGAGAGGGTAGGTCATGGAGGGTTATGGCGTCTGCATGAGGATAAGAAACACACACGGATATCATTTATTTGTTTGCCTGTTGTCATTTGCGTTGTTATGGAAGAGCGGGTTTTAGGGAATTGCAACATTCACAGCAAGATGGAAGGAAAAAGTTTGCTGGCATGTAAGAATATGTTTGATCAAAGGTTTGTGTTCCAACGGTAGTTCCAGGATTTCTCTCAAGCAAACAAATGGAAGCTAAATGAAATCTTGGGATTTGAAATGGACAGGTTGGAGTAGAATAGTGGTCACCTAAGATGTATACTAAATAAATGATCAGCAACAAAATCTATTTGTAGGTGTGTTCTTGATAAAGTACCCTACAGACGGATTAGAATCATGAAGTGAATTCCTTTATTTTTGTTTTGAAAACATCGTGGTTTGATAGAATTGATTGAACAGTCCAGCTTTTACTCCCAGGTATTTACATCTGGACCACCAAGAAAGGCTTACCACCCCATTATGTGCCAAGTAGACCGGCCATAGGAGCCGTTTAACTTGCTGTGATCTGTGTTTTAGGGCTGAAAACAACATGAAACCTTAAGACTGTCTATGGGTGGAAAATAAACTATTGTCAATCTGAGAGAAGACGCTAATTTGACCAAAAACTACAGAATATCCATTCATTCATTCATTTACCTCACGAGGATCGTGGGATTACTGGAGCCTATCCCAGCCCTCTTCGGGCGAGAGGCGGGGTACACCCTGGACTGGTGGCCAGCCAATCACAGGGCATATATAGACAAACAACCATTCACACTCACATTCATACCTATAGACAATTTGGAATGGCCAATTAACCTAGCATGTTTTTGGAATGTGGGAGGAAACCGGAATACCCGGAAGAAACCCACGCATGCACGGGGAGAACATGCAAACTCCACACAGAGATGCCAAGTGGAGAATCCAACCCAGGTCTTCCCATCTCCTGAGTGTGTGGCCTACATGCTAACCACTCGGTCACCGTGCAGCCCCCAAATTAAACAGAAATATGATTTTTATTTTTTTGACAAAGTATGTATAAAAGTACCACCCTCAGCCATCTCTGTGTGGAGTTTGCATGTTCTCTTCGTGCATGCGTGGGTTTTCTCCGGGTACTCCGGTTTCCTCCCACATTCCAAAAACATGCTAGGTTAATTGGCGACTCCAAATTGTCCATAGGTATGAATGTGAGTGTGAATTGTTGTCTATATGTGCCCTGTGATTGGCTGGCCACCAGTCCAGGGTGTACCCAGCCTCTCGCCCGAAGACAGCTGGGATAGGCTCCAGCACCCCCGCGACCCTCGTGAGGAAAAGCGGTAGAAAATGAATGAATGGATACAAGTATAGGAACATAACGCTCTTGGTTTGATTCTTACCTCACATGACTGAATGCAATAAATGCTTTCAGGCGCTGGGTACCACTTCTTCATCCCTGTGCAGACGATGGTCTGGAAATCAAAGCAAAAAAATGAAACAAGTTGACTAATTCTGCTCCAAGAAATGTCATGGCGACACAGGAAATGCACAACAACAATGATTTCCCACAGCCCCGGACATGTTTTGGTTGCAGCAAAACAGGAGCTGATGGTGTAAACAAACATTTTTTTTCAAGGCCAGTAACAAGACAACGGCATTATCAAAGACACGTTACAGACTGGAAAACTTTCTGTTTGACTTGGAAGAAGATTGCTTTGCAAACAGCTAAATATTCCCATTCCCATTTCAGGAAACATTCAAGTGCTGGAAAGGATGACTGTAACACCGGTTCAGCTTTACAGCACAGTTGTTGTTCTATTAGCTGTATTATCAAAAACGAGTAACACGTGTGAGTGTTTATTGAGCAGAAGTATTTGGAAGAAAGAGTAAGTCATCTCAGCGATGATAAAGAGGTGTCGGAGAAATATTTCTTTTCCAAGATTAAGTAAAATTCTCGGCGTAAATATTCTCAGTAATTTCATATTAAGCCAGACAATAAAATGGAACATGCGTGCTAGATCTGCTTTCCCCAGGGAGATCGAACCCATAGCACAGCTAGCCAAAATCATAGTAGTTGTGTTACATTCCATTGTTGGACTATTATAAGTATGAGTGAGTACTCGTGGTGTGACGAAAAGGCTCTGGAAGTACACAAGACAAAAAGGTTGGGAAACACTGCTGCAAGCAACCAAACCTCCATCCAACTATTTGACTTTGGCAAGGTCACATTCGCTGGCTGTCTGGCAGGCTAACCGACCACCCGAAAAGGGAAAAAAAAAAAGCAAAAAAGTGGATCAGCGTTGACAAGACTCACTTAGAAGCTATTCATGAGATACGATACGTGTAACATGACACAACATTCCAGCAAAACATGGCTGTACTACAAGTTTATTCGTGGTGGTGTTTGTCTTTCCTTAACCTTTTACTGCCTGGGCTTGAGAAGACAAATCGTATTTGAGAGTACGTTTACTGGATGTTGCTGTGAAAGTAAACACTGGTTATTGTAGATTAACAAATTAGAGATAAATTATTCAACAATCTTGAAAGATTTCAGGTAAAAAGTATTGATATTTGGGATTTGTCTGCGTCTGTATTTATTTGGTAGGAAATCAATACCTAAGTTTGCAATATTGGCCTGAATGTAAAAGCTGATTGTGTCGTCACAAAGCTTGCAGGTGACAAAGAGCAGATCCCGCCCTTACATTTTAAATTGGCCAATCGTTTTGTCAGGAATTCCCGAGGCAAGATGTTAGGAAGTTCGACATCATGGGTCGATCAAAAGGGAAAGCATCGTTGTTTGCGATGGAACAGCAAACAGTGGACGAACATAAATAGTGAAAATACTACAATAAGTAATAAATACTCAATAAATACACCATTCAGAGTGGTTGACATTAGCTTCAAGCAAGGAGGTTTGTGTTATTTGTAATTATTCATGGAATATGCTGTTTTTTGGAGCGTTTTCTTGTTTTTGACATTTGTCCGTTTCAGTCTGGGTTATCCAAAAGTGCAGCCTGGGTTCATTTGTGGGCCTCAGCTGCTTGTTTATGGCCCGTGCCACATTTTGGAAGTAAAATTAAACCCCCAGAAACAGCATCAATTGGGGAAAACAGATCAAAAAGACAAACAAGCTAAAATGTTGACACTAATAATGAGGGATGTCCAATATTGGTCTGAAAACCGATATGCCAATATGGTCCAACACTCAATTTCCGATATGACTATCAGATGATACTGACATGTGTAACATGACATATCTTCTGTGATGGAATGAACACATATGTGTTGTATACAGAAATAAATACCGTTTTTCATGATGGAGGAAAAAAAAAATCCCATATCGATATTGACCGATATCACGTTTTGATACCGATATCAAACATCCCTATTATAACGCAAAGCTTTGTCTTTAAAAATGTATACATTTTGTTTCATCCTTTTCACAGAATTTTTAAATACATACAAATCCATAATAAATACAAAAACTCTGGTGTCCTCCCCTATTTCAAAAACATGCTAGGTTAATTGGCCACTCCAAATTGTCCATAGGTATGAATGTGAGTGTGAATGGTTGTTTGTCTATATGTGCCCTGTGATTGGCTGTCCACCAGTCCAGGGTGTACCCCGCCTCTCGCCCGAAGACAGCTGGGATAGGCTCCAGCACCCCTGTAACCCTTGTGAGGATAAGTGGTAGAAAATGAATGAATGAATGTTAAATTCCCCCTGTACTGCGGTATTAGAGCACATTAAAAGGTTATTAACAACTAAAATAGGATATATAATTATGTGTTATGCTTATCAGAACATCGTACGTGAATTATGAAGCGGTAAACCTCCTCCGTATCTGACCTAGCAATGTTTTGTATCTGTTTGTGTGTGTCATCTGTTCCACAAACTAGACTTGTCTTGATTTAATATTCCTATCCCATCCATAAAGACGGCTCAACCTGGAGCGGCACTTTGTTGTTCTGACCACCAGCTGGTCCAGTCAGTGCATTATTTATTGTGATTTATTAGTTCTTTGCCATTTGTCAGAGGATCGGCTTTCATGGCCGTCCAGATTGGTTACATGGCAACGCGGAAACAAAACAGACACTTTGCACAACCTGCTAATGGTTTACGAATTTCACTGCAGTTGACCCAACAACACCCTCACATCAGATGATTGGTAGCACGAAATAGGATCATGTACGCCTCCATTTTTTATTGGCTTCCCGGCATCTTCTAGACATTAAGTGGAACATTACGAAGTAGGTTTAGAGAAAAGTTACAATATTTTACATTTGACCTAGCTATAAAATAAAATAATATTGAACAAAGTTCAATAGTGTTGAACTGTTGGCACTCAGTAAACGCGGACCTAGGAGTGTAACCAATCACAGCACAGTGGGTGTGCCTGGAGGCACAGACCGTTTGGGTTGGAAGCAGGGAATCCATGAAAATGCTGCACAAAGAGGTGCAGAATCTGGAAGATCTAGAAAGCTTTCCATGCGGGTTATCATCTGGAGTTTCTCCAAAGGAGTCCACAAGTCGATGCAAAGGGCCCAAAATTTGCATAATAGGTTCCCTCCCATTACCATATATGTATATATTTCAGCTTTGTGGTAAAATCGCTCTTTGAGATCTCGTTGTTCTTTGATCTTTTCCCTTCATTTTGAGTCTACCCTTGACATCATGCGATGTCTATGGACTTTGGATTTTTCCACTCGGCCAGGACATCCTGGGGCATATGGCGGTTGTCTTGTTTTGCGATGCGTCATCGTGTTGCTCATCCATCGTTTTCAATTTTGGCAGTTAGCCTCAATCGTGCTATGATGGAATGGCCAACACTGACATTGTCATTACCAGTCACATTTATACTGTATATCATTCATATCTGAATCTCACCTGTACTTTCATAGGGAGCATCCAATGTTTTAAAGAGCCAACTGTGGTGCCATTGGGTAAAACCACTGGATCATGAAGAGACATATCTGGGGTCAAGAGGCAAGCAGGGTAGCAAACAGCACCTGCATGGAAAGACATGAGTATTTAATATCAATACATATACATATCTCAAAAGGTCATTCTCTCTACTTCCACTTGAGGACAAAAATGACCACATATCAATTGTCATCATAAAAGTTATTGGGACTAATTTTGAGAGAAAACCAAAAACTCGCATTGTTCTGAGTAGGAGCAAATCAGCTGAGTCCAACTCTTGACTGATTGATTGACTGATTGAGGAGCGTGTCTGCACACATATCATGTATTCTATCCTATAGTGTCTATTCTTGTGTAGCCTCTTAAACCCTGGGCTTGGAAAAGACAGGTGCAAAATAAATCATTTTGTGGTACGCATGTACAAGGTTCAAGTTGTAATGAAAGTTAAGAGTTAATGGATATTGTAGATTTGAATGTGAAAGTGGTAAGACTAACTGTAGGGTGACCAAACTTCAAGAAGACATACTAGGAATAAAATTAAATCATAAGGCATCTTCAGGTACCCTACTTCCAGTATGTCATTACCGGACCGGGAATCATCTGGTCACCCTAGGAAATGTAGATGCTTGTTCAGTGAGTTCAGTGGTAGAGGAATGAATGATAGTTTACTGTTGGAAAGGCTAAGCATTAGCTTTTAAACGTCGCTAAGTTTGTTACGTTAGTGTTCATTTTCATTCATTCATTTTCTACTGCTTTTCCTCACTGGGGTCGCGGGGGGTGCTGGAGCCTATCCCAGCTGTCTTCGGGCAAGAGGCGGGGTACACCCTGGACTGGTGGCCAGTCAATCACAGGGCACATATAGACAAACAACCATTCACACTCACATTCATACCTATGGACACATATAGGACACATAGACACATATTGGAGTCGCCACGTTAGTGTTTTGTTTTATTAAATTATTCATGACGTGCTTTTCTGTGACTGATTGCCTGTTTTCAATGTAAGCGATCGTCTTCTGATTTTAGAAAATTGGTTTGCTTGATCATTCAGCTGCTGTTACGTGGATGTGTAAAACTTGGTTGTATCAAACTTACATCCAATGCAACCACTCAAGTAACATCGATTTGCTCCTATGTCTGCAAAATAGTGAGCTGGAAAATGTGTTCCTTGCTCCTAAAAAGCCTAGAAATGGGACATTTCTGTTTATATAACACCAAAAAGGCTGCCCACCAAAGGCTTCCGGTTTGTGGCGTTAATTGTACTCACCAACATGCATGCCCTCAGCACAGCTGTACTCTACAGAGTTGAGTTGAGCGGGCGCAGCGCAGGATCCGTGGAGGCTGGGACACATGGTGAAATGTGCTGTCCAATGACCATCCTTAGAGCACTGAATCACACGCTGAAAGCCAGAAAAAGAAATCACTCATTTATGGCTGTTAATTGGTTCCATGCCCAAACGTGATAAGTGAATTTCCACAAAGTAGGATTGCGTATTTATGAATTTAATATACAGTATATTAGTTAGCGCATTAAGAGCTTTTTATGGCCTTCTAAATGTGTTTTTTTTTTAACATTATGAGTGCGTGGGCTCAGAGTTGACTGTCAACTTTCTGTGGATTACGGCAAAAAGAGTAGTCCATGTTTTTTGGGGGTGATTTTTTATTCGAGATTATTGTTGTAAAAAAAAAAACCTGCAATAAAAGCTGTTATTCTGGGGAATATGTATGAATATGTATGTATGTCTCAACGTTCCAGCAAAATTACTAACACCTGATGACCGGTGTAGAATAATTTGTCATTCAATGCCTCTTTTCAATACTTTATACTACTTGTATGTTATGCCTGCAAATGCTTCATTTAGACAGAAAATAAGTAACATTTGCTTAAATATGCATATATTTGAATAAGAATAATTACGTAATTGTTATTATTATTGTATCATTGTATAGAGTGAAGCCGTGAAAACGGTGAAGTGGCGAGGGAGGAGTGTACAGTCATTCTTTCACTTTACATACAAATTGGAATCGCACTCCAGAAAAAACCTCCTTCAAGGTTTAAGTTCAAGATTTACATGAAAATTTTTCTGCACCACTTTTGGACTCCAACTGCTAAGGCTAATTTCCTATACACAGTACTATCTAGGGAAAACAATAGATGTGCTTTACTGTGGAAATCGTACATTTTCTGCTGCATCTGGGCACTGCAGAGTACAGACGCTGTCGTAGTAGAAGCCATTGGTGCACAAATACATGCCCTGGAAAACATCAGGTAAAGCTGGACACGATACAGGCTCGCACGAGACATCCTCCCACTGGCCTCCCTCCTGGCACTCCAGCTTGAAGTATTTCCTGAAAACAACAGGAATGCGTGACAAATGTACATAAGATAAATGTTTTTGTTCCTTCAAGGAGGTTGGTAGGTCATAAACAATGCAGCCATTTTGTGTCAGATAGCCCAATTGCATAAACAAGTGATTCCCACATTCCTTCTGGTTTGTAATCAGCCTTACAGTTTGTGAAACGTGTTGAAATAATGATTAATAAATATTCAATTAATTTTCCCTATTTTTAGCCATAAGTGATGTAGGACTTTGTGCGCTGAGTAGTTTGAAGGATGCACAGTGACATCATCTGCACAAAGATCATGTTGGAGGTCTTTGGAGCTGGTCTGTGGGTTGACTTTGACTGTTCTCGCCATCCTTGGCTTCTGCTTATCTCAGGAACCGTACTAGTACTGTACCTGGTCTTCAATTTTTTCATTATGTTCCTCAGAGTGGAACCTGACAGCTGAAATCTCTGAGCCAGCCTTTGTATCCTTCCCCTAGACCATGATGTTCAACGGTCTTTGCTCTTCGGTCATGTAACAGTTGTTTTGAGCATTGAGTGTAATGAGCCCATACCAAAAGTACCAAACCACTTACCTTGGTGTCTTCTTTTTGAAGCTCCCCAATACATAGAAGCCTGGATTGCATTTGTAGCGACAGAGGGAGCCAACATCGTGGCTTGAGGCCAGGCACTCTGTTGTTAGCAGCTTTGCATTGAGGATGTTTGGGAGGTCTGAGCACTCGATTTTACAGTAGGCTTCTGGAAAAGACCACAGACCATCCTCCAAACATACCAACCTGTCACTGTCGCCTGAGGAGAGATAAAAGCCAGAGAAAACAGAAGTGGAAGAAGGACAGACAGCCTTTGTATTTCCTCCCTGACACTCCAACTACATGACATGTTGCAAAACAATTGTTGTTTTTCTAACTTTGGTTTGATCCAAGTATAGCAAGTATCGGAAGTACTGGTTAGAATTACAAATTGTCGAAATACTCACTCAGTAAGACTTCCTAGAATGTTATTCTAGGATGCTATTTGTTTATAATTAGGGGTGTCCGGTATTGGCTTTGCCGATAAGCGATATGCCCATATTGTCTAACTGCCAATTACCGACTTCAATATCAACCTATATCTGTAACATTGCATGTATTTTTCTTGAGTAAAATTGTAAAGTACCAATACTCTTAACTGAGTACAGTTGTTTTGCTGGCTACTCCACCCACCTCTGAGTAAATAATTCATGTATTACATATTTTATATACGAGTTCATTTGTGTTTGATTGACGTTTTGTGTGAAAAGATTGAATAGATTTTTAGTTAAATGCACTACTTTGTGCTCTATAGAGGAATATTATTACTACGTACGTACTTAACTTAATTTGCATTATGATGGGTAACCATCATAAGGCAGACATTTTTTACAGGTCTTAATAGAAAATGATGGTGGTTATACCACAGAGCCTTGAGGCACACCACAGGTAAGGCGTCTGTGATGTGTCGAGATATTGATATCGGATATCGGTCCGATATCAGCAAAGTAATGACTTCATCTAAAATGTCGGCTATGGGCTCTCCAATATAGGCAGTCCCTTCCAGACTCCACTCCCACTTCTACCTAGCAATGGCCGAATCAAAAAAATCCAAAAAAGGCATCTAAGTCCATTGTGGTGGCACAGAACCGGGGACCAGCCAGACCAGTCCTATATATCACTCAATTTAATAGAAATTCCTTCATAACCTTTATGGGATTATTGTTTCTTAAAACATGATTAAGAGGGTACGAGGGTAAACTTACAAATCCTTACATTCCCCTCTCATTGCCCCCACTCAAACCCAGGGGAAAGTGAGTGTTGGGCACGAGGGGAATCCTAACATTCAAAAGTGATCATAAACCAATCTAATCTTGAAATATACATTTATTTAGACTTGATTGCACAGATATAATCCAAATCTGATAAGATTGTACTTTGAAGTGGGGATGGTCTTGTGAAACACATCATGCTTTGGCTGATTCCGACTGCATCTGAATGTAGACCCAAAAACCACAAATTGAATTATTTCTGCACAATGTGTTTTCAGATCAGAAAAATTGGTCGTACTGCTGACTCTGCGGTGAAACTTGAGCCTTCCCTGTGGCTCCTGTGGATTGCCTTTGTTCATTCTGATGATATGTATAGAATCACCAAAGCAGGGAACAGGGCACAAAAATAAATAAGAATGATTAAATTAAATTAATTTTAAATACATATTTAATTTGTATTATTATAGACTGTAGGTCCAAGGAAATCAGTCATTGGTAGCAACAAGGCAAAATAGCTGAAAGTTACTCTGGAGCTGACTGTAAATGTCCTTATTTCACGATATTCACTTCCATAGGCATTAGGTCAAAAACACAGAGGAAACATCCTAAAGTTGCAACCAATAATGATTCAAATGACAGCCAGCATTTCCTCTTTATGCAATCAAGGATTAACTGTTTCCACAAAATAGTACCCTGCAACTGGTTGGGACCAGTAAGGACCAGGCCATTTTAAACCTACAAATTGAGACTTGCCTCGAACGGTCGTATCTTCACTTGAGACTTGACTTGGACATTCACGTTTTTACTTGAGACTTGACTCGAACTGTCTTATCTTGACGTGGACATGCACGTTTTTACTTGAGACTTAGCTCGAACTGTCTTATCTCGACTTTAGACTTGACTTGGACATTCACGTTTTTACTTGAGACTTAGCTCGAACTGTCTTATCTTGCCTTGAGACATAACTTGGACATGCACGTTTTTACTTGAGACTTGACTCGAACTGTCTTATCTTGACTTGGACATGCACGTTTTTACTTGAGACTGGACTCGAACTGTTTTACCTTGACTTGAACATGCACGTTTTTACTTGAGACTTGACTTAAGACTTACTTGAAACTTGTACAACACTGACTTTCTCCAACAACCTTGTTGATAAAGATGTGGACAAGTGTGTCATTGTGTAGATAATACTGATACTGTTAATACTGTAATACTGATAATAATGTCATATGTTTCAACTGCTGGCTGTGTAATTGTAATTATTAGATAAATGTTTGACGGATGTGGTACTTCATTTTGGTTGCTGCTTGTGTGTTACATGGGGGGTGGCTTGCAGGCTCTGAAAGGGGCAGCACCTTTTACAATATTATACGTATTACTTGTACTGCAACAAGCCACAAGGGGGCGGAAGCAATGTTTTATTTGAGAAGGGATTTACTGTATTAGGCATTACTGTACTAGCGCTTTTCTAAATCCAGGTCATCATATTTAACTTTAAAACTGATGATACAGTTGATGATTAGACTGTATTCTACATTCTAACAAAACACCAGACAATAGGAGACCCGTTGGTGGTTTACCTTGAAGTACGGCTGGCGACCCACAAGTGAAGGAGCACTGTTTGCCAAAGGTGGTCCCCCAGGGACAGCTGAATATGGCATGGTAGACATGAGACTGATCAGGCAGACCGCAGTCTACAGGCTGACAGCTGACTACACGATCCCATAAACCATGAAAACACTCCATCTCCGTCTGTCTCTGGAAGAAGAGAGAGGAATAGAATAATGGTATTACTCTCCGCACAATAAAAGTAGTTACTGAATGATATAACGTGTCAGGGATCATGTGACAAACGTAAACGCTGGCTCGACACCTTCAAAAATGTTCACCAATTAAGGGCTTTTTCCATTGAATAAGTTCTCACATTGTTTATATCATCCATCCATCTTCTATACCACTTATCCTCTCTAGGATATTACTATAACCAAACCAAATGGATTAATTTTATTTGTCAAATTTCATGATTTGTTTGCTTGACAACTTGACGTGGACTTGCCCGTCTTGACTTGAGAGTCGCACAAGAATGACTTTGTCACACTTCTGCAATTTAATGTATATCCAGGTAAAGGCAGCCATTTACACTAAAATAAGTAGTTTACCCTTTCATGGATGTACGTAATACTCGGGAATGTAACTTAACTCAAATGAAATAATCGTATTTGGCTTGTAAAGGAAAAGACCAATTAGCAAACCATAACTGAATAAACAAGTCTGATGGACTTATGTCTGTAAAAGACTGTAAAAGAAAGAAAACAGTCACATTAGTCATTGTACCTGGTGGAGTGGGATTTGCTTCCCGTTGATGATGGTGATGCTGAAACCACGATGACACTGAACGGAGCAGAGAGACGACTCTCCTCCTCCTGCACACCTGCGACAATATGTTGAGATCTTATTTGTTTGTTATTCATCTTTCATTAAAAGGAACCTACCTGACAAAGGCATGATCAATTTGGGGAGGGTGGCAGCTGTCCATCTGACATGTCTGCCTCAAGCACCTATCGAAAGGACGCAGGGCACAATCAGGGGCACAAGACAGAAAAAAACAACCACCAGTAAGAATCTATGCTAAGGAAAATAGTTAGTCAATGATATTCATATTGTATAATGTATTGTAAGTAGGTAGCTGTGGGAGAGCCCACCCTCTGATGCGCACCCGGTCTTGGCGAAGGTGCTGAAGTGGCAGGAGGTCCTCAAGGCCACGCCCCTGATTGCCACAGAGGGGGAGGAGAAGAGGAGGATAACAGACGCTGTCAGGAAGAAGGGCTGGGAGAGGTCATGGGTCACGTTAACCATCAAGGGGTTCCGATGGCATGAGAGGTTATGTGTGCCTGAGAGATGGAGGGAGTAAACATAATGTGGATCTTTGCTGTCAAACAGCTTTTTTTGCTGCTGCCGTTGACTTATTTGTAATTCAACAATAAGCAGATCAATTAGAAAATACAAATGAGTACATGGACGTTAACAACAGCCAAAGTACCTAATGAGTGATTCTTTCCAGTGGTATCCAAAAGCACAATGGTAGCTGTCCTGTGACAGTGCTCCCCACTCCATGATCCATCTAAAGCCAGATACACGATAACAGAGGCAGCCACTCCAGAATGGACAAATCCCACCTAAAATATAAGTGGAAACATTACAAATAGGATTTTTGTATGCCGTGTTTATGTATTATTTACCATATGCTGTATCCGCTTATTAGTATTACTAGTATGTCACAATATTTTTCATGTTCTCCCAGTGCATGCTTGGGTTTTCTCCGGGTACTCCGGTTTCCTCAACCATTCCAAAAACATGTTAGCTTCATTGGCTACTCCAAATTGTCCATAGGTATGAATGTGAGTGTGAATGGTTGTTTGTCTATATGTGCCCTGGGATTGGCTGGCCACCAGTCCAGCGTGTACCCCGCCTCTTGCTCGCAGCTTTCTAATAAGATATTTTCAAAGTTCCCCAATAGTAATATTTATAATACATTTGTTCATAAAAAAATTATTATTAGTGCCTTTCCGAATACTGTATTTGGGTTCAGCTCCACCCCTAATACAGTGCATACCAGTTCTAGAATACTTTTTAATATGCTTCTGCGTCTGTAAGTGATGTGCAACTGTAATAATACAATACTTTTGTAGTTTCTGTCCTTTGTGAAAGTGAAAATAGGCTGTCCATCAGCTGTCATCAAAACATCATCAAAGGCCTTGTCCCCTCCTCACACCACAAAAGTGTCCATTTGAAAGATCTATTTCAGTTCAATTCTTCTTTACAATAAATTGCTTATTGAAAACTTTGCCTTACTCCAATTTCTTCTTAAGCTCCAACAATGCAAAATGTAAATTCTTGTAGTTTTTCAACTGGTTTTCAAATTTTGATCAGCAGTGCATTCTGTATTTAATCATGAAACGGACATTAATTGTTAATTAATTGTCAGTATTTAGTCTTGTCAACATGTTTACACACATGTATGCACACACTTACCTTCAGCCAGAATGGATGTTCCAGGTCATTACTTATGTCTGAATTAGCTGTGCAAGGGAACCATGCATCAGTGGGAAGGTTGTCACTCACATCCATGTACTGGTACCTACAGAGCTTTATTAGAACATATGTGAGTGTATAATTTGTCTACAACAGGGGTACTTTACCAACTCAGGGCCCACCTTTGTCCTATAAACAGTGCATAAACAAAATGTTGCGTTCTCAGAGCACTTAACTTTTTATTTTTATTTTTATTTTATTTTATTTTATTTTATTTTTATTTATTTTTTTAAACAAGGATTGAAATGAAAGCAGGGAGATAAACGAAGCCCAAACTTTTAATCTAATTAATTCTCTATTCTCTATTAATTCTCAATTTTTCATAACTGCATTCAAGATGAGCATGATGACCAGAGAGCTACGTTCCAATCATAAACTGTATAAGATTCCTAAAATATTGTGACAGGTCAATAACACTCAAAAGGTTATTACTTGGGCCTATAAGTATTATTTTAATCATGCAATAAATATTTTACAATAAAAATAATAAAACAAATAATATTTGCAAAACTGAATCATATTTTTAATGATCTCTCATGGCCCACCTGTAGTACCACCATGGTCCACACTTTGAGAATCACTGGTGTACAAAAACAACTGTTATGATATTATAATATTATATTATTATAATATTATATTTTCCTTGTGGTTTATCCATATACATACCTTTTTAAATGATGGTTCGCCAGTGGCCGCATGGGCGGGACAGTGATCAGGGTCTTGATGAGAAGCTGTAGCACTAGATGCCCATTGGTCTGTGTACCCCAAAGGTGTGAAATATCCACAGTCCTGCACACTGGAGACCCGTTCAAACTCTTCGCACACACCGTCCCCTTCAAACACATAACACTGGCTAGGCTCACCTGTTGGAAAAAGAGAATAGGATAAGACGATTTATGAAAGAATACAAATCCAGATTTACAAATCTGGCAGAACATTTCATCCAAATCTTTTTGTCAGTCAAGCAAATCTGAATAAATCTTGACTGTGTTTTTGTTGGCCACAACTGATGTTCGCCACGTCAACAGTACCATATCAGACTTTCTTTGTTGTCAACAGACACAAATATCCAAGGGCGTATTTTGGGGTCCACCATTGGGGGGGCTGTTTTTTTTGGGGAATAATTAGCATTTTTAAAAAGGGGTCAGGGTCATTTGCATGCCTGTATTAGGAATACACTGTGATACTTTTACTGTGATTTACTTGGCATTGTTGCAGCTCTTAACTATTTACGCCGACTACTATAAAGCAAATATTTGCTATTTAGGTAATCCCAAGTATGCAGCGGAGATTGCTGGCCAATGAAAAAAGATATTTTTGCAAAATAATGCACTTTTTGATTAAATGGAAATAATGTGATTATATTCGGGGGGGCTTATATTGGTCAAATAGGTGTGTATGTACGTATATGTATTGTGATATGTATTGTTAGCTAGCTCATATTAACTTGTTTTCTGGCATTTCAATGCACAGAAAAGGGAAATAAATGTGTTCATGTTTCACATAAAGATTGTGAATAATGGGAAAATTCCAAAAAAAAGTGCAATTCTCCTTTTGAGTTGGATAAAATAAGTATGATAAATACGGATTCTTTATATTGAAATAGTTTTGGAGTTAAGCTATACCACCCTGTGTTCATCCTGATTTTGTATTGCTTTGGAAACTACCCTCCTTGTACTCATCATTCATTTATTCTTAAGTATGTCAGCATTATTAATAATTCATACCCGCAATGAGAATTTTGGGAACTTCACCTGCACTGTCCAGTATTCCACTTTGTGGATAAGACCAATAAGAGATCAGAGACGATCAAAGCCTTGTCCACTCAGCAATTAATTTTCTCTGAAAATGACATCACTGTTCATTGATTAGGGCTGCACGGCGGTCGAGTGGTTAGCGCGCAGACCTCACAGCTAGGAGACCAGGGTTCAATCCCACCCTCGGCCATCATTCCTCCCACATTCCAAAAACATGCTAGGTTAATTGGCGACTCCAAATTGTCCATAGGTATGAATGTGAGTGTGAATGGCTGTTTGTCTATATGTGCCCTGTGATTGGCTGGCGACCAGTCCAGGGTGTACCCCGCCTCTCGCCCGAAGACAGCTGGGATAGGCTCCAGCACCCCAGTGACCCTTGTGAGGATAAATGGTAGAAAATGAATGAATGAATGAATGTTCATTGATTATCCTATAAAAATAAGATTTAAAGCAGGAATTTCAGGAATTGGGAAAAAAGGTTTTGCTTGTCATGAGGAAAGATCTAGATCAGGTCAATCCACTGATTCGGAGCTGCATTACGCCTCCTTGGTGTGGTAGCCATGAGGACAATCTCCATGGTGGTCCCATGCGCTGAAGATGCAATTTCCAGTGGAAGTAGAGGATGCAGTTCTTGTCAAGTAAATCTAATAGATTTTCTGAGTCCTAAAAATTAACCATTTTTGGAGATATTGAAACAGGCAGCCCATAAACACTTCTTGACACTCACCAAGGCAGCTGAACCCCTTTTCTTTAAGGCACTTTTTAGAACAGCCGTCTGCATCCAGCAGATTACCATCGTCACACTCCTCTGCCCTGCAGAGACCAGACAATCGTCATCAGCTTTGTCTTCCTATACTCAACGTTTACATGCTTGTCATCTGTTAAATGCACATACCCATGAATGACGCCATCCCCGCAGTAGGGCTGACCGTGGGTGTAAAAGAGAGACGGTGAGAGATCGCTGAGATGACCGTCTGTCTCAACCTGGATCATGTACTCATATTTTTCTCCCCTCTTTACTGTTCTGGTGAGAAGAAAATGTACTCATGCTTAGATTTGTGGATACAGACTTGCTTTGTTAACTGTAGAAAATACTGTAAACAACACCCTCAATCTACCCCATATTGCCCAATTTCTGAGGCCATTGGGTAGTGTCTCTGTCCTTTTTGGACAGATGAATTATTAGTAGATGTTAAAATATCTGCTGTAAACTTGTATTGGTATTGTATATTTCCTTGGTAGCCTTTGAGTGTTAGGCTGCTGTGTGATGAATTCAATGTTGTGAGTAAGATAAAACCGTGAGTGCTATATTTAGTAATTACTTAATTCCTTTCCCAATGGGTTGACAAGCTTCTTTTCAGTATTTTCATAGCTTATGATAGGCATGGAATTGTACATGTACAATGTTGTACAATGTCTTTTTATGATGTAGACGCATGTGGTTGATACACCTGTGTCATTATACATGAACAAATCTGTTTTTTTTCCTTTATATTTAGTGGGCATGGCTAAGACACCAGAATTTACATGTATGCATTTCGAATAGTTTTCCTCATGACAAACTATCATTGTTGTTTTGTGCCGCCTGAGCTGCTCTGCTGCCACCTTTCTGCGCTCTGTTGCAGTGCACTTGCTAGCGCAACTCACTAGTCGCCACACTGTTGCGACCTTCGCAGATGCTTCCAGCATAACCTTTTTGTGTTGTATTGCTATTCTTGTCTTTTGGCTCTCTTTGTCGACCATTTTTACTGCGGCTTTATGTGATACAGTCGGAATGATCCTCAAATTGGTTCTTTACGTTGAGCCATTCAAAAGATATGACTCGTTCGCAACCGCAACCGAGCCAGCGAACAAATAACAGCTGGGAGATATCATATTCCATCGGTAATGGAATGTAATAGTAATAGACTAGTAATAGTCATTAAATAGATCAACCACTACTGGAAAACACAAACATAGTTATAAATAACTTAGTTTTGAACGGTATATTGACCTTAAAGTTGTGGTCATCATACAGATATGATATCATACATGAATAATAATCACGTAATCATCACCTGTCCGTGAATGTCTGCTGGGTCTGAGGCGATTGTGATTTGCTGATGAAAGGTGGCTGTCTATGAATCCGATACAGCAAAGGTCGGCAGCCGGAGCACAAAGGACTGCCAGGGCCAGAAGACAACATTGCGGCATCAATCTCCATCCTCTCGTCAAAGGTGTAGAGCTTGATGGCACCGATGGCAGCATTGGAGTTGGAGTCGAGGCGCAGGGTGAAGGGCATGTCGCAGAAGACGTGCTGGGGTCCAAGGTTTATGCTTTTACCCGTGTCTGTAATCAGCTCAATGTCAGCTATGGCTGGATTACCTGAAAGGAGGTCAAAGAATAGTGCGGTTATCAAATGTATTGAAACCCTGCATATCACCCTACAACACCACCACCACTTTGCCACATAAATTGCATTTAAAAGAAAACAAGACCAAATGTCACGTAAATAATAAAAAATATGACTATACAAATAATGAATGAAAACTGAAATGAAAATAAGTGGTTGGGTCACCCTTAGCAGCAACTACTGCAATCAAGCGCTTGCGATAACTTGCAATGAGTGTCTGATAGCGCTCACTTATTATTAAGGTAGACGGAAATTCCCTGTGAATTCATACTGCATGACAATTCAGTACCTTTACACCACAAAAAAGCAAGCCAAAGACAGATGGGACTTAATAAGATACTTTTGTTGCTGTACTGTGCCGTAGTACTTTTACTATTATAATACTTACTTATTGAGATGTATGTGACCCAGAGGGTTAGAGTGTGTGGGACCACAGGGTGGAGGAACTTCAGTGTGAGGGTGCAGCCCTCTGGTTCAGGACACGGTGATGTCACATTGGTGTCATAAAGACTAAGTTCAGGACTCCACGCTTGGAGACTCGGTTCACATAACTGCTCCACATCAGGTTGGCCTAAAGTTGGAAAACACCATACAGAATTCAGATGGTTAAAGGGGACCCCACTATGCTTATTTTGTATTGATTTGTAATGGTGATGGTAATGGTTTTAATTCATTTGAACATGCATCAGATTAGAATTGAGTGCATCACATAATCAGTTCCCAGTTCCACATGTCCAAAAGGAGTAGGAAGAAGCAAAGCTTATTAAATTCTACCCCTCCATCTGGTACTTTTACAATCAGTAACTGTTACATTTGTTCACTTCCTGCTTTCCATAATACAGTTAAAGTTTGTTTTTTTTTGTTTTTTTTAATAATGTACCTCGTACCGAAATACGAGGTGATATGAGCATCCAATGACATAATGGGTACCATAGTAAGTGTCAATATAGTGATATATATAGCACATCATGACTCATTCAAGACTCTTCATCCTTGTATTTAGCAAACATCAACTGCTTGTATTGTTTCTTGAATTGGCTCATCGTTGTGCATTGTTTGATTTCCTTACTCAATCCATTCCATAGTTTGATTCCACATACTGAAATGCTATGGTTTTTTTAACGTAGTCCTAACATATAAGTCTTTCAAATACTTCTTCCCTGAGATCATATTTCTCCTCTCTTATTTTTTAGCCTTATGCATTATTTTAGCTGTTTGAAGATGAACTATATTAGCAAGTTTAAGTATTTGTGATTTTAGAAATAAGGAGTTAGTATGTTCTTTGTAGGCAGCATTATGAATTATCCTTACTGACTTACTATAGAGCAGCTACACACAATGAAACACAAAGACACCTGTCTTGATCTTCCAGAATTGACACCTATTCCAGCTGTATTTTGTTTTAATTTATTCCACCCACAGCCCTCTTCCGGGCACACCCACTCCGCTGTGATTCGGGATCACTGCAGTGACACAAGATGGCTACTGCTTTAAACATAGCATGCTACCGAGCCAAGCCGTTAGCCTCTAACTTATTTATTCAAAACTTCAAACGGAGTGGGGAAGAAGGACAAAGTAAGAAGCCCAAAACTTACCAGTTCCACACGGAATGGGAGGATGAGTTTTTTGGGTTTTTTTACTCATCATGTCGGACATGCCATGATGACTTCATGCTATGTGAAGCTAATGTAATATAATGTCATGTCTCATCAGTGTAAGATTACTGATTCGACTAATAATAGTCCATATTATTTTTAAAAATGGGCAAGACCAAAGAGCTACCAAAGCTCAGAGAAAAGACTGAATGAAATGTAACTTTTTTCCATCAGTTGCTTTGCATCCTGTGTATTCCTCAAGGTGTGGTCAGCACATGTACGTATATGCTAAAGGCTACTTCTATGAAACACAACAACACGATCAGAACAAACAAAAGGACTCATCAGGTTTGACTGACCAATGGCTTCATCGGGTGCCCAGTAGCCAGACGTGTCACAGACGCGGGTCGAGGTGGCCTCGTAGGCGTATTGGTGAAAAACGCCGTCCTTCTCGCATTCCTTACAGCTGACCCCAGACACATGGGAGTGGGAGCTAGCGGAAAAGAAAAACATACCATTGTCTCAAACTTCCACAACATCAGAAATGCTTGCTATTTAGACGTGTATCATCAACCATGGTTGAGTATTGTGTTTATTGTTCATTAGCTCTTTTTTCTGCTCAACCTGTTAGTATAATATTGGAACCACATACAGTGCATGTACACCAGGGGTCTCAAACTCATTATATAGCCATCATATATATAATATAGACACACATGATCAAAATTTTAAGTTGAAAAATTGCATACATTTATATTTTATGTGTGCCATTCTTGTCAATCACCTGAAAAATTGTTTTGGCCATGCTTGATGCCAATGTTTCCAGGAGGCTGTTGGGAATGTTATTCCATGTCAGGAGTCGGGAACATTTTTGGCAAAGAGAGCCATGAAAGTCATATAATTTTTTATGTATATTTGTGAGAGCTATATCCATCCGTCCATCCATTTTCTATACCGCTTATCCTCATTAGGATGGGACTGGTCGCAGGGCACATATAGACAAACATAATTGTGAATCCTCCACACTGGGGGCTGTGTCGGGTCTGCTGAGGGGGTGCTATCCTTGGGTCCCTTCGACCCGGCCGGCTAGGGGTTCCCCCTTTTAATGTGGAGGTCCGCCCGTCTGTCGGAGTCGGGGGGCCCGGGTGCTGGTCCCTCGATGGCACGGCCTGCGGCTCCTCCCAGTGTGGACGGCCCCAAAGGTGGCATTTCCTTTATCCTCAGTGCCATGGCATGTCTCCCTACTGTGTGTGATTGTGTGTGTGTGTGTGTCTAGTATGGAGGGTGGGAGGAAGGGTCTTTCTTTGTAATTGTTTTTCCTTTTAATTGTGGTAATTGTTTTTAATTCTGTAAAGCACTTTGTGTTGCATGTCTTTGCAGGAAAAGTGCTATACAAATAAAGTTGATTTGATTTTTGATTTGAATGCTGCCAAACATGTATATACTGTATGGAGCTTGAAAAGCACCGTTACAATGTCTCAACATGGAGGCACCCAGATGAGAAAATGAACAAGGGCAATTGCGTGCTCGAGGAAGAGAATGAGCAAGAAGAAGAAGAGGAGGAGAAGGAGTAAGTATGCATGGTGGAATAGGGGGAAGAGTCCAAGGATCACAAGGACACCATGCTGTCCTGAATGAAAATCGGGTCAAAATGAAAGACCAATGTTATCAACTATCGACTCACATTGGTGGAGGCAGGTCACCAAGTGCAGCCTAATGTGCTTCGTTCTACAGTCTCCTCCATCCAAACCTTTCGCAGGGAAAAAGTGTTTATTTAGTTATCTACCTATTCATTTAGTGTGAGTGCATATCCGTGTTATAGGACAACAGTAACATATTACCTCAATGGGCTTATGGTAGTATAATTATGTTCATACAGCTTGGTATTCATGTCACTGTGCTGTGATGCATTGGTATTGTGGTAAAGTTACTCATTGCAAAATGTCATAAATTACAAATGATAAGACCGTTGTCCTTTGACTTCTATGTCTAGGACTGGACAACGACCTCACATGGATGGCAAAGGAAAACTTGAGCAACAAAAACAATCTGTACTAAGGTGATAGTAAATAATGCCATCAGATAGACACAAATCCACGCTGCAGTCCTAAAGGCAATGGCATATTCCAAAATTTCAACTACAATAAAAACTATCAGTGAAGGACTGAGCTGCGATTCGAGGGATATTTAAATAGTTCTGGTGCAAAAACAAGCTAAGTAAATAATGCCATCGGATAGACACAAATCCACGCTGCAGTCCTAAAAGCAATGGCATATTCCAAAATTTCAACTACAATAAAAACTATCAGTGAAGGACTGAGTTGTGATTCGAGGGATATTTAAATAGTTCTGGTGCAAAAACATGCACGTTAGCTTCATTGGCCACTCCAAATTGTCCATAGGTATGAATGTGAGTGTGAATGGTTGTTTGTCTATACGTATGTGCCCTGTGATTGGCTGGCCACCAGTCCAGGGTGTACCCCGCCTCTTGACCTTAATGAGGATAAGCAGCATAGAAAATGGATGGATGGATGCTTACACAATGCCAACGGGTCGATACATTTTAGGGGCACTGACAACATAGATGAGGAAAAAAATAGTTTTTTGAAATGAGCACAAGCAATTGAGAAGGATGGTGGTATTGACAATTTGAAAACTGTCATGACACGACAAAAGTCACACCATATTGAATGCTAATCAGAAAATGCAGGAAAACCGAGGCAAAATTTTGGCATATATTTTCAATGTAACTGAAAAACTTGATAACCAAGGGCGTACGCTAACCGAGGCTCCACTGTACTTGAAACCCTTTTTTGTGGAAAATTGTATTTGACCCAGCTTCACCCATCCACCTCCAGGGGCCCCAAGCTAAGTCGAGTATGACGAACACGGTCATCATTATGTATGGAATGTATATAATAATGTGCATTTACAAAATCAATGACACTACATTGTATGTTAGGATATTGTTAAGACACTGCAAAATGAAGCATACCTTTGATATAGTGGTCCTCTTAATGGTGCCAGCCAATAAATTGAAACAGAATCTGGACTCTGGTCGGTCACTATTGGTGCTATAGGAATGGAACCGGGTAGATGTTCTGTCAGCCAGTTCTGATAGACCAAGTCAACATAACAGTGCATCCTGGCAACTTGGTTGGGAGTGAAACGATTGGTGCAGTTGTCGTCTACGAAGGAAATGTAAAGAATCATTGAAGAGGTCATCTTTATAGATTAGGTTCCAATTCCAGATCATTTGCTTCATCCCATAGTTGGTAAAACAGATACTGGGAGATACTGGTCTTACTTTTTTTTTTCACAAATGCGCTACCTGTGTAACTCATGTAGTTGTTAAAAGGGGTGTCCTGGTACATGGTGTTGCCGCATGTGTCATTAACAGGTCCGGGATCATGGCAGGTTTTGGACTTGGGTGTTGGTGCCGTGTCAGCACACAGATCTCCTGTTTCCATGGATGGGGTGGTCTCCTACAGTTGGCGAAATAAGTCGTATCTGCTCATTTTGTAAGTAATAGTAAAAATAAATGTGGAAAAAGTGGTCAAACCCAGGTCTTCCTAATCTCCTAACAGTGTGGCCAACATGTTAACCACTCGTCCACCGTGCATCTAAATTATGAGACATGGTTCTATTTTCTAAAGGCAAGCTATTTGATGATAATGAAGTGACTCCATTTGTCAGCCCACTTTTACCTGACAAGGGTCATCGCAGGAGTCGCGTTCACTCACTCCCTTGAAGACATGGTACAGTCCAAATATATGGCCCATTTCATGGATCATCGTGTTGTGGTGACCGATTGTGCCAAAATAGGATGGGTTCAGGACCATTCCACCTGAGGAAAAGAACTAAATAAGAATCATGTTTTTAATATCAGTTAAACCATTAGACCATTAAATGAATGGTATTCATTCATTTTCTACCGCTTATCCTCACAAGGTTCGCGGGGGAGCTGGAGCCTATCCCAGCTGTCTTCAGGCGAGAGGCGGAGTACACCCTGGACTGGTCGCCAGCCAATCACAGGGCACATATAGACAAACAACCATTCACACTCACATTCATACCTATGGAAAATTTGGAGTGGCCAATTAACCTAGCATGTTTTTGGAATGTGGGAGGAAACCGGAGTTTCTGGAAAAAACCCACGCATGCACGGGGAGAACATGCAAACTCCACACAGAGATACCCGAGGGTGGAATTGAACTCGGGTCTCCTAGCTGTGAGGCCTGCGTGCTAACCACTCGTCCACCGTGATACAGGCAGTCCTTTGCAACTACACATTCAAACTCATCAACTCATTTTTGACAACATTTACGTCCCATCCTTACAGTTATATTGTATGTTTGTCGTCTGTTTCTTACATTCTTACTTTCCCGATACACCGCACGTGGTGCAACGTTTCACGGCACGGCGATCCCACCCAATGTTTCTGTGTTTTGTTGTTGGGTTGCTTTGATTTTCCCAGTGGATAATTGTGTCATGATCGTGAGAGGATAATGACAAAATGCCAGGAAAATATCTGCCATTTCGTTTTCCATCCAATGTGAATGCGAGCAAGCGTACAGCACAAGAGGACAAAATGAAAAGCACATTTCACCATATCGCAATTCACACCTGATCAAAGAGGCCAAAAGAAGGCCTAGTCTACAAATGAAAACAGAGGTAAAGGTAAAATGATGACCTCCAACAAGGACTTCATTATTTTTATACTGTGTCTCTCCATGTTTGTGTGTTAGCAGCATGGAACCAATAACCAGACGTCGAGCAAGTCAGTGTTTTGCAAGTTCCAAATCTTTAGTCTCGAGTCTTGATTCAAGTTGAGGGCAAGTCACAAGTCAAGACCAGACAAGTTGACTCAAAGTCTGAGTCCAACATTTCTTGTTTGTTCTTCAACCTGATTGGATGTTAATAGACGTTGATTCAGTGAAGCAGATTCAAGGGGAAAATATGTTGTCTTGCTGGAAATTACATAATAATGATCATGTTAGTTGAATACCTTGAATGGGGACACGTTTTCACCACTGCGCCATGCGAGGATTGGAACACCAATATCAATGAAATCAAGATTCATTCACTCATTCATTCATTTTCTACCGCTTATCCTCACAAGCGTCTCCGCAAGGAGATGGCCGAGGATGGAATTGAACTTGGGTCTCCTAGCTGTGTGGCCTGCGCCCTAACGACTCGTCCGCAGTGCAGCCTATCTTCAAGATTAAACACTTAATGTCCGAAATAGGCGGTCGAGTGGTTAGCACACAGACCTCACAGCTAGGAGGACCGGGGTTCGATTCCACCCTCGGCCATATCTGTGTGGAGTTTGCATGTTCTCCCCGTGCATGCGTGGGTTTTCTCCGGGTACTCCGGTTTCCTCCCACATTCCAAAAACATGCTAGTTTAATTGGGGACTCCAAATTGTCCATAGGTATGAATGTGAGTGTGAATGGTTGTTTGTCTATATGTGCCCTGTGATTGGCTGGCGACCAGTCCAGGGTGTACCCCGCCTCTCGCCCGAAGACAGCTGGGATAGGCTCCAGCACCCCCGCGACCCTCATGAGGAAAAAGCGGTAGAAAATGAATGAATGAATGAATGAAACTACTGGACATGAAGAGAATTTAACCACAGAAGAGACTTTAGGCTCTGGCTTGTCAATCACCTTATTGTTCATCATGACTAGCTGCTAGCCAAAGGTCAGTTGTGTACCGACTACACTCATGACGCCGTAGGCACTTCCCATCCCTCACTGAATATGTATCGTGGAGGAAATCAGGACAACCGAAAGCTTCATAAAAATCCGATTATAAATATGCGGTTACACCGCTGGTTTGTAAGACTTTGCTAACATCAGAGCATTAACACCAAAAAAGCAAGATTATGACAAAAACATATTGTACTTCCTTGGTTGGAGGTCACTGAATTACCTTGGTGCGTAAGAGCTTCCTTTGCCCATGGCCAAGTTGCAGCTCCTGCTAGCTCTTCTCGTGCAGAGTTGCTGGCAAAGAAAACGTTCAGAATGTCTGCGCCACTCAAATGAAGCTCCTCCTTCAGTTCTTTCACACTCATGTAGGCCCTGTGTGAGTGAATCATGGGGGCGGGGAGCAAGTGGGGGGTAACAAAATGACTTTTGATGAATTTGAATCAAACAGACCAAACAAGAAACTGGTGATTCTTATTGTCCCTGCTGTGGTACGCAGTTGTGCATTTCAATGGTATGCCGATGAGTAAATTGGTCGTTAATGGGAGTGAAGTGTAAACTGTGCAGGGCCACTTGCCAGTCCCCACCTGTAAGCGGACTCCGGATCAAAGCAGGTCTTGAGGACATCCGTCACCTCCGGGTCGCAGCAGTCTCCGTCGTCGTAGTCATAGTGTATACTGTTACATTCCGTGTTACAAACTCCATCCTGCCTCTTCCAACTGGAGCAATGTCCCAACCTCAGGCAGTCCCCGCCATCGTGCCCCGTATTTGGGTGGTCACACTCCGGATCACACTGCCGGTTCCCAATTTTCCCGATTCGACAGTTACTTAAAACAAACCTCTGGCGAAGACTAGAGTTTCTGACTGGGTACACACTCAAGTCAAGGGTGATATTGTAAGGATTAAAAGCGTTCGTCAGGGCCCGGTGCTGGAGGTGAATCTGGTCTTGTGACACAGTTGGGTCACTACCATCGTCATTGCAAAGGTTGACGATCCTGTAGCGGATACGTTTGTGAGAGCGGAGGTGCCAATAATTATTGTAGCCAGAAATGATGTCGGTGTTATCACAAGGCGTGAGACCACAGGGTGGCGGCGAGAAGGAGGAGACAAGTTCCGGATCAGGGACTGGAGTGGCGATGATAGCTGGGTGAAAGCCAACTTTGTATGGAGTCCACATCTTTTCTACCTGCAAAACAGGAACTATTATTGTTCCGGTCAACTCCAATAGATCATATTGTTAGTAACAAACAATGAGAGCTGAGATCTTCAGCAACCAAAACTTACATTTGCAAAGTCAGCCCATAAAGCCAGAAGAGGACTTGTTTGTTGGAGTGGTCGCATCAGCAGGTCCTCGTGAGAAACAGCGTAGTCCCACAACACCACACCTCCCAGTAGACCTCGAAAGCTCTGTCCCTGCTCTGACTGGTTACTACCCAGGAAGAAGCTTCTACAGGTCTTCATAAAGGGGCTATACAGATCCCCCTGCTGGAGACTGCTTTCTCCCACCTGAAAGAAAAATAATTGCAAAGGCGGTACTTCATTTGGCAAAAGTGCAGACTTGGATAAGATGCCACTTGATTATACAAAGTGTAGATCTGAATCTGATCTAAAATTCCTAAAGTTCCAAGACCAAAACCATTGTTGAACAAAAGAACATTAAGTCTTGTCTCGGGTTTTCATCAACATCTTGATGATCCCCAAGATCTTTGGGAAAATAGCCTGTTGAACATTTTGGGGGGTGTGTGTCCCATTACATCTGGTGTAAAAGTAATGCCAAAAAAGTAATACAGAAAAAGAACATCATACCGAGAGTAAAATATGGTGGTGGTAGTGTGATGGTCTGGGGCTGTTTTGCTGCTTCAGGACCTGGAAGACTTGCGTGATAAATAGAAGCATGATTTCTCCTAAAGAAGAATGTCCGGTTGTTGGTGACCGCAAGCTGAAGCAACTTCCAAAGATCTAAAACACACCAGCAAGTCCACCAAACCAAATGAAGACTATGGAGCGGCCTAGTCCAAGTCCTGACCTGAATCCTATTGAGATGCTGTGATATGACCTTAAAAAAGTCTTCATGCTGGAAAAGTGACTGAATGACAACAATTCTGCAAAGAATGTGCCAAAATTCCTCCACAGCTCTGTAAGATATTGCAAGTTATTGCAAACGCTTGACTGTAGTTGGGTGGCCTAACCAGTTATTAGGTTGAGGGGGCGATCACTTTTTCATACAGGGACATGTAGCTTTGGATTGTTTCCTTTTGTTTCCATGAAGTTTCATTTAAAAACTATAAATTGAGAGGTTCTATTGAAGATTAATTATCAATCTATTTTTTTGTCTGGCTTTCTGTCTGTCCCACCTCCTCTATTTTGAACTTGTAGGACCATAATCCTTCTTCACACAAACACACTTCGGCCCCCACTTTCGGCAAGAAGCTAGACTTTTTTTTAGATTATTACAAGTCTCCACCACTTTTTAGAATTTTTTCAAAAATTTTCCTCGCTTTGACTTTAACCGACGACTGCCTGGCGTCGCAGCAGTCGTCATCCACGCATGTAAACACTGTGAAACACACTCATACAAAATGTAGGGAAAATATCACAGAGCGATTATGAGGTCTGACATCACGGTTTTGTGATGCCTGTGATTGGCTGACTGGTACGCCACCTCTCGGCCAAAGTCCGCTGGGGTAGGCTCCAGCAAACCTTTGCGGCCCTTTGTAAGGATCGAAATTGGTTGGATGGATGGGGTTTTGTGATGCAGACGTATTAGTCCTCTGAAGGCACGCTAATGCGGATGTCATTCAACTGCATGTCACAAAATCTCCACTACCCCTTTAAGAGTGCTGTCAAAGGCAAATACGTAGCAAAAGCACTCACCTTAGCTCCATCAACATACAGGGTCATGTTGTGACTGTTGTAAGTGGCAATCAGGTGAGTCCAAGCATTGGCTCTGTACTGCTGGTGGCTAAACACGGTGGTGGATTTCAAGGCTCGATCCGTGCGAAGCATGAAGTAGAACCGTGCGTCCTTGGTGCCGAAAGAGTCCGTGGTACCAATACCTACTGACCATCCCTTTTCACTCAGAGAATGGGAGCAGTTGTCATACACTCCTGAAGAACAGAGATAACAGTATTTTACGGTCATGTGCGCACAAGAGAGAATAGACAGAGAAGACAACAGAGGTATTTTTCCATGTGCTCTTGCAACAGACAGACATCTGCTGTACAGATGTCAAACTGTGGGACAACAAGAGGTCAGGGAACCCCTTCCCTCTCCGCAACGATGTCTGCAGGCGCGTGTGAAAGGGAGGAAAACAAAATGCAAAAACATCCTCACGGAGATGAGTGACTCGGACTGGTTCAATCCATTTGTAAAAAAGCAGTGGTGTCAACAGCACGGGACTGCAGAAATACGCTACACAGTCAAATGTTTGTTTTCCAACCCCCCCCTCCCCATCCAGTTTTTGCATGATTCTCGCTTTATCCACTACAATTGTTTTTATTTTAAACAGTTTTTTATCTAATATCGCTGCACTTTCCTGTATCATTCCGCTAAACGGAGTGCCCAAATAAAGCGTCCTACATATTACATGAAGTTTACTCAATGCATTTTTTAATGGACTGCTAAATAACCTGCCATGGGGTCAAAGAAAGGTACAAATACCAGCAAATTGAAGAAGAATATACAGGAAGTCTGCATCAACAATAATCCATTCATTCCTCTTTATAATTATTTCGCATTATTTTTTTGCATGTATAACAATAAATATTCTCTATATATGTATTCTCTAGAATATTCTCTTTTCAAATTGAAGTCGTCCCACGCCACTTCCCGCTTCAACCTTTGCGGCTGCACCGTATCATGGCTTCACTGCATGGCTGTTGTTTCACGTTTGACTACTAAATTAAGTATTTAAAGCATAAACGTGGCTAAATTAACTAAAATAGAAATATACTCGCGCCTTCAAACGTAGCGTCCTCATCATCACTGAACAACTTGCAGTATTTGTCGTGTGTACAAAGCGTGTGTGTGTGTGTGTGTAATCCTAATGTATAAATACATATGTATTGATTAAATATACACGTGGATTAGCATGCATCAAATGAAACAAACCGTAGGCTAATGGAGTGTGTGTGTGAGTATACATTATATATTATTTATGTATTAAATATTTTTTCTTACTATGTTTACTATATTGGGTAATAAAAGTGTAAATATGACTATGGGGCGGTGATTCCATGTCTAGATAATAACATCTCATCCATAATAATAACATCTAATAATGTTAAAAAAAACATATTTGGAACTGTTCTACACTCTAATAGTGAAAATATTCTGTTTATAAATAAGGACTCCAAATTTGTGGAAATTCATTTTTATTACAATGGGGTCTAGCCGTGATAAGTGAGGGATAGCTCTAACTGGATTTACGTTATTTCCTATGTGAAAATTTGCCTTAAATACGATTCAAATGGGAAAATCTGACCTGATCTTTTCAATATTACACATCTGGCCTGAATATTCTTTGGTATTAATTACTAAACATAAATCTGTGATAAATATCGCAGTTAAAATTACCAAGTTCTTGCATGGGTTCTTTACAGGGCTCATTTTACATGAAAATATTGGTTCCAAGTTCCAAAAATTCAAAAGCATTTGACCTCAGATTCCTATGTTGTTCTCTTGTTGGTATCATTTCCCTGGTAGTTTGTGTCTTTGGTGATAGATATTATTTTTTAATAAAACAATTTTCTATCAATACAAAGGAGGCATTTGAATGCTGATGTTTGGATCATTTTTGGATTCATTTGAAAAGGGGTGCAGAGGTTGTAATAATAACTTGACTGTTGGTAACAGTCGCATTGTAGCATTGTAACATTTGAAATCGCAACTCGATTACCATGATTGGAAAACAATAACTGCGTCAGTACGAAGTGGACCTTTCTTGACCTGCTTTCTATCAACAGAACGCTTCACTGCCTTTAATTATGTAGCCAGTAATGTGTTGTGACAGCTAAAAGTCTTGCCAATAAAATATAACGTGATCCATGAGAAGAAACTTCAATGTGACTTCCTGCGTTTCCTTTGCAAGTTTTGGATTATTGTCACTTTTCTGCACCCACAGATCTTGACCACAATGCTGATACCCTTGGCTTGAAACGCTGTCTGGTGTGAGGAACTGATTAGTTGAAAAAGTTACGATTGCTGCGAGCCGCTAGCAAGCCAAGTTAACCATCGCTAGCAGGCAAACTTCAAAGGAATTCCCTAGCAGTGTCTCACAAGAAAAAAAGACAACAATCTTGCAACCCGGAACCTCCCAAGCCCGGAGTACCCGGAAACAGAGAAATACAAAGAAAATGGATGAGGAATCGGGCACCATTTGGGTGAGTGATGGACACAATAGCCAAAAATCAAAAGAGCAAACATACGGAAATATGAAAGGACAAGCTAACTATGATATTTAGTAAGCTAAGATGTGTTGTATATTTCAGGGAAAATAGCTTCAATCTCAGTGTTGTGATATCGGTGAAAAAAGCCTATTAGAATCTGCAACTCCCAACCACTTCTGCCTCTCATTTGCTTCTTTAGCAAAGTTCAAACCTGAACAAATATTTCCTGAAATCTACTAACTTAAGCTCCATGCTAACGCGTTGAAATCTTTGACAGCAGAGCGGGAGGAGAGCAATCCGAGAGTTTGTTCCCGGATGCGCCTATATAAGGACGTCCGGCTCAGTATGACATCACAACTTTCTGAAACCAAGCGTTCAGAGCCATCCCAAACTTCTTCCAGGGCTCGCTTCCAAATTGAAACGTTGGTATAGTTTAGCTGAGCTGTTCATCAGCTATTTAAAAAAGTTGAAGACCACAGCTTAAAAAAACAGAAACCCTCCTAAAATAGAAATAAAATAATCAAAACAGGACTCAATAATGAGTAGCTGTACCATTCCATTCCACTTTGAAGCTGTACTTAGAATCTCTCTAAGATCAAATAGTGCAAAATGTAAACTATTGCAATTTTTCACTAGTCTCAAACTTGTGATAAAGATTGTATTTGGTACACATGATCATGTTGAAGCCACCTGCAATGATCATAACGCGTCATTCCTTCTCTAATAACTCTCCAATAACTTCACCAAATGTGAGCAAACCACATTATGCACCATGTTTTTCTCACATGTTTTCATCAGATGCCTGTGGTCAGTGTGTCATTCGCTACCGCAGGAACATTGCTTTTGGTTAGAGCTCAAAATATTTGTTTTCTGCAGGTCAGTCTTTTTTTTTTGTAGATGTGCTGAAAGTGGAGACTAAAACAACAGCCTTCTAAAAGTAAGCATGTATACACTCACCACACACTTCATTAGGCCACTTATTGGCAGGAGGCCATTACGGCTAGATTAGCCTTGAAAAATAGACTTACTAATGCATGATATAATAGAAAGAATAATAACTATGATGAATGAAATACAGCATGCAAATAATGACATGGATTATCAATAAATTATATCTATTTCATTATATAATAAAATAAATAATACCCACAATAGAAATAGGGTTCTTAATCAAGTAGCTGCTTTAAACTTTGTTTATCCAGGAAGTCTACATTGTAGCACACAATGCTACCAAACATAAATAAAAAAAACTTTATTGCTTCACTTTAATGCCTGATACGTTTAAAAATTAAATAAATAAAATACATAAATAAATAAAAAATAAAAAATATAAAAAAAAAATACAAACTTAAATTATATTAGAAAGACAGGAAGTGAACAAATGTAACAGTTAGTGATTGTAAAAGTACCAGATGGAGGGGTAGGATTTAGTAAGCTTTGCTTCTTCCTACTCCTTTTGGACATGTGGAACTGTTAACTGATTATATGATGCATTCAATTGTAATCTGCAATCTGCAAGTGTACAACCACAGGTACACTTGTTTAGGCAGATATAATGACATAACATAAATAGCTCATGAGAGTTTCATTTAAGACAGGGGTCTCAAACACGTTGCCCGCGGGCCAAATGTGGCCCGCACACTAATTTGAGGCCCCGCCTTGATATGAAAGTTTAATGTTAATGCGGCCCGCGCAAGTTTGTTATGGATGCTATAGGGTATCATGTACCCAGAAAAAAATTATTACGTTTGATTAATGTTCATGTTAAAGGTTAAATAACTGTTAATAGTTATCCTCCCTATCTGTGTGGAAGTGGTATGTTTTGGCTATTTAAGTTTAAAGGAAATAACTTGAAGGCTACCGTTTAGGTCGCTAGTTTGCGAGTTAGCATGTGTCTCAAAACCCTGCAGTTGCGCAATATGTTGTAAATAAAAAGAGTATAAATGTGACTATAGTCGTGTTTTGTCATGTCTACAGGACTCTAATAATGCTTTGTCCATTTTAATCTGAAAAAAATAATTTGTCTACCCTCCAACTATATGTGGTTTCTTAAGTTTTTATTATTTGCTGTTTTATTATTATTATATTTATTTATTACTGATTGATTGATTTTCTTTATTCTTGATTTGTTTATTTATTTTTCATCTTATTTTGTGTAGAAAAATAAAAAAGTAAGATATTTGAGAACAGTGGAATGTTTTATCAGAGCTTTTATTGTAGAAAATTGGAACCAAAGTGAAGTTTTTTTTTATTTTTTTGCTTTTAATAAATGTGTTTTGTTTTTTGTTTTTTTGAAAACCTGATGCGGCCCAGTCTCACCCAGACCCAAGCTCCAGTGGCCCCCAAGTAAATTGAGTTTGAGACCCCTGATTTAAGAGATGATATCTAGCAACTTCCGTGGTGTTTTTCCCAAATCCCATGTATTTTGACACAAATAACTAGAACATTGGATAACGGAAATTGTTACTTTGATGACCTGTTTTTGTTGCTATTGTTATATTTGTCCAAACAACCGGCCATTAAAGTGAACAAGAAACTGTAGAAACAAAGTTATGACGTATTTGTAAGAAAGGGAGTGAGTGAGGGATGCTGTTTGTTGTCTTGACTCACCTGCAATGACTGCGGGATTGCTCTGCCCCCCTTCCGGGTGGACCCACAACTCCAGGCTGAACTTAGTCCTCGGTAGCTCAACTTGTGCGCTCCTCTTGAGCCTGATCTTCTCCTGGCGGCCGCTGAAGTGGAGTACCGTCATCCAGGAGGGGGGCGCCCCTTGCACAGCTTTACCCCACTGAGACGTGCCTCCGGCGGCACGGCTTGTGGTGGGACCCCCGTCTTCCACCTCCCAGTCCTCCTCTGGGCCACTGGAAGAAGGATGAACCCCTGCTCCGCTGGAATGATTGTTTCTGTTGGCGGAAGTGGAGTTGTCCCGGTCCCGGTCGTCATGAGACACATGGACGCTTCGGGCAAACCTGGAGGCGCGAGGTGGACGTCCTGGGAATACACCAGACGTTCTTTGCTTTCCAGGCAGGTCTTCTGAAGCACCGTGAGATACCGCCTTGAATATGCAATCACCGTCGCAGAAGGTGGTGTGGAGCTTTCTCCGGGTCGTCCTCCGAATGGCCACTGGGTGTTGCTGAAGAGTCGGTAAGGGCCAGCTGAAGTGCCGGGGGAACCTCCAAGACAGCGAGCAGGGTTCATTTGCCTGGCGTGAAAGCTCCCTGTCCGCCCGGCCCGCCAAGGCGCGTTTGTACCGGCTCAGTGCACCGCACTGGAGCAGCATGGTGTTGGAAAGCACCACCATAGCCAGCAGGCTCACCGATAACATCTTTCTTTATATGAGTGACAGATAAATAAATCACAGAAATATGTATTAATTTGAGATCCTGACTACTTTTCAACTATATAAAAATATCCAAATATTTTCTAATTTAATTGAATGAAATCAATTCCAGTGAAGTCCATTCATGTTTCCTTTCTGGAGGGAAAATACTTTGTCATTTTCACAAAAAACAAGGAAGTTGGTTATGAAATAGGAACTTATTTCCAGTGTCCTTTAGTGCTGATGTACTCAATGAACTGATGGGCATACAGAGCACACGTCTAGTGGGCACAAAATACCTGACCTTTGTGATGTTTAAGGCATCCCATTTCCAAAATCAATGAATAGAAAATGCTAAAATGATGCTAAGTGTGAATCCAAAGTCCTTTCCAGTCCTTTCAAGTCCTTATGTCTTGTCCCGTTGCTTCTGCAGCTTCTCCACGGTCCATGCAGTTCTGATGTCCTCCTTCATCTCCCCTCTCTTTCACTGGGGAGTCCCAGTCCTGACATCATTGCTGCTGAGGAGGCCGTCCTACCTTTGCCTCATCGTTTTCTCTTACTAGGACATCCTCCACCCTCTCCTGCCAGCAGTGCATTCCCCCGACATCTGCAGGGAAGACGTGAGTGCTCATAAAGTATATGTGTCTCTTTTTAACCTACTTTCATCATTTGTTTAGCGTGTTTGGGTTCTATTTTGCTTCTAGGACTTGCTTGTTGACTACACTTCATAATGATTAATATAATATAGGAGTCTGGACATGTTGGCAAAAATGCACAGTGAAAATGTAAGTTTAATTTAAATAGGTAAATATTTCTTCTTATTATGTAATTTATTAATAATACAATTGAATTAAAATTCAAAATATTTGCTTTTAATAAAATTTTTTGAAATTATTTAATTTATTATTTCTTTATTGTGAATTATTAATTCATTCATTCATTTTCTACCGCATATCCTCACGAGGGTCACGGGGGTGCTGGAGCTTATCCCAGCTGTTTTCGGGCGAGAGGCGGGGTTCACCCTGGACTGGTGGCCAGCCAATGACAGGGCACATATAGACAAACAACCATTCACACTCACATTCATACCTATGGACAATTTGGAGTCGCCAATTAACCTAGCATGTTTTTGGAATGTGGGAGGAAACCGGAGTACCCGGAGAAAACCCACGCATGCACAGGGAGAACATGCAAACTCCACACAGAGATGGCTGAGGGTGGAATTGAACTCGGGCCTCCTCGTTGTGAGGTCTGCGCACTAACCACTCGACCGCCGTGCAGCCCTATTGTGAATTAAGTAAATTCAAATTTTGTATAGGATATAATATATGCATATATTATATGTGTACACCTTAGAAACACTGGGAAATCTGAGCTTCAGCCTCAGAAGGAAGCTCAGAATTCCCGGTCCTGAGGTCACATCTTCCAGCTTCACTGGGAGGACACCAATGCATTCCCAGACCAGCTGTAGACATAATCCCGTCCACCATGCAGCCCTACAAAACGGGGATCTACTGTATCATTTTTTGTTAGATATTGTTCACGGTGGAAGAGTGGTTAGCACGCAGGCCTCACAGCTAGGAAACCTGAGTTCAAATCCACCCTCTGCCATCTCTGTGTGGAGTTTGCATGTTCTCCCTCATCCCGCATTCTAAAAACATGCTAGGTTAATTAGCCACTCCAAATTGTCCATAGGTATGAATGTGAGTGTGAATGGTTGTTTGTCTATATGTGCCCTGTGATTGGCTGGCCACCAGTCCAGGGTGTACCCCGCCTCTCGCCCGAAGACAGCTGGGATAGGCTCCAGCACCCCCGCAACCCTTGTGAGGATAAGCGGTAGAAAATGGTAGAAAAATGGTAGAAATTTCTCGTAGTTTTGACTTTATTAACATAATATTTTGAATTTATTCTTGAATATAACTTCCAAAAATGACATGAAACTTTTGTATTGTTTTGTTTCTGTCTTATAATTGTATGTAGTATTACGTTATTCTTATGAAATTATGACTTTGTTAGATTACAACTTTTTTCTTTTAATATTTTGACTTTATTCTTGTACAATTATATCTGATATTTCCAATTTGCTTTGGTTAAATTGTATTTTTAGAATGTACGTAGACCGATAAACAACACCTTAGTGCTGCAAATGGCCCCTGGGCCGCACTTTCGACATCCCTGGTGCAATGTATGGATATTATATGTGTACATTATATGTTAAAACATTATGGTGAGTATTTAAATGAAGAAACAAGTCATACCAGGTGGCAGGAATTCTTACTGTTTACGTTCTGTCTCTCTCTCACACACACACACACGCACACACACACACACACACACACACACAAATGTTCCTAATGTTTGCGTAATCTCTCTCCCTTTCTTTCTTTTTGTCCTCCTACTGTATCTATCCTTCATTCTTTGGCTCCCCTCACTGCTACCACACCAACATCTGCCTCGCACATGAAAATTCTTTTTATGTGCGAGGCAATAACACACATGCAAACATGTTGGATGCAGTGACTCATGGGATAGATTATTGACTTGATCATTACAATCCACTCCAGACTTGTCTGAGTTATCACTGAGTTCCATATGAACCACCTTAGCCCACAGGAATCCGTTCCGAAGAAGAAGGGTGGCTATAGTACATACGAGACATATGGGTATCCTGGTATGTAGAAACAGCTGTATTTGGACAACAAAACTTTATTTTTGTATTCACAAAAGAGTGAATATAGACTGAAAATGATGGGTGTGTATTTGGGTAGTCAGTCGCTGACAGGGGAGCTACCGTATCCGAGCTAATTAGCATCCTCATTAAACACGATTGCTGTCTACAATACCACATTTGTACCACATTTAGACCACATTCAATCAACACGGGTATTTTATAGTCGCACAATACTCAGTCTTGTACAGACACATAGAATAAAAAGTATTCCATAACACAAAGCATCCAGTATGCTTTCTATCATTTCATTTGTCTGCCTAAAAGTCACAAGTGCAACTTGTTATTATTAATAAATATAAATTATTGCAACCTCTAGGTGCCACCAAAAACAAAATTACCACCCACTTTAGGGAACTACACTTGCCCATCATTCACAGTCCTTATGTGAAACATGAACACATATTTATTTCCCTTGTATGGTCATTATAACACCAGAAATCAAGTTAATATGAGCTAGCTAACAATGCATGTTATTGGGATGTACCTATTTCGACTATTAAAAAAATGTTATAATAATAACGCTATAATACTGAAATGTATTTCTAGGCACATTGATCAACAACAGCAGCATGGATACAGCAACAACACTTCCGATGTCCGCACTCCTTGGGATGGCTGTATCTTCCAGCACAAGACGTGTGCTCCAGTCTTCAGGTCAAAAATGCTGATGGTAAACTAGCATCTTGTTGGGTCTTGGTAGCCAAATGGAGAGCTAGCTATCCACTCCTATGTCTGTGAATGATGCTGATACTAGCGTGTTCGTCTGCAAAATCCATATAGTTTTTTATGTTAGATGCTACAATAGCAATATAGCTGTAGCTTGGTTAATATAGAAGTCTGTTGTGTAAATTGAACATTGTTTGTGTGAGGGAGCTGCCAATCCTCCCTCACTGATCAGGTGTATGCCCCGCCTACACTGTCCGGTTTCTCTTTGTGTATATAGTTGGCTTTAGTTATTTACATATATTTTGGTTAGTGCTTTAATTATATTTGTTTGTAGAAACCGTAAGTTTAAGTGCCACTTTAGTTAGTTAGTTTTTCATTTAGAAGTAATTTGTGTTCCTAATTTCTCATCAGTTTCTCCTTTTGTTTGAGGTGATTGGTCGTGGCACAAACATGGAGGCGCGCCCATGGGGGTGCAGGCCAGAGGCTGATCACCTCAATTGGACTCTCCCAAGTGCCACCTGGAGGAGGGGGGATTGACTGGGTGGTAGTTGGGGAATCCAAGTTGTTAGGTGTACGTGAGTGTTTTTTATATATATGTATATATATATATATATATATATATATATATATATATATATATATATATATATATATATATATATATATATATATATATATATATATATATATATATATATATATATATATATATATATATATACGTATATATAAAACACTCACGTACACCTCACGTACACATATATATATATATATATATATATAAAACACTCACGTACACCTCACGTACACACATATATATATATATATATATATATATATATATATATATATATATATATATATATATATATATATATATATATATATATATATATATATATATATATATATATATATATATATATATATATATATATATATATATATATATATATATATATATATATATATATATATATAATTGTTTGGGGGAGGCCTGTTGTGTGTGCTGGGGGAAATGCTGCTGCACTGTCTTGTAAAATAAACTCGAAAAGCTCTCAAGCCCTGGCCTGGTGTACCTTTCAGCTGCTATGGCTGTCCCAGGCTAGTAAGAGGCTATTGTTTTTCAACTCAAAATCTTACATTTTGCATTTTTTGTTTTTTTTTGTAAATACTTCAGTGTCAAAATAGGTACTTCCCATGACATCTGTTGTTAGCTAGCTAATATTAACTGGCTTTCTCAGAGTAGGGAACTGATATTCTCCAGAAACTTACCTATTCATTCAACACACAACTACAAAGATAACTATATCGAATTTGTGCAAAGGGATATTGGACGGGCCATTATTTTCTTAGTTGCTTCCATGCCTGCTGAGTACTTTAAGTTGAGGTACAGTTTTTATGTTACATGTTTATTTGCTATTACATATTTATAGAATATTTGTATTGCACTGAAGAATGTTGGATGCACATGAATACTTTGAATATATAGCCTCGGTGAGTAGAAAAGGCAGGTGGAACCCCCCGTATATACAGTATATATTCTCGGTGTATATACTGACTGTCTGGTAAAATGTTCTCTAAGCAGAAGTGGAGGTGTAGGTACGAATGAAGGAGACGGGTGTCAGCAATGGTTGGGGGGCCCCCAAAGGGGCAAAAAAAAGGCTGAGTGGGAGGTAGGAATTCCACAATCCCAGCTTGCTTGTCTGGGGATCCTCCTCGACATTCAGCTTCTCCTGCTGGACTTTGAAAAGAAAGGATGAGGAGAGAGGATTTGGAGGAAGAAAGAAAAGGTGACAGGGAAGGAGGATGATGAGGAAGTGAGAAGCTCTGATTGGTCCATCTCTCCTGGGGCCTCACCCCCACCCGCTGTGAGAGACCTCCAAAGATTAGCCTTCATCTTGTCTGCCTTGACCCCCCCCCCCCCTCAACACACACACTTTCTTTGTGCAACACACACACACTCTTTTCTTGCTGCATGACTTCCTCTTGGCAGGGTACCTCGACAAATACTTCATTACTCTGCTTTCACATTTGTACTTGAATATCTCATATTTCTGTTGGAGAAGCTGATGTTGGGAATTCCACTGTTCCTGAATGCACCGTGGCCTGAGTGTGAATGTTGCTTCCCCAGAAAGTACACAGGACAAAGATTTAGGCAAAACTTTATTTTATTTCTGAGCAATTTAACAATATTCATTCATTTTCTACCGCTTATCCTGGTTGCCAGCCAATCACAGAGCACATTTAGACAAACAACCATTCACACTCACATTCATACCTATGGACAATTTGGAGTGGCCAATTAACCTAGCATGTTTTTGGAATGTGGGAGGAAACCGGAGTACCCGGAGAAAACCCACACATGCACAGGGAGAACATGCAAACTCCACACAGGGTTGGCCGAGGGTGGAATTGAACCCTGGTTTCCTAGCTGTGAGATCTGCGCGCTAACCACTCATCCGCCGTGCAGCACAATTGAACAATATCTAACAAAAAATTATACAGTAGATATCCCGTTTTCCACATGTATGGCATTCCGGGAATGGCAAGGTTCTGTGAGTACAGTAGAACCTTGGTTAGCGTGTTTTTGGTTAACGTCGGAAATTCATGGTACAGTTATGCCTTGCTTTGCGTGCATTCTCTGGTTACTATAGAATATGGTGCACGTCTTGTACTGTGTTCTTAATAGATAGTTGGTTAGTTGGGAAGACATTTGATCACAAACATGCCTTCTACAAAAAAAAAATCAGACCTCACAATCACCCTCTCGCCAGTTATATCACTGCGAGCTACTCCCACGTCACTGCTGTGGAGCACATACACGACGGGACAGGGGACCACCAGTCCAGGGTGTACCCCCGCCTCTCGCCCGAAGACAGCTGGGATAGGCTCCAGCACCCCCGCGACCCTCGTGAGGATAAGCGGTAGAAAATGAATGAATGAATGATGCACACAGAGCAAGGAACAACTTGACGGTCTTCTTTCTGCTCAGGTCTCTTTGTGCCATGAGGCGTTCAAGCGCCTCATGGCACAAAGAGACCTCGCCTCAAACATACTGTAGGAAGTTGTTCCTCTTTTTTTTTTTTTAATATATATATATTTTATTACAAACTTCAATTACAAAACAGTACAAAACAGTATAAGCAGAATGACAGGACCATAAAAGTGCAATTCTACAGAATAATAACATAAATAAGAAAATGTAAATAACAAAGAAAGAAATGTGCGAGGGATATTGCTTGAAAATAAGAACAACAAAAATAAAAACAATAAAAAACATGTCACTTAAGCAGGTTCTTCATATGAATTGTTTTTAGAATGTTCTCCAATGTATGAAAGGTTTTCACTGCTTTTCTGTTTTTGATTATCAGCTTCAGTGATTCATATAATATCTTCAGTTCAGAAAGAAAGAAACTGGTGAATATTTGGCATATATTATATTTACAAATTTCCCCACTGAGGGACGAATAAAGGCATATCTTAATCTCTTTTACATAACATCACTCTGGATTTGTGAATATGAAATTTTCCTAATAAACAAAGAAATTTCACAGCAATCTGCAAATCTTTATGAAGGTTACGTTTTAGAAACCGGAAGTTGTTCCTCAACCCCTGATCTATGTATGTCTATGACTGAAGCCGGTGAAATCAGGCCTTCAAAATAAAAGACGCCTGCATGCTCACCACTCGCTGATAAGCTGAGTTAACATTCTGTTAATGTTAATAATACTTTAAATTGTGCATGTAAATAACCTCGTGTGATACTGTAAGTACTATTTAGAGCAAGTTGTATATTATTTCAAATACTGTAGGCACCGCACATGACACTCCTATCCACTAGAGGACAGCCGTTAGCCAGTCAGGCGGAAATGACGTGTCTGAGCAAACAAGGAAACTTGAGCTAACCCTCTGTGTAGCTAAAAGTGGCTAGCCGGCTAATACCCGCCTGCACAACGCAATTGCCGTTATTTGTGTGTTCCAATGCTGAAGTATTTCATTTTATTTTACACTTATTTTCAAGTCGACCTCCGGGAACTAATCAGCGAACACTAAGCTGCTTCAAATAGTCTCAATGATGTTCCAGTCTTGCCAGGATGTTAGCATCTGAAGCAGTCATGCTCAATTAGCCAAAGCTGTGATGATTTGACGAGGATTTTGTGGATTATTGGGAGTTTCGAGTGGGATTTGCATCATGTCTAATAACCGGTCCCAGCAGATCGCTAGCGGTGCGAGTTCTGTGCCCAGCACAAGTAGCAGCAGCAGCGGCGGCATAGGTGGCACCGTGAGCCCTGGTGGTGGAAGCAACGGCGTCGCAAGCAATGGGAACAACTCTCCAAATGTTGTGCCTTCCCGGACCCTGGCAGCGATCGGAGACGGCGGACTGCCGGTGCCGAACTTGGTCGCCATGTCGTCGTTCCGAGGTGGCTTCGCCTCACTCAGCAGACCCTCCCCGTCCTCCGGCAGCAGGAAGAAGTCCCTCCACCAAGCACCTCTCTATAACGGCCTGCTGAATTCATACGAGGACAAGAGCAACGATTTTGTCTGGTTCGTGTTTGACAATAGCACACAATAATAACAAAATACTTCAAGAATGTTAATGTTGACATCCCGTCTATGTATACAAACTCATCTAACCCCCATCCATTGTAGTCCTCTTGTTAGGCTTGGGTATGTTTACATGTTCAACTATAAAAATAATTTCTCCTCAGGCATTCTTATTATGTCTCTTGATAAAGTGCAAGCTATGGATAGTTTATGCTATTTTGACAACCGCTTATGTCGACATTAGTCAGCCAATCCAGTAGCTGTTGACAAACAGATTCTACTCTATTAGATCTGTTCATTTTTCTTATGCTCATCATGTGGCAAGCAGTAGAAATTACACTAATTAGCATTGCCAACTATAACACAGCTAAAATTGGTGGGTTGGCTACCAAATCAATCAAATGAGATTTCTTACCGCTTCGATATTCAATCTCATTAGCTGCAGTAGAAGTTCCTGATGAGATGAGATGAATGTTTGTGTAACGTATCAATTTACTTTTTCTAGCCCCATTTGCTTCGAAATGATAGAAGAGGCACACATGACCAAGTGTGGGCACAGTTTCTGGTAAGTGTATTCTCACACACACACACACACACACACACACACACTTGGCTGCTGCCAGTTTCTTCTGCAAATGATGACAAAATGTGGTTTAGTCAGTGATATGTTTGAATGTACACAGTGCCCTCCGGACGTATCGGAACATTAGCCACGTATGCATGGACCCAAATATTCTGCTTGAATTGGGTTTATTTCATCAAATATCTCATTCCGAAAGAAAAGTGCCAATACAAATGAACATATCATCGGATTCACAGGGGTGGAATATTCCTTTCCCCAATCCGATTGAAGTATCTCGTTCTTCTTTGTCGTTTTTCTTTTTTTGTTGTTTATTAAGCAGCTTTCAGTGTGCAATTGCGCCACCTTCTGAACAGGAGTGTAGAACAGAATCTAAACCTTCTATAATCTATTCATAAGTCAGTTTTCTGAAAAAAGACTCTTGACTATTTTGTTTGATTATAGCGGTGCATGTAGTCCAGAGATTGGAATATCCTTTTCTATGTAAACCATTGTTTTCGGAAAAGTCATTCGGAAAGATTCCATTTGGTAAAAGTGGCTATTGACGCTAATTCCTTTATTTTTGCTGAAGACTGAAAGACTTGGCATGGTTCTTATGCAAATATGGAATTTGATTTTGTACATTTCCAGGTGGAGGCTGCACGACGGTCGAGTGGTTAGCGTGCAGACCTCACAGCTAGGAGACCAGGGTTCAATTCCACCCTCGGCCATCTCTGTGTGGAGTTTGCATGTTCTCCCCGTGCATGCGTGGGTTTTTTCCGGGTACTCCGGTTTCCTCCCACATTCCAAAAACATGCTAGGTTAATTGGCCACTCCAAATTGTCCATAGGTATGAATGTGAGTGTGAATGGTTGTTTGTCTATATGTGCCCTGTGATTGGCTGGTGACCAGTCCAGGGTGTACCCCGCCTCTCGCCCCAAGACAGCTGGGATAGGCTCCAGCACCCCCACGACCCTCGTGAGGATAAGAAGCAGAAAATGAATGAATGAATGAACATTTCCAGGTCTGGAATATTTTGGAAAGGTTGTGAAGCGTTCGAAATGTTTCGATTAATAGAGTAATGTGCTGTGCCCTAGACCAGCGGTCTAGAGAGCTACGTTTACACAATGAAGATTGCCAAGAGCTACTTATTTTAATTTAATTTCACATTTTATTTTAACCCAAACAAAGTAAATCTGCTTGTTTTAGCAAAACATTACCAAACAGTGATATTGAATGCTTCATCACATTACGTAATAATGAATTGCTATTTTGGTATGATGTTGTTGATGATCATTGAGGTGTACTTCCCACTCCATTGATTCTCCTATAAAAACGCATTTAATGCTTTACTCCGCCCTTGCAGCTTCAAGTGCATCCGCCAGAGTCTGGAGGACAGCAACAGGTGTCCCAAGTGCAACTACATTGTTGACAATGTGGATCAGCTGTACCCAAACTTTCTTGGTAGGTGAAGACTGAAATGTGCTTTAGTCGGTAAGTTCTCCTCTGCTGCTTGGACAGGGGAAACCTTAAGGCGGTGATTCTCAACTGATGGGCCACCGCTCTTCACCTGAGCAGGGGAAAAAAATGATGAAATGACCTGATGTCGGTGCTATTCACTTGCTACTCCTAAAATCTAAATGGCAATCATCCTCTAAGCTAATTATGGGTGTAAAGGTACACCACAAGTACAGTTCAATACTTACCTTGCTCACAGTTTGGATCGTTTTGGGTACAGTAAGGGGACAAAGTGCAAAACATTAAACAGCTTAGCTTTTGCGTAACAATTTTGTGCTGGTAATTCTCCAAAAAGTGCATTTTTTGTCCCGAATTAAGCATTTTCAAGCAAAAAAATTAAAATGCAAAGTTGGAAAAGATGTGTAAGATGGCCCTGTGAGGAGATCATGGGATAGTTGAATGTACTAGACTGCTTGGTTGTTTTCTGGTTGTGTATTGTGTACTCATCAGTTTTCCTCTTCTTCGCCGCCACCTGTTCCGTCCGACCCGGACCAGTAAACGAACTCATTCTTAAACAGAAGCAAAGATGTGAAGAGAAGAGACTAAAATTGGATCATCCAGTAAGTATATGACATACACAGATGTTTCAGAACCAAGTTGTGTTACTGATCAGCGTCTGTCACCCAGCAGAATGGATCCAGGTGGCAGGTTTTCCAGGACGTGTTGAGTCCTGACCAAGAGAACTTGGACCTGGCAAATGTCAATCTCATGCTGGAGCTACTGGTTCAGAAGAAGAAGCAGCTCGAGGCGGTAAGCAAGGCTTTTTAGGCCCTCATTGTCTTTAGAAATATTCTAACTTTGTTAGTCATGCACTGTAGCCAAGTCACACAATGACTGGAATCCCTGCACTTTTGTTCCCATATATTTGCATCTGGATTTGATTGAACATTGAAAACACTTTTTGTTTCAAACCACCCATTTTTTACAGTTGATAAAAGTCGTTGCCGCCTTTTTTGGTTTGTCACAAGTTCATTTCAGCTTAAAGTCATGAACGGATGGGACAGGAAGCAGAACTGGAGGTAGCAGAGATGAGGATACTGAAGTTCTCATTGGGAGTGACCAGGATGGATAGGATCAGGACGGAGTACATCAGAGGGGCATTACATGTTAGAGGCCTTGGAGATAAAGTCAGAGAGGCCAGACTGAGATGGTTGGGATAGTGAATATATTGGTTGAAGGGTGCTGCATTTAGAGCTGCCAGGTAGGATGCTGAGGTTCTCATTGGGAGGGACCAGGATGGATAGGATCAGGTACATCAGAGGGACATTACATGTTAGAGGCCTTGGAGATAAAGTCCTGTAGGCCAGACTGAGATGGTTGGGACATGTCCAGAGGTGAGATAGTGAATGTATTGGTAGAAGGATGCTGCCAGGTAGGAGGCGTAGAGGAAGACCAAAGAGGAGGTTTATGGATGTAGTGAAGGAGGACATGAGTATAGCTGGCGTGAGAGAGACAGATGTAGAAGACAGGGTTAGATGGAGGAGATTGGTTTGCTGTGGCGACCCCTGAAGGGAAAAGCCCAAAGAAAGAAGAAGAAGAAAATAAGCCATTTCAGTTAAGGAACAACCAACTGGTTTCATTTTTTTATTAGATAATCAGGTTTTTGGTTCAAAATTCACATTGTGCATTAGACTTTTTTACAAGAACATTTCCATTGGCAAATGTAAACAAATGGGGAGAACATGCAAACTCCCAAGCGGGGAATCGAACCTCCTAGCTGTGTGGACTGCGCTCTAAACACACGACCACTGTGCAGCCTAAAAAGAATATTCATATTTTGAAAATATTTAGGTTGCACTTCTTTCGTTGGCAATTTCACTGCTGTGACAATTGTGCAATGACAATAAAGAAAGTATCTATCTATATGTCAAGAAATATACATCATATGATTGCATATCTTCAGCCAAAGTATCCCTTTATTTGGTATCTGAACAACACTCTTTGCCTCGTCTCTCATACTCAGCAGCAGGGTCGTACCTGACCACATTCCAACAGTAGTCAGCCAGCAGAGATGGATTCAACTTTCCCTGATATCTTTTCTCCATAGCGGCAATGTCCTAATGGAATCGCTCCCTGTCGTGCTCATCACTGACTTCTCCACAGTTCAGTGGAAGAACTCTATATGGGAATGCAAAAAGCGTATCTTCGGTGACATATTGCAGTCAAGGGCTTTGTAGGGCTTCAGGTGTGCCACCAGCTGCGTAGAATTATGCTGCATTTTGCCCACTTCCAAAAGAGAATTTTGACAAATCAAAACAAAACATTTTATTTCAAAACTTGATATTGGCGCCACTGTATAAAAAAATAAAATTAGTCTGGAGTTCTGGGTGAGGTTTGAATTTGGTCACATCTGTGTTCTATGTTATGTGTTTGTGTCCACTAGGAATCCCAAGCAGCTCAGAGACAGATCCTCATGGAGTTTCTGAATGAAGCCAGGAGAAACAAAAGAGAGGTAGCGTTGCTTAGAAATGCCATGAACATAAATTTGTTCAAAGAAATAAAGCCATCTTTTCTTTTTCCGGGTGTTGACAGCAACTGGAGCAGCTACAGAAGGAGCTTAACTTCCTTGAGGATGACATTAAGCGTGTCGAGGTAACATGATAAACAATCTAAGACAAAGTAAGAAGTCAAAAACGTACAATGTCAGGCTGTCATGTAAATAAGGTAAGACTAGTTTGTTTAATAAAAGAACAATGTATGCACCTTTTCTACAGCGAGGAGTTTTTTATATAGAAAATAAAATAGAATTAACTGGACCTTCTCTGGGGAGTCCCGTTGGTGGTGCAATGCGCTCCCAAAATATTGATTATGTTAAATGAAATGGTGTGTACGATTATGGCTGACATGAAATGCTCACCCTGAAGTCATGTTATCTGATGAATGTGTCTCTTCCAAGGAAATGAGTGGGATGTATTCTCCAAAGATGGAGGCAGAGTGCACCGTGCCCAACGTGGAAGCTCCCTCACCTTCACGCAGGTATCATGCATGACATCGACTTCCTTATGTAGAATACAAGCATATCCATCTCTGATGAAATGTACTCGATGAAGCTTCAAATACTGTATATGTGAATGCTACACAAGGATCAAGCAGTGTAGCCATGACAACATGTTCACACAAATCCATGAGACTTCCCCATTAATAACCTTCAACGGTTGACCTTGACCAAACACAAGATCTGGTACACATACAGGACAGATACAGCAGTGACCGGTTCGATTCCCGTATTGGCCTTAATCATGTTGTATGAAATTATATTATGTCAGACAGAAGTCACAGTCCTCTGATCAATTGAATCAATCCTCCGATTGATTCATCAAGTCCTCCGATTAATTGAAAAATTTACCTGTATCACTGAAACGTTTTTAATATATGATATGATATGGCTCAGGTGGTACAGCACTTGGTTCGCAATCCAGATGTTGCCAGTTCAATTCCTGTGTAGGTGTAACGTCACCAGCTACACATTTCCACAGCATTTCAGTCCAGCTTCGGCTTCCAAACAACTTCAACTTTCATTCTACATTTCAGCTTTGATTTATTTTCAAATTATTTCAGTTTTGCTTCAACTTTTCAGAAATTATCTCTGAGGAACATAGTAAGGAAATGAAAGACCACTGTAACAGTTTTAGTTAAGGCCCGGAGTGGCAGGCCAAGAAAAATGTCAGATAAACACTGTATATTTCTTGTATATATCCGATTCAGCTCCACTGTACAGTATATTGTAGTTCAAACATCCACTATGTATAAAAGCATGTTTTACTTTATTTTTTTTTTAATAATGGTACCTTTTTGTATTTTATGCGTAGCTGTAGCAGTATCATTGAATCGCCAGACTATAACCCACCTCATGGATTTGGTGGAACAGCCCAGGTAAATAATAATAAACACACGCACTTTTATTCACTTCAACTTGTCTGCACATCCTGCTGAATTGTTGAAGCCTGACCCAACTCCTCTCTTTAAATGCAGGGCAAAAGGCAGACCTGGTACAACAGCACGCTAGCATCGAGGAGAAAGAGGTTGACGGCTCATTTTGAAGATCTGGAGCAGTGTTACTTCTCCAGTAAAATGTCACGCATCTCAGGTGAGTCACGCCACGTGTGCATGACAAATTTTATTGTAGAGGTGCAATCACATGGCATCAGCTTCCGTTGTGTTTGTGTACACTAAGTGTTCATAGTATCTGTTACATACTTTTTTTTTAAAATTATGTCTTTTTAGTGGTTGCACGGCGACCAAGTGGTTAGCACGCAGGCCTCACAGCTAGGAGACCCAAGTTCATTTCCACCCTCTGTGTGGAGTTTACATGTTCTCCCCCCGTGCATGTGTGGGTTTTCACCGGCTTCCTTCCATATTCCAAAAACATGTTCGATTCATTGGCCATTCCAAATTGTCCATAGGTATGAATGTGAGTGTGAATGGTTGTTTGTCTATATGTGCCCTGTGATTGGCTGGCCACCAGTCCAGGGTCTACCCCGCCTCTCACCCTAAGACATTTGGGATAGGCTCCTGCACCCCCTCGACCCTCTTAAGGATAAGCGGTAGAAAATGAATGACTTTTAAGCACCTTTCAGATGATTCATCCTATGCAGGCTACTGCATGCTACCTTTGAAGGACACTTGGAATGTGGACAGGGATCACATGATTTCTAAAATGTAATCCCGGTCTGGATTATTAGAAGTTATCTGAGATGAACCAAGAAATTGTATTTCTCTTATCAAAATGCTGGCACTTGCAACTAAATAAGTCGTGCCAAAACAGGAAATGGTGGTGGTTGATCTCGCTAGCACATTGTGTCTTTGCGTCAGTCACATCAAGAATTCATAGTTGTTTTGGTTGAATACAGCCTATTATTAGTAAACCCACTCTGTTCCCCTCGTACTGGAACACATTTGCAACAACACACACACATCTTAACTGTCATATTTTCTCATTCTCTTGTGTTTGCCATGTTGGATAATACGAATGTAAATGTGACTATTGGGGTGTTATTTCATGTCTAGAGGGCTCTAATAAGGTTAAACACCATACTCAGAAGGTCAAACAGTTTTTTTATGATCCTACTACGAAAAAATTCAATTTATAGATTTAGTACATGTATATTTATGTACATGTTATACATTTGACATTAGCTGTGCCTGTGTGGTGTTTCAGAGGAAGGCAGGAACTTGAACCAGCTGGATGACTTCATGGAGTGTCTCTCAAAGTTCACACGCTACAATTCTGTAAGACCCCTCGCCACTCTGTCCTACGCCAGTGACCTCTACAACGGCTCCAGTATTGTCTCCAGGTAAGATGAGATGTACAGTAGGAAAAGTAAGTATTTGAACCCATACTGATTTTGTAACTGAAAGTGGAAAAATACGCTGACGAGGCGTACACTGAGCAAGGTGGCACTGTATTAGATGAAGTGGAACAATGATTGATGGTTCACATCTACAGTACATGGAGTTCAATTTACAAAATCAACACATTATCAAATACAAACGTCTCCATTCTTTGTGTTTGTTGTTTTGCCCTCCAAATTATGCAACCATGTTCAACATCATGTTTAATTGTTATAATAATTGTTATTTTGAAATGGAGAGTTATGTGTCACTCTTATTTTTCTCATCAGCATCGAGTTCGATCGAGATTGTGACTACTTTGCCATCGCTGGTGTGACTAAGAAGATCAAGGTGTTTGAGTACGGCACTGTGATTCAAGATGCAGTGGACATTCACTATCCTGTCAATGAAATGACGTGCAATTCCAAAATCAGGTAGCAACTCCCCCAAAATAAAGTCTTCTTTAAAGGAAAACGGCATATTGGGGGGATTTATGGTCATCATCCACAATCCTGATGGACAATCCTTAATCCTTATATCCATTCTGTGATAATGCATTAACAGGTACATTCATGAAAACATGTAGTATGAGTATTGTGATCATTGCAAACATTACCGGAACTTCTTAGTTGGACATATTGATTCCCACATAGCCCATAAGAACTAATGCAACTGCTGTCAACTAACCGCATAGAACCAACCTAGGTTCCAAAAGAGGGTGGGAATGAAATAGGCAAATTCCATTACGTGCATTGTTAGCTCCCACATGCTAACACAAGGATTGTGGGTGGGCAAAATTTCTCCCAAAAGTGCGCTTTTCCTTTAAATGTGATTTGTCCAGATTGCCACTGTTACCACTGGAAACCATCACATCCTTCATTCATTGCAGCTGTATCAGCTGGAGCAGCTATCACAAGAACCTCCTGGCAAGCAGCGACTATGAGGGTACTGTCATACTATGGGATGGATTTACCGGTCACCGTTCCAAAGTGTACCAGGTACTTGCATTGCTCCATTCTTCAGGCGCTGCTGTGTATGGCTGACCACAAATTTTCCCCTTTGAAACTTAAAAATGTTGGAAAGCCATAGTTTACTTTGTCAGACGTGCTTAACAAATTCACAGTAAGCAATGCACCGTATACCACCTTTCATGATTCAACAAGCCTGAAAAGAAATGGGAAGAAGCAAAGCTCATTTAGTCCAACAACTTCTCTGTATCTCAGTAATGAATCACTCTTGTCAAATTACCGTTTAATAAATAACCTGATGAATGAATAAGGGCAGGAATATATAATAACTTATTCAATTATACAAAAGTAATTCAGGAGCTCAAACAGAATTGATGAGTGTTAATGAGTAATGAAACATAGAATTAATGAGTAAATACAAGAGTACAGTGGAACTCGGGTGTTCTTCATTAATCTCTTCCAAAAGAACCAGGAGAATAATAATAGAATAATAAAGAATAATTGTAGTTTCACATGCATAAGACAAAGAGTGATACATACATTTAATGAATGTTTTTGAGTTTGTGGTCCAAGTATGTTGACTTTTAAGCCACACACTTACTGGCTATGTTGGTCTGTTTTGGTTCCGTTGTAGCATTTCCCATTGGTGAATTTATGACATCCAGTTGGGTGGTGATATTTCTTCCATTAGGATTCATAAATGGTTATGTTGTATGTGCAGGAACATGAAAAAAGGTGCTGGAGCGTTGACTTTAATCTGATGGACCCCAAGTTGTTAGCATCGGGTTCTGATGATGCGAAAGGTAACGAGAATAATCTTTCCAGTGTTTAATTTTTTTTTTTTTTAAACCTGCATTCCATATGTTACTTTTACATGTGATGAAATGAGATCTTGTGTGTTTTTGATTATCAGTGAAGTTGTGGTCAACGAATCTGGACAATTCTGTGGCCAGCATTGAAGCGAAGGCTAATGTCTGCTGTGTGAAATTCAGTCCGACCTCCCGGTATCATCTGGCCTTTGGTTGTGCAGGTAAGATTGCCAGGCACAGAGAGTGATGAAGAGGTGGTCAATCAATAGTCACTGTATTGAAACCAACAACTACACCAAAACGGCCATCGTTGTATACCTGCAATCTCTGAACGTAGACATTTCCAGCATAAATGAATGGACCACAAAAATGCACATTTAACCCTGGGGGGGAGTTCGGCCTACAACCTAAAATAGGCTTTGAGTTTTGGCATCGAATCGTTTATATCCCTGCTTATTATGGATAAAAACATGATTAATCAAGTTAAATGTGATTAATCATGACTGGCCAATTTCTGTGAAAAAGTGTGTTAGTGGCATACCTCCGCCCCCATTGCAGCATGCAGCCGATAGCCGTCTCCCTCCTACTGTCCCTTCACAAAGCCAAAACAAGCATGGCTGCCTTGTGAGGTGTGAGATGATATTCCTCGGCACACACACACACACACACATTGTTGCTCACTTGGCAACAATGTACAATTCAGCAATGTACTTATACATCACCATGGACTGAGGGGGTGCTGACCATAAAAGTAGCCTCTGCTCCAACTGAAATCTGCAACTGCCCACATGGACAAGATAAATGTCTTCTGGACAAAAGTTGTGGTCTGAGTAGACAAAGATTGAGTTATTTGTACACATTGACATTAAGTTTGTTTGGAGGAGTCAATCCGACGGACTGTCAACCATGGTGGTGGTAACATCACACAAAACATTACATAAGCATTAACAGTAACACTAACAATAATCTCTTTTTGCAGACCATTGCGTCCACTACTACGACCTCCGCAACACAAAGCAGCCAATCATGGTGTTCAAAGGCCACAGGAAAGCAGTCTCCTACGCTAAATTTGTTAACGGAGAGGAAATTGTTTCAGCGTAAGTCTGTTATGTTATGTTATGACATGGATTCTGTATGTTTTATTATTATTGTGAATGCTGAGGAGTCACATGGCCCAGGCAGGAGAGGGTTGTTTCCCAGGTTGCTGGTTCGATCGAAGTGGCTGACACAGCTGTAGATGAAGCTTTAATGTTGAACGTCAGTCGAAGCCAGACAGCAGCCCATAACAGAGTCATATGCAGGGGCGCCATTAACGCAAGGCGATTGGTGATTGCACAGAGCAAACCATGCACAAGGGAAGCCACGGTTGGCTGTCAAATGTGGAGGGAATTTGGGGATATTAAAGTTCAGAAGGAGGAAAAGAAGCGGTACTCTTCGAAAACTCTGCTAGTACCAGATCTTGCTAGTACCAATGAGTTCCCAAGCCACTGCTTTCATACTGATTAGCATGATGTCCACTCATTGGTCGATCAATCAAACTCCCGCTGAGCCCGATGTCGCCTCCCATGTGTGGCGCCCGTTCTCTTATACCGTGTCGCCCACGCAAATGCCTTGGCACGTCTCCAAACTTGCTTCGATTGTTACATGTCTACAGCTGGTCAGCCGCTTCTTCATTTGAGCCATCAGCCATTTCCTCCTCGTTTGATTCCCTTCTTGTTCAGACTGGATAGGTGGAGTCTTAAAGAGGAATGAACACACGAGCAACACACACATAGTCGAAACAAAAAAACCCCACTTATTTTCTCTTTTATTAAAATGCGAAAACTACCATCAGTTATCGTAGTTTATCACCCAGACCTATCGCCAGTTTATTTATTCTAAACTTACCAAAGGGTTAGAAACCGAGTGGAGGAAGAAGGCCACAGTAAGAAGCCACACAAGCCTCACTTTACACGGAATGGGAGGAGACCTTTTTCCCCACTATGCATCTATGGCTGACTCCATACCATGCAAGTTCAGGTAATGTCATGTAAGGTAATGTTACTGACACCCTGGTGGCCAATGTAGAGTACATGACTTCCAATATTTTTTGACCAATAATAGGCCATAGAAACAGCATTTATGCTATTTCTTTTTTATCCCTATATTTTTAAGTGTTGTTCTTCCATGGTGGGCGAGTGGTTAGCATGTTGGCCACACAGTCAGGAGATCGGGATAACCTGGGTTTGAATCTCTGCTTGAGTATTTTTGTGTGCAGTTTGCATGTTCTCTCCATGGGTTTTCTTCCGGTACTCTGGTTTCCTCCCACATTCCAAAAACATGTTCATTGGCCACTCCAAATTGTCCATAGGTATGAATGTGGGTGGGAATAATTGTTTGTCTATATGTGCCCTGGCCACCAGTCCAGGGTGTACCATAGTCAGCTGGGATAGGCTCCAGCATACCGCAACCCTAGTGAGGATCAGCAGCATAGAAGATGCATAGAAGGGTTCATCCATGGTCGAATGCGGTCATTACGTCAATTCCTAATGTGCTCTTTGTGTGTATTGCATTTCAGGTCAACAGACAGTCAGCTGAAGTTATGGAACGTCAACAAACCTCATTGCCTGCGCTCCTTCAAGGGTCACATCAACGAGAAGAACTTTGTAGGCCTGGCGTCTAACGGAGACTATGTTGCTTGTGGTAAACATTTGCTCTCTGGCGTTGTGCGTTTTCTTGATTTGCTCTGATGAAAAGCTGAAATACTTCATTTTTATTTTTGTATACAGGCAGTGAGAACAATTCCCTTTACCTGTACTACAAAGGACTTTCCAAGACACTTTTAACGTTCAAGTTCGACACGGTGAAGAGTGTGCTAGACAAGGACAAGAAGGAAGACGACACCAATGAGTTTGTCAGTGCCGTCTGTTGGAGAGCCCTGCCGGATGGCGTAAGTTGCTATTAGGATGGTGTTGATTGGTGTATGTTTGCTGGAAATGCGGCATGTCATACTTAACAGTCACACTTTTTACACAGTCTTTCAACTTGGACATCATTTGATAATCATCTGGTTAGGCTGACAGTATTTGAGGAACTTTTACTCACTTAACTAGTTATTAGCTTTACAGTTCTTTTTGTACAGTTTTAATCATCAATGCAAAATGCTTACATAACTCCAAATGGCTCGTATACGGCATATGGCCATTCAGCTAAAAAGCAGCAGAATAGGAAACTTCAGGCTTACATGTCACACCAGTGGTGGCCAAAGTGCAGCCAGGGGGCCATTTCGGACTGCAGCTGTTCTTTTATTGGCCCATTGCAGATTAGAAAAATAGAATTTCAACAAAACTTTTTTTAAATACAGAAATTCATCAGTAATTTCACTAGAATAAAGTGTAAATATTCAGAGGGAAAAAATATATTTTACCAGAAAGTCATATTATGAGGAAAAATATAAATTTTAGGAGCATAAAGTTCAAATATTAAAGAGAGACATTGTTTTTCCAAGTGGTAATACACTATGAGAAACAAAAAAAACAAAGAATGACATTGTATTTTTTTTTTTTAAATACTACTTTTTGGAAAATCATTTTGTTCTTATAATTTCTTATATTATAGGCAATAAATTTGTGCTATTATCAGAAGTCTTCTGTTTCCAAACATACCATACCAACATACCATAGAAACTTCCTTGCTGCTGCTAGCTAGGAACGTCCATGCTGTTTCACTAGTAGTTGTATGTGCCTCACGGCTTCCGTCCGTATTCAATACAAAATGCCAAATAATGATGGTGCATTCATGGCACCTGGGGAACAGCATATGTCGATACCCACAAACGCATCGCGATGAATCTAGATTTCACCCGTCAATTGCATCCGTACCCGGTGAATGAGCCGATGCACTCGCATTGATATATCGATTAATATCGATTATTTTTCACACCCTTAGTGTGTATGTGTTAAACTAATACTTCCTTTTCTTTTTCAGGAGTCAAATGTGCTGATTGCTGCTAACAGTCAAGGAACAATTAAGGTGAGCATACGTCACTGCTATGGAGGATCAAATGGGACGGAATGAAAGGAACAGATTCATCTTTAAATCCTAACGTCAATGTGTCATTAAATACAATTGGAATGTGCTTCATTAATAAAACTGAGTGACCAGCCAGCTGTTAGGATCCGCCCGCTAACTTTGATGAGGCCGTTCTTCATCAGTTAGCAAAATAATAGGCCCAATTTTAAAGAGACATTTTTTTTGGCATCACACAGCAACGCCAATTAGCTTTATTTCTGTTTCCATTCTTTGCAGGTACTTGAGCTGGTCTGAAGACTCGTCATGCGTTGAAGCCCACCGAGGTCCAGGCAGAGGTGCTGTACATGGAAATGACACAATGAATATTTAATGAGCAATAAATGTTCAACGCTTTATAAAAGAACAGCTGGCATTGCAGCAGAAACGCAAGAAAGACACAAGGGGTGCCCAAAGTCCATACGGGGGCTTGGATTTTATTGGCCTGTTGCATTTCTTTTAAACAGCAAATTAAAGAGAACAATTGCAAACCATACTCCTAAGTTAAGAAAGGTGGAAAACATCGGCCCTTGTGGGAAAAGTTTGGAGGAAAGCGAGGCATCTCTTCCTAGCTGATGGACATTTTAGCTTTTTTTTTTTTTTTAATAAATGTACTCCTAAATGGTACACATCCAACAAATTGCTATATTTTTTTGCCCAGTGAGGGCCAAATTACAGGACTAATGTGCAAAAACTTTGGGTTTTATCTCATGCCTCATTTTGTTCTTTTTCTAAAATGGAAGAAACCAATGTTGTACCAATCTAACTTGAATTCCATCCTGCGTTAATGTCAATTGTCTGCGTGAAGGCCAGGAAAAGGCTGTGTGCACACTAACACAGGGTTTTTAAAAGGGGCATGTTTCTGTCTTTTGGCTTTTGTCCACACTAGAGCTGCAACAATTCATTGATTATCAGCAATCAACAACAATTTTACGATTCCAGCAACTGTTTAATTAAAAAAGGTAAATATCCTCAGATTTCAGCTTCTCAAATGTGAATATTTGTACGTTTTCCTTCATCCTCCATGAAAGCAGACCTGGTAAAAAGTTGTGGACGTCGACAGCCTGTCTAACAAATGAAGGGGGAAAGGTTTGTTGTTTGCTGGCAGACTTCTCACACGTTCTTTCACCCCCCTTTCCAAAAATCAACAAAATGCACCATTTACATTTAACACCAATGGAGGAAAGCACACACCAGTCAGCCAATCTGATGGATATGACCGTTGTTGACACATGTTGTACATGTTATACAACATTATATTGACAATCGCACCATGATATTTTTCAGCCTTGCAGGTGGACTACATGAACAGAACAAGCAGGGAACGTGCTTTATTATGTTTTTTTTTTTTTACTATCCGTGTTGGTGTGGACATGGCCTTAAAGTATGGCGCCTGAGGTTGAAACATGTCATTGTCGTCATTGTTGTCTGATGTATTGAAGGAAGGAGTGGGACAGCAACAGAGCAATCATTCTTGTTAGAGTTTGAAAGCGCTAATCCCAAGTGTAAGTCCCTCAAACATAGTCGTTTTTCTAAATTGTCATGTTAACACGCAGGTAACGCCCAATATTTTATGATGAATGGAAAGAGACAGGTGTTTTCTATTTGTATAACTGAATAAATTATTTCAAAACTAGTTTGTCGTGCCATCCCATTGGTGAAAAACAAGATCTTTTTTGATTGAAGTGTTTAGGATTTGTATAATGCTTTCCAACTTTATTTAATGTGAACATGTTTAAAAATGCTGTTTGTGCTACTGTGAACCAGTCTTGTTTAAAGTACCAGTACACAAAATTCACACTAGAGTAAAAGTAAGATAGCTTTCAGGATAATGACTCGTGAAAGTCAAAGTTTCTTGTCTGAAAAAGTCCCGTCTGTCTGTATTTCATCTCATTAGCCTTTATTCCTGGTTCTTTTGACCGTGTTGCTAGTGGAGGACAAGTCAGTGATCATACAATTCCAAAGGGTTTCAAATTGTAATGAAAATAAGAGCAATATACAGACTTGATCAAAATCCAATTGTGGACTCCTATAGAGCAGCTGCACACAATAACCAGCACACAAAGCTTTCTTGTTGTCAATAAATTACTTTTTCCATTTTCATCTGGTTTTAAGATTTTGATCAGGCCTGTATTTGGTGACAGCACTGGACTGTCAGTACTGAGCGTGCTCAATGAATGACCCCAGAATGAAAGCACTCCAATATAGCAGTTGCTGCACTCTAGAAAGTGAAAGTAACGTTTGTGTAGGAGTTAGAGTTCAGGTTGTGTGAGTCAAAACAATGCATCTATTGTGTCTCCCAGTATTTTTTTGTCAGTCATATGTAAGTGTTGTGCAACTCTGATTGTGTGTGTGTAGTGAAGTGAACTCTCTCTATGAGAAGAGAGAAGCGTTATACTAATAATAATATCTTACTAGTCAAAAAATGCACCATGAAGAGGGAACTCTTCCCACTGTATAAGTGCTGCCGGACTGGACCAGCACCAAGCCAGAGAGAGGGGGCCAACGAGTACACAAACTAAATCTACACATGCTGAAATTGGCGACGTTTCTGAAGTACACGGCTACAATAAAAAAAACTACCTGTTCAGTAACTGTCAGAACACTGCTGTCTAAAATATCACCTTTCTCAATCCACACTCAAAAAAAAAATGTTTAGCCTCAACAAAAAAAATCAACGCAACAGTTTCCATTAGTCTTTCTTAGTTATGACAACTTAATTTGAAATTGCTTTGAACCAACAAACAATATTGCATTGCATGAAATAGCTTTTCCTCTTCACTCAAAGCTTATTTTAAGTAATGCTTACTGAATAATTGTTGTCATAGGGACAAGTTTTTAAGTTCGTAACTCAAAAAAATATGTTGAGTTAACTGACTTAATAATTTTATTCAAAGTAGTTTAATTTGTTGTCTACTTAATTATAATAACAATGCACACAGCTTTTTAAGTAGCAGTAACTTAATATATATATATATATATATATATATATATATATATATATATATACACACACTTCATTTTTTCTTTTTGGTATTTTTTGTACTTTCAAGAAAGACAGTTCAACCACTGCTTTTGTGCAATTAGCTGCATATTTTTATTTTGAACGCGAGCGTTGCAAAAAGAAAGTAAGAAAACAATCTTACATTTCAACTGCTCCTCTGTGACAAAAGTTTGTAATTCTTATGTATGTTTGTGTGAGCAGCTCAAAATAACCACATACAAAGTCTTCATAGATATATAACAGCAAAAGACAACTCGTCCAATGTTATGGCAAGAGACAAACTGCAAAAGACTGAAAGCTGCATAGTAACATAAGTATAATCCTAACTAAGCCCGCATCAGCCATTTGAAAACAAACTAAAAAACATTCTCTTTGGGCTAAAATATGTGAGTGTGATATATATATATATATGTAAATATATGAGAAACAGTCTCCTTTTTTGTTGCATCTTCAGTTCAATAAATTAACTTTGGGCTAAAATATGAACAGATTTTTTAACTAATACCGTTTTTGTCCACTGTCACAACTGTCATGAAGGTTGAACATACTTTACAGCATAATACTAACTAGCTAACCAATACTAACCAAACATTTGGTTCCTTCCACAACAATTGCTGTTCCCCAGTGTTCTGATCCAGAGGTAGACCTGTCTCCAACAATGGCGATTTTCATCATGTGACTTTCAAGGCTGGTCTCGAACTCTTGGTTGTCCTTTAAAAGGAAAAGAAAATGGATGTATTGTCTTTGATGGTTTACATTTGACCTTAAATCTGTCTGTAAATGTGGCTGTGGCACTTGGGTAACAGTTGCTGTAGGTAGCAGTTACACGGCTAAACTAGCTCAGGGGAAGAATACAACTAACATGTGGTAACAGTGCTATACAAGCTAGCAGTCACATCTTTAAACAAGCTAAGTTTTACTTATCTCAATGAAAGTCTACTGTGACTAATTTAAAGCCATCACTTCAGTAGAACAAATAGAAATACATTTTACTCACCATGAAATGTTGCTTCAGTCTCCTGCTCCTTGTAGGAGATGGAACTTAAAATGGAAAGGTTAATGTTGAGAAAAATTATGTTACCAAGCTAATTTTATTAAGTCATGGCAACTTGAATTTTGTTTTAAGCTTACCAACAATAAAATTTGAGTGTATATGACATGCTAAATTAAGTTCATGTAATAGCCAACATTATTATTTGAACATAACTTAAAAAATAAAGTTAGCAACTTAGAAAGTTTATCTAAATCAATGAATTACATTTTTTACATTGCATTTATGTATTAAATCAAGTGGTGTCAAAAGATACTCTGAATTATTTTTTAGAGTGCACACAGGTATCCTATGATTGTATTTGCACAGTACTTACAGACACAGTCACCAAGGCAGAAGCGGATGAGTATTCCCGAACAAAATGTGCCCGGTATTCTCTGCATCATTCAATTAATTATTGCAGCCACAAACCAACCAGCACCCCACTTGAACCTAAGGGCAAAACATTATTTTTGGTGGCACCTGAACCGTGAGTCACAAGGCACCTCAAGTTATGAAAAGTACTATGTATACTCACAAAGATATGCTACTTTAGTATCAAAAGTATGATAACTACAAATGTAGAAAGTACAAGTCATAGTGTTCCAAAATTCTATACACAATGTTTGCACAAAAAAAAACATGCAGTATTCACATGTACATAAGTATTCACAGCTTGAAAATGTTCTTGCAGGTAGTGTCTGGGAAGTTAAAAAAAAACCCATCTAAACTGATGGTGTCTTTGTCAAGACGTTCCTCTGTGGAGACAGAACCTCCCAGAAGGACAAGCATCTTTGCAGCAATCTGCTAATCAGGCCTGGATAGTAAAGTGGCCAGATGGAAGCTGCTCCTTACTAGAGGAGGCCTTGTGGAGTTTGCCAAGAGGCACCAGAGAGACTCTCAGATCATGAGAAACTGCACTTACCGGACTGATGGGAACAGACTGATGACAATAAAATGGCAGGCTTGTGAATCATATTCCAAAAAATTGGAATTACTGTAGGTATTGAGCAATGACTGAATTCTTGTTTTTAAATATGCTTGCATTCCTCATCTGTCGTAGCTAATTTCCCAAATAATTTGCCAGTTGTCTTAATTTGCCTGACCATATGCTAGATTATATGAAATTGATTTTTTTTTCTCATTAAAAATATACTGAGATCAAAGTAAAAGTTGGGCCTAAAGTATTGGATATAGAATGACACAAATTGGTATGTGCCAATTTGAGTCCACAAGGGTGTGCTGTGTTCCCAATTCAAAAAATGTTATAATTATTTCCCAACATTGTCTATGTAAAATGTGTCTAATTGGAGTGTGGTTTAAAGACTACTAACCGAACCACTGTGAGGTGGAACTAAAGTGAATGGCAACACGGCGGAAGCATTTAATGGACGCACGACGGACAATTGGCTGAAAACGAAACCTACTGGTCTCGTCCTGCTAGACGTAGAAGGATATTCTCCCAGCTTTTACTTGACGACAAAGACATTGAGCTTTTCGGCGAACATGGGGGTCCCCAAGTTTTATCGATGGATTTCAGAGCGGTACCCTTGTCTCAGTGAAGTTGTCAAGGAACATCAGGTGAGCGGTATTAGCTTAGCAACGCTAGCTTACATGACTATCCTCTAAACCCGACCAGTTTTCATTCAAGGAGATAACGCTACACTGCAATAAATACAATATAATATATTATAATATAACAGTAGCAAGTTAATGTAGCCGCCCACATTCGAACCAACTGAATACAAACTGAACAACAGGCACCAATTACGCAAGGACATTTGTTTAATTAGCGCATCTTTTTATATTTCAATTGGACTGATGGACGGGTTTTCAATATTTATTACCGAAACATTTTTTTTCTTCATTTGTTCTTCTGGCCGAGATAGCTTCTAATCAACAACATGTAAACGACTGTTACTATTGTGTATGTTGTGTTTAGTGTGGTTAGTATATTTCCAATTTACCTTCAGCATCTCAACCACAAAGTTGTTCATATGTGATGGATGATTCAATAGATTTTTTTCAGTTTATTACAATTCAAGTTATGGCTAATTTATTTTCTCGTGCGGGTAAACAAAGCGTGAAAAACTGTTTCATCGTGTTTTGCGTGGATGGTGGATGTGTTTCCGTGTCAACAGGTAAGGAACCATGCAAGAGTGATGCAGTTTTTGCTGCTCAGCCAGTACCAGTACCACCCCCGCAAAATATTATGTTAATATTATCACTATGATTGTCTCAATAAGAACCAACTGGAAAATATTTTGTGGCAAAATAAAGATTGACACACATACTTTTGCATGCTCTGTTTTTTTTCCCACCTGGAATTATTGTATCAGTAAAAGTGTCATGCAATCTGTTATATGTGCACTTTGAAATCATTTATTTGATGCAAAGTGCATTATAAATTAAATTTATTATTATTATGTGCTTGTGTCCCTTTTTTCAGGAGCACTTTGTAAACAACAAACCACATCAAATAACGAAACAGATAAAACAGCTACTTAAACCATCAAAAAGTTGTCTCAAGCGTAATAAAAATAAGAACATAATGACACAGTGGACCATGGAATATATTTTAAAATTATTACTCTTGATACTTTTGTTGACTTCAGATTCCAGAATTTGACAATCTCTACCTGGATATGAACGGGATCATCCATCAGTGCTCCCACCCAAACGACGAGGATGTCCACTTTCGCATCTCTGAAGAGAAGATTTTTGCAGACATTTTCCATTACCTGGAGGTGCTTTTCAGAATCATCAAGCCGCGTAAGGTCTTCTTCATGGCTGTTGATGGTGTGGCACCACGGGCAAAGATGAACCAGCAGAGAGGGCGGAGGTTCAGGTAGACCCAAGTACACATTCTCAGTCCGATTCTGGATCCAATTAAGGGGGTAGTTTAACATCTCCATTACCATCGTTGTGCATTAGCAAGGACGTCGGATTTCTCTGATGAGGAATGTCTTTCCAGTTAGTTGGTGGGGCCACTTAAGTAAAGAGTTAGGTTTCTCAAAACAATATGCGTTCAAAAGAGTAATATGTTTGCTATTTTTTGTACTCATTGAAAATGTAGTTATAATTCATAGCATGTCAGCATTATTAATCATTTATACATGATTCACTTACCAAAACCAACTGGAATCTAAGAAAGTTGAAATGTACTGTCCTGTGTCCAGGTACAAATGTCACTGTCACACTGGTTGAATTTTTGGCTAAAAAGTTACAGAATTTTTTAAGTTTACTGAACCATTTTGGATGGTATCGTTCCAAATGAACCAATTTAGTTCTTGGATCGTATGGTGTCTTTACTTTTTTGTATTTTGGACCATTTTGCACACAACATCCTGGTTTTAGATTGTTTTTTTATTATTTTTGTTCCTTCCCCATTTTTTTCGGGGCTTCTTTATTGATCTTCCTGGAATTAAGTACTTAATTTTCCTTTGACCAGTGTGTTATTTATCCCTGCCTGGTATTTCTTTCTTTCTTCAACTTTGTCGGGCCCGGCGTACCCTAGACACCTTTTGGAGTGCAACACTCGTCGACATAAACAGGATCTACTGTCTAAACATCTTTATGCTTGTGTGTTGAAACAGTGTATTGATTGACGATGTGTGTGGTTGTATGAATCAAGGTCAGCTAAAGAAGCAGAAGACAAGATCAAGAAAGCGTTGGATAAAGGAGAGGTCTTACCCACAGAAGCTCGCTTTGATTCAAACTGCATCACTCCAGGTGGGTGCTCTGGTCCAATCTTACAACTTTAATCTTGATCAGTGAAGTCAGTGAAGAATTAGTGATTCATTGTTTATTGGATTTATCACATTAGTGTGTCCGTGGCCCCTTGCACCAAAGTAGGATTCAGACCAGGATAAATGACAGAGGAGGACACGAAGAGGCAAAAGAGCAACTAAAAAAGAAAGACAGAAAGCATGGCAGAGTATTACAGAGGCGGTCTGCAATACTTTTCCTGCAGAAGTAGTACACAACTGTATTGCTTTATTTTATTAACACATGGGATGTCCCGATGTGATCAGACTTGATCGGGACGTAATCTCCCAATCAGCGGTGGTGGTACAGAGTGAGACCTCTTCACTCCATATAGCACAGTAACAGCTGCGTGTACGACATGCATGACAATCACTTTCCTGCAGTGATGTTGTAGGTTCAATGCCGCCGTCAAGCTAAGCAGAATTGAAGAAGCTTGGCACTGTGTTTCTTCGTTCTTCTGTATTACATTTTTTTAATGTATTATAGAAATATCGGATCAGTACTCGGACTCAGGGACAAAAAAAATGAATGAATGAATAAATGGTTTCCATTTATGGTGAGGGCTGACTGAGATATGGCATTAAACTAAATCTTGAGACTAGATCTTGGACTTTAGCCTGGTCTGGTCTGGAACAGGCTTACTGCACACAATAAATCTCTATGACCAACAGCAATGAAAACACATTTAGATAAAAACACAGGCACTTCTTTCTAAATGTGTTTTTTTATTTAAATAAGCTGGTGGCAGTTGTTAGTTGTCACTCTTCTCCTTCCAGGGACTGAATTCATGGTGAGACTCCAGGACCAGCTCAAGTATTTTGTCCACAACAAGCTCTCCACTGACAAGCTGTGGCAGAATGTCAGAATCTACCTGTCAGGTCATGAGGTGTGTGCGTTTTTGCAAATGAATACTGTATCCGTGTGGTGCTCACCACAGTTTGTAAAAAAAAACTATGTGAGCCAACCTAAAAGTTTCAGTATCTGTCTTTTTCAGACCCCTGGGGAAGGAGAGCATAAGATCATGGAGTTCATACGCTCTGAAATTGCAAAGCCAGGTCATGATCCCAACACCCGACACTGCTTATATGGCTTGGATGCCGACCTGGTATGACTTTAACGTAAATGTTTGTCAATGTTTGAACCATCTTTGAATTCTCTTCTTCTTTGCCTGCTTTTCTAGATTATGTTGGGTTTGACCAGCCATGAACCAAATTTTTCTCTGCTCAGAGAAGAGGTGCGCTTTGGAGGAAAGAAGTCCCAGAAAAGGTTTGAATTGCTGGCATGCTCCGGATCGTTACAATATACTGTATATGTTTGAGTGAAACAGAAGTATGTGTATAAATAGCCTAAAATCCCTATCCAGGCAATTGAAGCCTCTTTTAATGATTTGAACGTTTTGAAAAGTTATTGAGTTCAAGATAAAGTGGTCGAAATAGCTGACTTATCTTCTTTTACAACAAATAGCTACAGCATCTGACTGAACAGTGCTTGTTAAATGGCTGAGAATGACATATTTGTAATTATTACACCAGCGGCTAGTAGTGTATGTTCCCATGATTGGTTTAAAAGAAGGCATGGGAAAGATGTCTTCTTCTAATATAATGAAACTGTGGCAAACTGTGGATAATATTTGTATGAACTAGAAAGTTACTTTTTCATCCAGGATCACCGCTCCAGAGGAGACAACCTTTCATTTGCTTCACTTGTCTCTGATGAGGGAATACATTGACTACGAGTTTTCAGCGCTCAAGGTGCGATATACTCATTCATTCACCCTGGACTGGTGGCCAGCCAATCACAGGGCACATATAGACAAACAACCATTCACACTCACATTCATACCTATGGACAATTTGGAGTGGCCATTTAACCTATCATGTTTTTGGAATGCCGGAGAAAACCACGGGGAGAACATGCAAACATGCAAACTCCATACAGAGATGGCCGAGGGTGGTGTGATACTCTCCTGTTTCAAAATTGTTAGAATTTACATTTTCTACTGATGGATCTGAGGTTCTAAGTAGAGCTTCATAACGCAAAAGGAAGACATGGGAATGACGCAAAACATTTTCCATAAGCAAACAACCTGAACTGAAATAGGCTGTCCGTCACTTGAATCAGTTTTAGTTTGAGACCATAGATTAAAAAGAGGCAGGCATTGTGAACTGGAGCATTGTCTGGTTACTACACAGACCTCAGAGGGCCTTTTAGTCATGAGGGATGCCCCCTGCAACATCTCTACATAGCCATCTTCTGGTTGATGCCCCTGCACAACCTGACACTAGTGTTCCATTGGAGAAAAAAAAGCAGTCCAAATCATGATGGAGCCCCCTCTACTGTGCCGTGTGGAAAACATCTCATGTGGGATCTCCTTGTCATGTAACGTTTGAAGCCATCAGAACAATTTCAGTGTCCCATGCTTGGTTCTCTCCTGCTAATTCCAAATTGATTGAAAGCAACAAGGCCTTTTGAAGACGTATTCTGTTCTTAAAAACCCATCTGATGGTTGTTTGCCTGCACTCGGCACCAGTAAGAGCCTGCATTTGGGCTGAGGATCGTCGTGTGTCTTGACAGACGGTCAATAGGATCCTCAGCTCGGGGGCCAGTGCCGTATCTTTCATCTACCACATGGCTTTCTTGTTTCATAGCCCTCAGGATCTTTGCAGAAGCTTCAAATGACTGTCTCTCTGCATCCAACCTAAGCAGCAAACGCACGCTGTGAGAGGCCTTTCTTATGCAGCTCAACAATCCAACCACGTTCCAAGAGGAAGGTCTTTGCCTTTGTCATGAAGACCTGAAGGAAAATGACATTGAATAGACATTTTTGGCAAGATTTTGGCTTTTATAGGCTGTGGTCTTCAACTTTTGATCAGCTGATGAACAGCAGATTTCACTTGAATGCTTGTTTGCAATACATTACTTACTCACTACGCTCACTTATTTTTTATTTTTTTTTGCATTGAGAAGCTCCATTCAGAACCTCCTAAAGATCTAACAGTCAAAAACATGAATTCTTGCCATTTTTCAAACGGTCTTAACATTTTGATTTTTAGACCCAAATGGGCTCAGATTACGACTTGGAAGGAATAATAGACGACTGGATTCTAATGAGCTTCCTTGTGGGCAACGACTTCATCCCGCACCTTCCTCATCTCCACATCAGCCACGATGCTCTGCCTTTGCTGTATAGGACCTACATCAGCGTGCTGCCCGACCTTGGTGGTGAGAAAAGATTGTAAAACTTCACATTCTGTTCACTTATCTAGCAAGATGCTGACTCACAAGTAAGCCCCATCTTCTGTAAATGTTGGTGTAAAAGCTGATACCTTTTCTTAAAGGGAACTAGTATGCTTTTTATGAATGTAGTTAGAATGTTGTATTCTGGTGTTAAACCATGCCAGAGTCTCAGAGAATGAGGTTTCCACATTTGGAAGTGAGCCCTGAAAGGAGTTTGGGACGGCCCTTTCAGAGGGCGTGGTAAAACTGGAGTTGACGGTGTTAGCAATGAAGGAAGCAGGAAGCTACATTTGTTTACAATTCCTAACAAGGAAACTCTCGGGTACATGTGGTTGGAGTTATTATTCCCTACCAGCAAAGAAAATTAATCATAATAAACAAGGGGTTACTGTACTGTCAAATTCTGAAGCAGGGCAGCGTCCGTTCCCTTTGGAAAGAGGAGCGCTTGGCACAGTTTGGGCCGACTTGAGTGAGTAAGAAAGTATTCGCATTTGTTTGGGCCAGTCAGAGAAGCACAAAAAAAGATCCAGTAAATAGAACTTATTTCTTACTGTATTTGAAGGAATGTACAGTTACTAGGGTTATATACACACACTCAAATCTGGCCTGATGACCTACGGTTTTACAGTTATGCCTTTATATTTTTTTCAGGTTATCTGAACGAGAATGGCCATCTTAACGTTGCCAACTTTGAGAAATACTTGGAGAAACTTTCTGAGGTATGTCATGCATCAAAATGAATGGATTTTAGTCTTTAATTCTAAATATCTATGGCATTCGTATCACAAAAGGAATGATGTAAGCATGTCCCGATCACATCTTCTGGATCGGGGTCCGAACCGCTGTATTTTTCTAAATCTGATCATATCAGCTTCTGGCACGATATCAGGACGATCTAGTTGCCGTATCACATTCGTAACTTTAACTATATACACTATAAATACTTGCTAATATTTTATAATTGAACACGAGACATGATTTATATAGATATATATATATATATATAAAAACTGGACTTGTTAATGGCGTATAGAAGGGTTTAGATTCTGTTCCACAGATGGCGAGAATAACAAATCTTGGGCCTCTATGCATAAGCTTTCTGAAGGGCATTCCTACCCCACCTACACAGAGTCTGTAAGTGCCTTTCTTTACCTCCATTCAGTTTGACCGGGAACACTTCAGTGAGGTTTTCGTGGACTTGAAGTGGTTTGAGAGTAAAGTTGGTAACAAGTACTTGAATGAAGCAGCCGGCCTTGCTGCAGAGAAGGAAGCTGCCAACAAACACAACAACAAGGAGGATGTAAGAACACTTTTGTCTAATATATATAATCCAACATTGTATGCTTTTAATAACAGCACATGTCTGTGCACCTTCAGAATGCCTCCCTCTCTCTGGCAGCTCTCACCTCATCAGATGAGGTGCCAGGAAGTGGGAAAGGAGCCGTGGTGGAAGATGAGGAAGAAGAAGATGATATATTTGAGACTGAGTTCAGACAGTACAAGCGCACGTACTATATGACCAAGATGGGGGTGGATGTGGTGTCTGAGTGAGTTTGTTGCCGCATGCACTGCACAACATGCACGAGAAAGAGCTTACTGCTAACGTCCGATGATGTATGTTCATTCTTTTGCAGTGATTTTCTGGCTAAACAGGCCAAATGCTACGTGGAAGGTATCCAGTGGATTCTACACTACTATTACCATGGCGTTAAGTCCTGGAGCTGGTGAGAAGTAACACATCCTGTTTATCATCATCATCATCTAATACTGCTGTTATGCTCCTCAAGAGGAGGGGTTGAAGGCAGACACCAATTTTATGCTAAATTGTTTTGGTGATAAAGTTCCATTTTTCTTTCTTTCTTCTTCCGGCTCACTTCTTACCCTTTTCTTCTTCTTCGTCTTATTCTTATTTTTTCCCTCTTCTTCGATATGAATTTCTCTGTACCAGAGAGGGTTTCCAAAGAATGCTCTTGCAGATGGAAAACGGAGTAAGAGTACAGCTGTCAAGTTGAACAAATATGCCTTGACATCCAGTATACAGTATATAGTATGTAGTATGTTTACCCATGCCACAAATAGTGGTAGTTAGTAGAGTTGTCACCTGTAACAAGGAAAGTATAGAAATGCTGTTTGCAAGTCAGAATCCTCATCTTGCGTTGCATCATCTAGTCTGTCCATTCATTGTGTCCCGTGTCCATTGCCATGCTATCATTCTTCCTCTCTTTTTCTTCTCATTTCTTCTTCCTTCCTTTCTTCTTCGATTCCATCTTCCTTATTCACAGACAAACGTGGTTGATTTCTCAGCCCACTGAGCTGATGAACACCTTTATATCTGTTCCTCCCCAGGTTTTACCCCTACCACTATGCACCCTTCCTGTCAGACATCAAGAATATATCAGAGTTGAAGCTGAGCTTTGAGCTTGGAAATCCCTTCATGCCCTTCCAGCAGCTGTTGGCAGTCCTGCCTGCTGCCAGCATGGAGCTGCTGCCTGAGTGTTACAGGGTAAAACACACACCTTGTATAGCCTTTCACACACACTACATCAAATTATTTGAAATGCACTGGACTGGTTTTGGTGCAGATCCGGGTTAAGGAATTTTCACACTGTAAAAGAAACGCTTTGCTTTGCACATTACTGCTGCTACCGGATTGTTGGAGCAGTACTACCAAGCATGTCATGATGTTTCACACTAGACACGCAAACACTCTGCTCTAGAGTTCGTGTTTTGATATTTTTACTTTCGTCCATCAGTTAGTTGGCAGTGCCCTTCTTTTAAAAATAACCAAGTGCAAACATGATCTTAACGTTGGTCTATCTATGTTTTAGCACCTGATGACCAGTGAATTGTCGCCCATTATTGAATATTACCCAGTTGACTTCAAAACTGACCTCAATGGCAAGCAGCAGGAGTGGGAGGCCATTGTACTCATTCCCTTCATCGACGAGGTATGTACTTGCTTGCATCAGATCCGTCTATGCTAATCAATGAAGCTAATGTACACTTTGTGGTTGGAGGTTGAAATACATTCAAATTCATTTGAGCTGTTCTTTCTCCAGAAACTTTAATTAAATTTTCTACCGCTTATCCTCTAGAGGGTCGTGGGAGGTGCTGGAGCCTGTCTTCAGGCGAGAGGCGGGGTACACTGGTGGCCAGCCAATCACAGGGCACATATAGAGAAACAACCAATCACAGTCACATTTATACCTGTGGCCAATTAACCTAGCATGTTTTTGGAATGTGGGAGGAAACCGGAGTACCCGGAGAAAACCCACGGGAGAACAGAGAGATGGCCGAGGGTGGAATTGAATTCGGGTCTCCTAGCTGTGAGGCCTGCGTGCTAACCACTCTTCATAAACTTTACGCACAGTAATGTACGTATAGTTAATGTACCACGAAAACCAGGCATACATGTCATATCCGCTGACATAAATTAACAAAAATACAGATACATTAAATATACACATAAAATATCAAACAATATAAAATGCTGCATTCATGTCTGTGGATTTGACCACTTCTCTGTCGTTTAAATTGGTTACACCTAGCTTTGAATCAAAGTTCGCCTTTATCCATTCTAAAACTGTATCTGATGTGTTTTTGAGATCATTATCCTGTCGGAACACTCCGTCAGCCTCACCATGTTATCTTTTATATGTTTTTAACAGAGGCACTTGCTGGCAGCCATGGATGCCTGCAATCATAAGCTAACAAAAGCAGAGAGGGACAGAAATCATCATACAGAGTGTGCCCTCTACACGTACGAGGCAGAGAAAGACTTCACATACTCCTCCACTCTGCCTCAGCTCTTCCCAAACATCAGCCACTGTCATGTCAGGTGGACAAACACATCATGAGATCCACAGGCAGATTTTAACACTGTTGTTCATCTGTGTTGACTGTATGTTCATGTTTTGGGGTTTCATAGGGAAGAAAACATTCCTATGGATGCCTGGCACGTTCCACTGAACCATATCAGCAAGAGTGTGGATCGCTCCGCCCTGTATTTCTGTGGCTTCCCCACACTGCATCACATCAAACACAAGGTATGGATGTCCGTACCCTCACATGCACGGATCCCTTTTGTTGTAGGACTGGATGGCAATCATAATTATGATCCCATCATAGTGGTTTGTACCTACCTTGGTTTTAAAGGACTACACTTTTACATTACTAATTACAGCACATATGGGACTTACATATTCCACCTATAACGTCATCTGAAAAAGTCTCCAAAAAGCGGCAACAATGCTTCATTTACATGTAATCTGACATTGTTATTCATTCATTCATTCACCGGAGTACCCGGAGAAAACCCACACATGCACAGGGAGAACATGCAAACTCCACACAGAGATGGTCGAGGGTGGAAGTGAACTCCGGTCTCCCAGCTGTGAGCTGTGAGCTGTGTAACCACTCGGTTGCCGTGCAGCTCACATTGTTATTCATTCATTTTCTACCGCTTTTCCTCAAGAGGGTCGCGGGGGGTGCTGGAGCCTATCCCAGCTGTCTTCGGGCGTAAGGTGGGGTACACCCTAGACTGGTCGCCAGCCAATCACAGGGCACATATAGACAAACAACCATTCACCACATATAGACAAACAACCATTCACACTCACATTCATACCTATGGACAATTTGGAGTCGCCAATTAACCTAGCATGTTTTTGGAATGTGGGAGGAAACCGGAGTACCCGGAGAAAACCCACGCATGCACGGGGAGAACATGCAAACGCCACACAGAGATGCCCGAGGGTGGAATTGAACCCTGGAATTAACCCCTAGACCACCGTGCTGCCACATTGTTATTATGATTATTAAAATGTTTACGTCGATCGACCTATATTGCTGGTGCATTGATACTTACTAGCTATACCACACCGAGCACTGCTCTCACAATGCTTCAGACCACTACCATATCTACGCTGTTCCAGCGCTTCAAGTATTCCGGCACCGTGCCAGATCTCCGGCGTTTCAATATGACCAACGAAAAAAAAAGAGTGTGTTGTGTTGTGTAGCGTGTTGGTCAAGAGACATCTGGACAATCTTGGTTTAAATCTCCGTTGGACATCTCATTGTGGAGTCTGCATGTACTCCAACTTCCTCCCACAGCCCCACAACATGCATGTTAATGTGGTGGTTAATTGGCGACTCTACGTTGTCCATAGGTGTGTATGATTTTTGTTGTTTGCAATTGGCTGTGTTCCCCGCCTCTTGTCGGGATACCCCCATCAACCTATTGGGGAAACACGGCATAGAAAGTGAATGAATTATGTATTATTTATTATCAAGTGGTGGAAATGTTTGGTGGTACGTCCTATCACACGAGTATTGTGAATGTATATACTGTGTGCATATACAAACGGTTCATAAAATTAATAATGAGCAATTCTTGTATTTATTCTCTCTCATGCATGGCCTCAATCAATCTTAGTTTAACATGAAGAAGAGCGGGGTGCTGGTGTTCCAGCAGCCTAGCAGAGGTGAGAACATGATGTTGGAGATCCTCCCTGGTGAGCAAAAGGAAATGGTAAGCTTGATCTTGCTTCTAAAACGCACACACTACCAGATTCCAAGAGTTTGGAATCATTAATTATATTTAATAATTACATCTTGTAGCTTTGTGATCACGTTGCTGAACAAGTACTGGGGAAGGCCGTGTTTGTCAACTGGCCACATCTGGAGGAAGCTCGCATCGTCGCTGTGTCAGATGGAGAAACCAAGTAAGGCATGGTTGATATAAATGTAGACGTCATGCACTTGCAGCATTGCAGGTTGTGGCCCCCACTAAAGTGAGCTGCAGGAAACATTATTTCTTGCCATGAAAACTAATTTTAAATCTATTGAACAATCATAATGCTTTAATAGGGTGTTAAATATTAGATTTCACAAATGACTTATCTGTATTCCACTTGCTCTTTTTCTATATTCACCATCATTTGACTTTAGGCAGACATGACTGTGAATTTTATTTCAGTCATACACTTTTTCTGCTGACAGGTTTTCTTTGCATGAACCGCAAGGCGTCCAAAGAGTCTACGACAGACCATCCACACCTCCCCCCATCAAAGTCACTTTCCTCTCGGACAAGGAACAACGGGAATGGGAGAAAGAAGTCCAAGGAATCACTGAGCAGTAAGTATTCATTTTGTTACAGTTCAAGTGTATGTGGGAGAGAGAGATACACACATATTATTATTTTTGCACAGGTTTCTGAAGAGGAAAGGCATCATCGTGAATGAAACATCGGTGGTTTTATACGGGCAGCTGCTAACAGGAAGGAAATACATCCCTAAAGCCAGCGGTGTGGTGGAGCTGGAGAAACAGTGGGCAAAACAGGTCATTGCTTTTGCCCACCAGACTGTGGTCAAGGTACAGTACATTGAGAACACTTGCAGAGTCGCATAAAAACGGCTGTAATATAGAGTGTCACAAGACACCCAACTCAAAAGACAAAATTATGCATGATATTGGATCCACAAGAAACAGAACGAGAAAAGATTTTAACATTAATTTGAATGAATGTGGAAAAAAAACGTGATAGAATAAAGCTGTACAATTTGAATCTCACTCTCCACTCGCCTGGCGCTTCATCCATGTTCACGTCAATTTCACCATCAAACATGCCGGGTTCCACTGTGGGAGTCTGTTATTGTTGGGTGGTCACCGGGCGCAATGTCACTTTGAACGCCCCTCCTAGCATGCTAGCAAACTCTCAAATCACTTGACTTTCACAGGAGACATAGTAGCAATGTTGTTGGACTGCCCTAGAGTCGTGGCGGACGTTAGAGTACATGCTGTACGTAGTATTACTGTACGTGTAGTTCTCTGATTAGTTTATTGCTGTCCGCATACTATTACGTCCCTGAGTCAGCAGGAAATGGTCTACACTCAGTCAAGCGGCGCGCTTATCTAACAGTTTTATAGATTTTGGAACATGCTTAAGGCGCACCACATTAAAAGCCGCATCATCGATTTCTGAGAAAATTAAAGACTATTAAGTGCGCCTTATAATGCAGAAAATACGGTACATGAAAACCGTAGAAAATAAGTGAGTGTACAAGTTAACACGTTGTAATACGAATTGTCAGTGTCGGCGGGGGCCGGCAGAGGGGAGGTCCATCATGGTGTGAATGGTTCAGTATGAGTACCACCCAAGGCTGTGACTTTTCTGGTTGCAGCCATTGTTTGATTCTTTTGGCTTTAGCCATTGAATGTACATTATTTTGCCGGAGTTGCTTGAAGGCAGCATGTGTCAATATGGTCGTCTGAATTTGTTGTGATTGATTGATTGGATTATTTTTCCCCTCCCTTGTGTACCTTGGTAGTTCTTTATTTGTAACTCATGATGTCAACATTGTGATTATAATGTAATAATTATCCCTGTCCTCACTGTTTCTAGGACATTAAGGCCTTTTATTCATCTTTGACCAGTTTCAAGCGCCTGGAAGACCTCTTTCCTCCTCACAGTACTGTATTCATGGTGGGGAACCCCTACTATGCTGCCATGGGAGAGGTCTGCCTACTTCAGCGTTCATCACATCCAAATTAGTCACTAGACTGCAATCATTTATGCATTCGTTCTTTACAGGTGCAAGATTCCAGTGATGTCATCAAAGATGGCCGTGTCCGTGTGATTTTCAACGTGCCACATGAGCCCCAACTAGAAGTCTTAATCCAGAACCAGCATGTAAGACACACTGTACACTTGGGAAAAAAATATTTTCACTGTGTTGTAAAATAAGTGCTGAGAGTCATGATACAGAACTCAAGACCATCTTTGGCAGGAACAAGCACCCCTACAAGTGAACTTTTAACGATTGTTATTGATATAGATAGCTTACTGGCATCTTATTGATATGGCCATCTACCACTGTGTTGGTACGCTATATAGTATATTTACCTGGAATGGCCGATCCCAACAACCAGTCATTTATTATGAAATTATCTGCCCAAACTTTTTCATACAATTGTATATATCTAATTTCCAAGGTGTGGAGGCTTAAGGCACTGTTTCTGCATTGACTGCCTTTTGTATTTTATAGAAATATTGTGTGAAGTACAGTCCTGGATATGTTGTGGCGTCCCGTCTCGGCATTACGAGCTACCTTGTGTCCCGCTTTTCTGGAAGCATCTTCATCGGCAGAGGGTCGAAAAAGAAGTTGAGTATTAAGTCTTCTCTCACAAGCACGTTGAATGCTGCTAAATACTTCTGCTTGTGCTACTGTATCTATTGCGCTTCATTAGCTCTCTTCTCTTTCTTAGTCCCTGTGGGGAGCAAAAAGCAAATGTTGGCCTCAACCTGAAGTTCAATAAGAAGAATGAAGAGGTTCCTGGATACACAAAGAGAACGGAGAAGGAATGGCTCTACTCCGCTGCTGTGGAGGAGCTTTTGGCTGAATACTTGGAGAGGTGAAGACAGAGAATACTGTCATTTTTTTTACTTGGATTAGAATCATTGACATGTTCCATTTGTATGTTGAACAGATTTTCAGAGGTGTTTGGCACAGTTTCCAGAAACTCTCATGACGACATCTTCTATGAAGACGACATCTGGCCTGGAGAGGACCAGAATGGGTAAATGCATACTTGTGTGTTCAAGCTTACTTATATTAACCAAAATGCTACAGTGTTTACAGCTTTGGGGGTTGAGGAAAGTTGATTCCAATTTCTATATTCTGACTGTAGACTGAAAACATTTGGGTTTTGAAGATGAGAACAGAGAGCAGCAGTTTAGTCTTCATTTCCAGGCATTTACGTCTGAATCGGATGCGAAATCTGGACCACAGCAACTTTTTGTGTGAAGCCACCCAGAAGTATTGGAATGTGTGGCTGGTTGTAACCTGGCAATCACATCATAAATAGTTGTTTTGTTTTCAGCCACGACTACAGCTAAATCATGCATCTTACCATCCATGCTTTCAGTATGTTTAATTCATTGGTCATTGTAAATTGATGATCCACAGGGCTGAAAAGGTGGCTGAAATCACTGCATGGTTGAAAGGTCACCCTGTCAGCTCCATCAGCAGGGCATCATGTGACTTGCAAGTGCTGGATGCTGCTATCGTGGAAAAAATTGAGGAGGCTGTGGAGAAAGCCAAGGTGATAGACGCAGCCTACTGTTATACTCTAAGTACACCTATCCAAGTGTTGGCCTTCCTGGAACACATTTTCTCTGCTGGCGTTCTCTCTCACAGGTGAAGAAGAGCACCAAGAAAGTTCGTGTCACTGTCAAGCCACATCTCCTCTTTAGGGTTAGTAGCTTTTCTTTATACAATGTGAAATCTGTCTGCTGGAGTCACATATTCATCCTTCTGGCCACATCAACAGGAGAGCTGTGAACATATTTCATTTTCTTAACCAATTCATTCATATGCTTGGTCACGAAAGGTGCTATAATGGTTTGATTTTTCATGTTGATGGCTAGTTGGATACTCATGTTTGACAAAGTCAAACATCCGCCTTTGTTTGAGGGACTCTGTTCTCTCCAACATGGAGGTTGAGGTCAGAAGTTGACATACACTCATCACAGGCTTGAAATATTGATCATTTACGGGAACTGTTCTTTCTCCAGGGTGGAATGATAATACAACAGTGCACCATTTTGAAGTTATTATGGATTGTCACTAAATTACACCGGTTCAGAATTGTACATACTTAATATATACAGAGCTGCCAAACCAACTCTTTTCCAACTCATTCTGTGGAAGATGCTCATTCATTCCCAACTGACATCCCAACTGAATTTATATGAAGGTGTGTAAAAATGCCACTCAAAGCTCTTTGTGTTTATCAGAGTGTTCTATGTACCACTCAACAACAGACATTAATCTTAAGAATGAAAATTGCATATCTGATACTACTCAATGAATAATACAATACTTTATTTTCTGATAATAGCCATCATTTAGAGGCCTTCCCTTCTGATTCCAAATGACGACCTAAAAGTGGAGTTATTTATTGTTTGTACAAAGTATGACATTCATTCTTAATTATGAGTATTGTCTGTTATTTCCACGCATAGCCTTTGGAGCAGCAGCAGGGAGTGGTCCCAGACCCTGATGCAGAGTATCGCCTGTTTGACAGAGTCATCAATGTCAGGGAGAGCTTCACTGTCCCGTTGGGTCTCAGAGGAACAATCATTGGCATTAAAGGAGGTAAAATGCCATTATAAATGCTTTTTTTGGATTTGATTTGTGGAGAGCGCCAACATGGAGCCAAAGAAAGTTGCCACATTTTGATAAAGAAGGAGAGAAACGGCACGATTCAGGTGGTAGAGTAGTCGTCTCCCAACCTGAACGTTGCTAGTTCTATCCGCCATCCTCCCCTGATCATGTAGAACAGGGGTGTCAAACTCAACAGGTTTTCTTTCCAGCCGGTCACTGGACTCACCCAGTGTATTAACACAACAAGACACGCCACACTGAATGCTAACCAGAAAATCAATGTAAACTAAAGCACAGTTTTGTCGTGAATTTTTTTACATTAACCGAAAATTATCCTAACCGAGGTTCCACTGTACATAGATCTAGTCAGTAACTTGCACGTGTGTTTGGGCTTTCAGCGGAGCGCGAGGATGAGGTTCTCTATGAAGTGGTGTTTGATGAAGAATTCGCTGGAGGCCTTAACATCAGGTATTCAGCGCCACATGCTCACTGTTGGAAATGCAGTCAACATAGTAGAACATCTAAGATGAAAATATATGTCATCTCTTCAGGTGCACATCACCTCGTTGTTACCGCCTCCCTCCATGCGCTCTGATCAACCTCTCCCACGGTAGCCGAATGGATCCCACGTCCCACAAACTCACCGCCATTGTCAAACCTCAGCCCGCCGCCGCTGCCAACTTCAACTCGCACCATCACCTGGGCAACCTCAACCACTCACCGCGGTCACCGTTTATAGCCACACAAGTAAGAGATATTGTAGTCTTTGCATTGACTTGGTAATAAGAATATCTGTTCAACCTTATATTCAGCATAACAAACACGCTGGGGTCAAAGGCAATGGCTCTACCTCGAAGGCTTCCATCCAGAAACAACAGGCCAAGGTGAACTTTTGTCTGCCCTCATTGCCCATTGATGCAGTATGCAGTGAAGACAGATTTTACATTAGCGTTACTTTTTCTCCACATGCAGAGTAAAGAGGCATACGCAAATGTGTGGCAGTCTCTGCAGAAGTCTGCCCCTCCTCATCAACCTCCTGCTCACTGGCAAAATAATGTAAGTTTTGCATTCGATACATTGTGGGACTAGACACATTTTCTAGTGGATGCTGTGCATTATTGTATCACCCTCTAAAACAGTGGTTCACAAACTTGAATAGATTATTGGGAAAAGGAAGCATGTCCCCACTGTATGTGTTGACTCCTCCAGCCCATCTGCCGCCATGTCATTGATGCACTACAAAATAGCCTTGTTTTGACCAAGGCATGGTCAAAAGTTTGTCTGGCTCAAAATAAATCCTGTGTCTTATTTTTATTTGTTTCTAAATACCTGAGCAAAAGTGAAGGTGAACCTTTGCACATTGTATTGGACACAAGTACAGCGGTTAGTGACAGACACACAAGTGCATTTTCTTAACATAGGATTCCTTATACAGTACAGTATATAAATCAAATATGTTTTCAGTTAGATCTCAGAAAACGTGCTTACGACCTTCTAAATGTCAGTTTTTTAAATATTATTAGAGCCCTCATATTGCCCAATATAGTAGATAAAAATAATAAGATAAAATAAGATGTTAAAAACATGAATATTAGTCATGCGTGGAGGAGACAGGAAGTGATGTCAGGGGTTTGGCATGGGTTACAGCCGCTAAAATCGCCCCTTTTATGCAGGGTTGGGAGATAATTCAACCAACAATAAAAGCTTATTGTTCCAGGGATCAAGTCTGGTGCTTGTGTCTCACCACAACATTACAGTAACATTACTAACTATTAACCAGTGTGAAATACTACATATTACGTCTTTGAATGCGTCTTCTAAATGAATGCCTTATATTTGTATCTTACTCCAGATATTTTTGTTTAAAAATTGTTTATTTCAGCCAAAAAAACTAAACTTAAAATGTATTATGTGGCCGAATTCGACCACAAAACAGCATGCTTCATTATTTAAGATATTTTTGAAACTCCATGATGGAGTGAAGTGGCAAGGGATTACTGGAGGATGTTGGAAATGCACTGCTGATCGGGTTTTATCAATTGAACAAATGAGTTAACATGTTCTGTTTTGAGCCTACATACTGAATATACATACAAACTAGAATGTGTTCATGCTGTTTGTTTGTTTCTTTCAGCTTTTTCCTGATTTTGTATCTGTGTTTATTTCGTAGGCCTCCATTGCTCCCATCAGATTGTTGAAGAAAAATGAAGATGCCATCTCCCTTTTGCCTCAGCAGAACAGCGTCAACCAGATACACAGTTCTAAAGTGAGTTCGACACACTTGCCTATTTAGTTTTGGGGTGTTCTGTAGAATATCAGGTTTCTGAACATATTATGTGTCTTAGACATCTGCGGAGTTTGAGGACCTCATAGCCAGCCTGAAGATCTCGAAGGAGAGCCAGGAGACACCAAACCCTCCTACCCCTGCACCAACCACTACCATTCAATCAGATGGGCCATTGTCCCCACAATCCTTTGCCATGGTGAGTAGTGGTCCCTCATCTAGATTACATTTTAATTTCCTTGTTTTATTCTGGAAATATGATAATGTAATTTACAGTATCTGTTTTGTTTTTCTCTTTTGAAACAGAACTATAATACAATAATGACTTTTGACGATGGTACATGTTTCGGTACAGAGGCATAGCGATTTCCCACACACAATTAGGTGAGAAGGACAGGAAGTGTTTATGGCATCTGGTCCGTAAAGAAATACATTGCTGTCCGCTGACGTCCTGGAAGTCTGGTATAAATAAAGGACAGGAGGCACGCTTAGTCGTATACACAGCTTGTCTCTTTAGGGACTGTCAAGAGACCCCAACACACACGTCCTGTTTCAGGTGGCTGGTACGGGTCGGTGTGTTGAAGCCTGTTTTTTCCCCTCATTACAATATGTTTGAACATTTGGAGACTTAGCAAAGTACAAGTGAACCCGGGGGAAGTTACCACAGGCACGTTGCATAAAAGGAGTGATTGATTTGTTCACAACACAGTCTAGGTAACCACGCCTCCTTGGTTATTGGAACAGTATTTCTGATGTTATGGGGATGACGTCATCATTCCTCATGTTGGCCCAATATATGGTGATGATGGCACCACTCTACTCGCATAATTGGCTAAGATCATGTTTCAACTATCTGTTGTTGTAGAAGGGCACCAGGGTGTTGAAGGAGATGCTGAAGATCGACAGCGCTGGATCAGGAAGCACTTGCCCTCAAGAGGCAGGCACTTTCTCTGAAGGCCAGACGCAAAACCCGAGGAGAAAGTCTAAAAAACTAGGTACTGTTGTTGTCCCTCTTGATTTCACATTACTGTATAACCATCAGCCTTACGTCACAATCTGAGCAAAGTAGTTCAAATAATATCTCCTTTTGTAGTAAATGTAACAGGAGGCATGCTGTTTTAGTAAACCTCCGCTACATATCAAGTGAACACATGTACAATTTAGTGCAACCCGCCTTTTCTTCTCCTTTCAGCAGCAATGATGACCATTCCCCATGGAGATCCAGCTCAATCATCTCCTGATGTGCCTGTCACCCCCGTAAACCAGCCCAACTCTCTAATGGCCAGCAAGGTGTCAGAGCTGGCCTGTGTGTGTGTCACTTTAGACATGGCGCCACCGGAGTTCAGCTTTATGCACAACAGACAGGTAACACTGTAAAATGTTGCTCTTTCTTAGAAAAGCTTAGAACCTGAAATGCACTCAGCCACCCCAAGATGTTTTTAGTTAGAAAATCAGATCCTCCACTGACAGCCAGCCTTTGACTCTGCAGTAAATACACATGTTGTGTAGGGGTGTAATGTTACCTGTATTTGTACATGTACTATTTATTAGATATTTTTTTTAACGAAATTTTTGGTTTGGTACATAGGCTTACTGATGGGTGCAAATTAAGAGAAGGACAGGAAGTGTTTATGGTGTCACCGATCAACTTTGTAAACAAATATGTGTCCAAAACAAAGTACAGAGCTAATGCTATTTAGCATTTAGCTAATGCTAAAATGCTTACGGCAGCCCTCACGGAACCGTGACAGATTCAGTGTGAGCCCGGGGTTACTGTGCCAACCATCACCTTAAACCTAAAGTATGTACCAATTTGCCATGCTGGTGTACCATTACACCCCTGCTGGTATCTAATGAGGAGATGGGAAGTGGGATATGTTGTGTGTTTGTAGTTGTCAGCTGGTGTATGAGACTTTGTACAGTATATGACGTGTGTGTGTGTGTGTGTGTGTACAGGGTGTGGTGGTATGTCAAGTCAAGCTGTCCAATGGTTTGATTGTTCACGGGCCGCAGTGTCAATCAGAAAACGACGCCAAGGAAAAAGCTGCCTTCTTTGCCTTACAAAGACTGGTATCACATTCTTTTTGTTCAGTGTGTGTGTAGCACTTTCATATGTTGTCAATGAGAAGTAATGCAGTGGAACTGTTTTTCTTTTTAAGAATTCACTGGGGTCAGGCTTCCCTCTTCAAACTCCTCTCTACCATGGCGTTGGACGCATGCAAGCTCCGCCCATCAGAGCCATGCCGCCTGTCTTTAACCAGCCAGGTGAGGTCCTGAATCCTCATACAGGCGTTTCTGTGAAGCATATACACACGCACACACGCACATTCCTATGAAGACAAGTAAGCAGTTTGATGGAGCAAAGATGATGCCCAATACTGTTACAACCTTGAAAGACCTCCGACTGAAGCATCTGTGCAACTTGATTAGCATTAGCATTAGCCCCAGACACTAACTTCAATGGGTGGCTTTGACAGATGAAATATATCCATCAAGTGCTGCAACACAGGTCTATGAAATAATGAGGTAAATAGTAAAATCAATTATTGTTTTTACCCGCACATTTTCACAACATATTGAAGTCTTTATTTAACGGTGTATTTATTCATTTCAGCATTGAATTCCACATTTAATAACACATTTATGGATTTCATTCCGATTTAATTTCATTATTGACACATTGAAGTAATTAATCCATTATGATGGAGGACTATTGGTGTAACAATTGGTGTCAATATGTTTTAAGTGTACAGGGTGATTCAAAAAGAACGTGCCAAAATCATCAAACAATATAAAAAAAAAACCACACACGTTGTACATACCTTCAAGTTTTTATTTCATGTTTTGGAAGAGTGGCCTCCACCGCCAGCAGCTCTACTTGTGTAATACCTGTCCGTGTTTTCCTCCTGCTGCTTGTAGGTGGCTTGCTGATGCCCCCACAGGGTTGTGGTCCTGCCCCCATGTGGGGAATGCCTCTTCCTCCCCACCTCCACCACCAGAACCAAGCCTTCTACGGAGCACCAGGAGTGTTTCCTGTGCGGCCACAGCCTGTGACCACACTGCCTGTTGGCTCACACAACCAGTTCATCCCCTTACAGGTCGCTTACACGTCATCATAATCATAATCAGACTCTTTGTTTATGGGGTGCGTTTCAATATTCATACATGTCAGTGTTTAGCTCCGAAGTTTAACAGTAGTCATATTATATTTCAATAAACATGTACACTCCTAATTGTTCAAGTGTAAAAATAAGTGAAGTGTTACCACCCTTGCTGGACGGAATCATAACACATCATTTTAATAAGAACAATTGAGGCCACCATTTTGTTTTTATTTTCATGATGGGAGTCTCTAGTCGTTCCGAAATGTCTCAAACTGATTCAACAATGCTGACAGACGCATATTATTATTAATATTAAAAACATTAATATTCATAATTTAAAAAAATAATAATTATAATTAATAAAAATAATTTATAAATACATTTTATAGTTAATAAAAATAATTATTAAAAAATAATATTAATAATCATATTCAGAAATAATTTCTAATACATTATAATTATAAAGACCAATATGAACCATTCATTAAGAAGAAATATAGTGAATACTAAGGAATAACTAACAGATGTTTTCATATCAAATAATAATAATTATGAAGAATATTAAAATAGGAAAAAATGCGAATATCATATAATATTTTTAAAGAATAATAACGACAAGTTCAATGTTTACGTGAATGTTTTCTGTCAACAGGTGACCAAGAAGCGCGTGTTGGCCAACAACAAGAAGAAGCAGGACACACGAGAGTTCTACAGCGCCGCCCAGACTGTGGCCAAGAACCAGAGAGGCCAGGACACCCGCTCTGGCCAATCACAAGCTCACAACGTCAGAGAGACCCAACCAACGTGTAAGGTAGAAGCAGCTTCCAAGCCCACACCGGACCCCCACACGCCCCCCCAGCAAAACAAACCAACAGCAGCCGGCCACACATCTGGCTCCGCCTCCAAAAGGAAACACAGAAAGCTGGCCGTCACCTTTGAGTCGGGTAAAGTGTCCGAGCAGTGAGCTCCTGAAGCGTCACTTCTACTGCATATTGCAGTTTCGCACTGCCCCAGTAGATGGTATTGCAGTATTACTGCCACACTGTCACAGTCATTGATTTCCACAACACACATTTGGATTCATGACGACTTCAGTGTCCACTTCAGCAGGGGTGTCCTAACTTTCACCACATTGAGAAAAATCTTAATTTGTATCACACATAGTAAAAGCACTCCAGTGGAGGTTGAAGATATTGCCCGTCCAGCGATTAAATATAAAAACTGTTATACTATGCCACTAACCGCCCCCCCCCCCCCCCCCCCCAGCCACACATGGGACACCCCTGCTGTAACGTGTCAGCATGTAACGTGTCAGCATGTTGGAAAAGAACGCTGTAAATGTAATGATGCAGCCGAGTCGGCCATGTTTCAAACTCCAGTATTTCCTTTTATATTCAACACTAGATGACATTATTTGGAATAGATTTACCCTACGTAATCAGAAAATTTTACAATCCAAACTCCCTTGGGGGGGGGGCAAAGTCATTTGCAGCCCACAGCTCAATTTCTGTTGGCATTGTGAAAATAAACATAATTGGAAAAAAAACATAATTGGGGAGAAAAAAATACTTGTTTTTCAGAAAAAGTTAGTATACCCCTGATGTGTGATGCGAACATAATTTTTACGGTCTTCCAGCGAGGTGAAATGTGCCTACTCAGCAGTGCACACCTTTTTTTTTAAGGGTGTGTTCATGAATGGAATATTCATGCAAAAAAAAATTGCCCATGATTTCCTTTTCACTTTTTACAGTCTTTTATTTCTTTGAGCGGCAACTTTTTTTTTTATACTTTTTAATGCAATGTCATGAAGATGTGGAATTGAAAAGTCGGGCTGTAAACTTGACTGCAGAAGAGCAGCGCAAGCTTACTCACTGACTTTTTTTTTTCTTGCATTCTGACTTTTTAGAGTTGATTTTAATAGGTGACCTTGAAAAAAAAAGGTAATATTTTCTTTCCAGATGCATCTTCCCACCTTTTTTGAGTCAGTACAAGGTGATGGTGCAAAACAATTGGTTATAATTGATTTGCCAACATAAACGAGTGATGGACGTCCCAATGTAATGTTTACGATAGTGTTTGATGTGTTTTAGGGAATACAATGAAAAGCTTCCATGTTTTTACTTGTATTGGACATCTGTACAAATCTTTGTAAATGCAGTCAGACCATCGGTCATGTGATCATGTATTAATCAACATTTCACCATGAAATGCTCACAAAGGTTAGATGGTATTGGACAAATTTACTGAGTCTGAGTTTTGTTGATTGTATGATTTCATCCTTTGAAATGTGTGGACATATTTACCAAATTAAACCTTTCAGTCAAAGATTGTTATGGATGCTTTTTACACTGCATTTTGCATTTTGATTCAATTTTATGTTAACATAATATGTTAACATAACATTACGTCTGCGCTCCGTACTTGCGTCTGTTTTTGCGTAACCCATTCTCAGTGGATGTCATAAGACGTTATGCTAACGAACTATTTTAATAATAGTCACAAATAAAATAACCCCCAATATATTACATATATGAAGTATGGTTAGTGACCTATTACATTTAAAAAGTAATTACCACAGCACGTGATTTCGCCGAAGCGTTTCGTGAAGATTTGCTAAAGAAGGAAGTGACGTAGACGTCGCGTGGTGACTCCCCGGATTTAGACATATAGCGTTTGTGCTACGTTTTTTTTTTTTACTTTAAATACTTTAACAAACAGATTGGCATTGCAAGTGAAATCAAGTACTACAGAACATATTGACATAGAAATAGTCCCTTTACATAGATAAGCAAAGCAAAATAAAATAAGTAAATAATTAACAAAATAAAACAAAAAAGGGGGATACAAAATCAAGGTTAAGCCAGATGGGAATAGACTGGGTATATACATTGTGCATTTTTGGTCTTGATTATTCAAGGATTTGAAGTATAATTTAAAATAGTTTTGAAAAGCAGTTATATGTAGTAAGGTCACAAAAATCTTTGAAATTCTAATCTATTTTTTGAATATATTGGCAAAAGACTTCTGATCATTGGTTGCCATCTTGAAGCTATATAAATTCATCCAGTTCAGACTGAAGCGTTAATTATTTGTTTCCGTCATCTTTTGTGGGATTAGGAAGGTATCACAGATGAAATCATTCCCCTTTTCAGTGGTTTGTTTTTGATAAACTTATAAATAAATAAATCAAATTATTTAAAAATAAACAAACAAAAAAGTAACTTTGCAGTACCTTTGTCGTAAACATTTGGCGTGAAGGAAGTGACGTTTTCTTGCGCATGCGCAAATCGGACCGTTTTGTGACTGACAGCAAAGAAAAGATTGGGAAAAAAAGCTTCGCAAAAAGACGAGATTGTTTGCCGGTTTTTCTTTCCCGGACATGTTCCTCTCAAGTGAGCAGACGTCGTTTACTACTGCTAAAATAAAAATGGTCTCTGCGACGCTTTGGCGCTGCTAAGGCTGGCTTAGCTTGCTAGCTGCTAGCAAACAGCCTGGGAAGTTACCGACAAGCAGAGCTCAGGTGTGAGTGTAAAGTGTCGGGATTGTGTGAAAATGTGTAAAGTACAAATGCTGAGAGCCTTGGTGAGTCGGCGACTAAGTGCGGCTGTCGAAGAAATATTTGTAGTGTTCGAAAGGGCGATAGCAGAGTTGGAGGAGGAACTTTCTCGAGCAAAAGAGGAGAACGAGCATCAACGTCAACTACTGGACGCTGTCTTCAAGACGCCTGAAGATGTGCTACACAAACCAGGTTTGGTTCTGTCTTTCTGGGGGGGGGGCACACTATGTAGTGGCTGACTGGAAAATGGAGTTACGATAAGCCTTTTTTCATCTTCCAGAACCTGCACCTATTCCAGCTGTATTTCCTAGGATTTCCCAAACTCTCCGGTTTAATTTATTCCACCTATGGCCCGCCTCCGGGCACGCGCACTCTGCTGTGATTGGTCCCACTCTATGAAGTCTTTACAGTGCAGCAGAGCAGGGAGACGGCGGGTCTATAGCTTGTACCCGGGAACACCCATATAGGGAGGTCCGGCTCTCTATGACGTCACTGTTGATGTGTTCTCTTGATAGTTTGACTTTATTCTTGTCAAAATACTGATGATAACATTAATAATCTGACACTGCAAAAACACTCTTTTATTACCCGTCTTCTGTACATCTACCCCCTAACATTTACTATATGGAACATTCATTCATTCATTTACTACCAAGTTTTGTAGCCTGTCATTGCTAACAGCCGTGCGGCCGCTAAAGAAGCCATGCTTCAGTGTAGCCGCACTTGAATCTCATTAAACCGCTTCAGATTTAGGAAGTGAGTGATACGAATATCCAATTTATGTTTTTCTTGATCTTCCTGATTATTTACACACACACGTTATTAAGCCGTTTTTGTGATGTTCAGAGTGATTGGCTGGCCACCGGTCCAGGGTGTACCCCGCCTCTCGCCCTAAGGCAGCTGGGATAGGCTCCAGCACCCCCGCCACTCTAGTGAGGATATTGAATGAATTAGTTACCGCCATTAACACTTTATTTTTGATAGCCCTAAATAATAATAATAATAATAAACCCAAGGAAATACAGCTGGAATAGGTGCAGATTCTGGAAGAGCTAAAAAGCTTTCTGTGCTGGTTATTGTCTGTAACTGCTCAATAGAAGTCCATAACTCAAAATCAGCATAATAAGTCCCCTTTAAAGTCTCTATTTTGCTAGCATAAACTCACAATCTTATGATGAAAAATGTAATTTTAGTAGCATTGACTTGACAAGTGAAAGAAAAAATATTTTCTGGTTTAAAAATCATCATACTGTTGTATTTCAACAGTCTTCTTAAATAATCGTGATACTTTTATTGTTATGATTGTAATAACCACAATTTTCCCAATATTACAATGTATTTTTTATTTGGTTGGATTTCGGTGATGGTTTGGCCCACTTACCTTTTAAGAGGTTTAGAGGTGGGGGGGGGGGGGGCTTTTCACTCCGCTGTACATGTTATGACTAAAAGGCATTATTCATATGCGGATCATGAAAGTTGACTTTGACTAAAGCATGTGTGTCTCCTTGTGTCAGACGTCGGTGAAGAACATCTCCCCCCTGAGCAGGAGGTGAAGCAGCAGGAGCCACAGCCCCCCCACATTAAGGAGGAAGAGGAGGACCACAGCATCGGCCAGGAGGGAGAGCATCCTGAAGGAGCGGAGGAGTTCCCAGTCATTGTTGTCGTCTCCGTGAAGAGCGAAGATGATGAAGACAAAGGTCAAAGTGAGGAGAACAGAGAGGCGGAGCTCCCAAGCGCGAGCTCACTTCAACACATAACGGAACCTAATGGAGACCAGAGTGGAGGATCACAAGCAGAAAGCCTCTTCGCTCCACTGTCGGAGAGTGACGACACAACGTCACACTCTCCTGACACCGATGATGAAGACTCGGAAGATGATGTGACGTGTCCAAGTAACAACACACACTTTAAATGTTCTCACTGTGACAAAACTTTTAATCACCGTTGTTATCTAAAAATACACATGAGATATCACACAGGTGAGAAACCATTTGTTTGCTCCGTTTGTGGTAAAAGATTCACAGAGAAAAAGGTTTTGACAATACACACAAGAATACACACAGGGGAGAAGCCATTCATCTGCTCCGTTTGTGGTAAAAGATTCACAGAGAAAGGAAGTTTGACAAAACACACGAGAATACACACTGGAGAGAAACCTTTCACCTGTTCAGTGTGTGGGAAAGGTTTTGCACATAATCAAAATTTGACAATACACATGAGAAACCACACCGGAGAGAAACCATTCATGTGCTCAGTGTGCGGTAATAGATTCATACAGAAAGGCAATTTGAAAGCACACATAAGAATACACACAGGGGAGAAACCGTTCACTTGCTCAGTGTGTGGTAAGAGTTTCACACAGAAAGTCAATTTGACCAAGCATGCAAAAACACACACAGGGAGAAACCATTCAAATGCTCAGTTTGCAGTAAAAGATTCCCAGCCAAATGAAAACTGACAGAGCACTCGAGTAATGTTAGCCTAATGACCTTGAAATGACCGCTGATCTCAATTTAAATAACTTGCTTTACAAGGTGCTCCATCGTTGCATTGGCAGCTGGCAACACCCACACTGCCTCAACATCACAGCCCCATTTGGCAACAGTTACTATGGTTACCAGTGATGCTAATAATGGATATGCCATTGACATTGGAGGATCAACTTAAAAAAATATTATAAATTATTAATATATATGTTTAATTAACAAAAAAATGTCATGACAGCCTGTTGACTTCAGTAATTGGTGGGGAGGGGGGCACTCAGGTCTTTGACTCACGACATTCTGTTGAGCTGCATCTGCTATCGCATGCTGTACCTAATGGTGACCACTTGGTGGCAGTGTTGACTTGCCTTTTCACTGTTTTTTCACAGGTTCTTCCCTTTGGAATAAAATGTGCCCTACGTGACCGATGCGTCAGAGTTCTTCTTACGCCTAAGTACACACTGGGGGGAAACCCGTTCGGTCTCAAAGCAAAAAGGATAACGCAAGAGAGTTTTCTTAGGACGAGGCTGTGCGTGGTAATAATACAAAACGATGATAATAGATAGCAATAGCAGGTTTGTTGACATTAATAGTTTTTTAGTTCTTCCACCTATTCAGTTGTATTTCTTTGGGTTTCGTGCTTCCCCTAAAACCGATCTGTTGTATGTATTCCACTCATGGCTCGCCTCCAGGCACGCCCACTCTGCTGTGATTGGTCACATTCCCAATAAGGGAAGCTGTTCCCCAGGTGCAATGAATGCACCATCATTATTTGACGTTTTGTATTGAATACGGACGGAAGCCGTGAGGCACATACAACTACTAGTAAAACAACATGGACGTTCGTAGCAAGCAGCAGCGAGGAAGTTTCAATATTTAAACCCCCCCCCCCCCCCCCCCCGCAACGTTTAAATGGTATGTTTGAAAACACTACTGACTCTCAAAGAACGGTGTAAAGCTCCACAAAACGTCCGCCATTTGCAAAGAATGCCGCGTTAACGAGGCGTTGTTAGTCTGCCAGGTAAAATAGTTTTTTCAATGTCAAATGCTACAATAATAATAATATCACTGTGGTTTGGTTAATATAGAAGATGTGTTTTTGTGTGTAAAACAATCTTTTATGAGCTCCTCCCATTCAAACTAGCCTGTCTAAAAGTATCCATAACAGTGACGTCATGTCTCCATTTCTCCTTTACCATCCATGAAGGTCCAGTCTTCTTCCAGTCATCCATGGGACCTCCTCCTCCTGTTCCTCCACACCGTTGGTGGCCAGCCATCTTCTGTCCTCCTGACTCCAGGTAAGAATGCTAGCTAGCTTTCGCCACTAACAGTAGTTTATAGTGTTTGTACACTACTACAGTACACCAGTTTGCTAGCTAGCTAGCTCGCTAGTTGTCAGTGTGACTTGTGTTCCACTTAGAAGCATGAAATAAATCACCATGAGACAGAATAAATGCCAAGTCAGATATGAAAAGAAGAGTCAGGCATCGAACATATGAAGTACAGTAATACTACGAAGCATTGTGAAGCATGCCGTTACATCACAATGAAGTACAACGAAATACAATCAAACGCCAAAAAGCAATCAGTCATCGTTTGTATGGAAAGTTCTCCGACATCCACAGAAATAAACAGCTGCTTCCTTCAGACCTTTTCAAAGTAAAATTCCAGTGCACTTCCTTACAGGAAATACTCACTTTTTTATCCACACATTCAATGTACGTGCGTGTGTGCGTGTTTGTTACAACTGTCAGGACAAATGGAACTAGTGCTTTTTGTTTTTTCATGACAAAAAACTTGTGTAGGCACAAAAAAAGCATGACACACACGTATCAGGCTTCAGTCATGGATCAAACCAGGCAAATTATTCACTGGGCTCAAATATATTAGACAGATAAATATATCAAAATAAACAATATAAAAAATGATGAATACATAAATAAAGGCATTCATAAAACAAATGTAAAAATACACAAATATACCAAATAAACGAACATATAAAGTAATAAAATTTACAAAATACATAAATATAAATATATGCAAAATAAACATCAGAAAAATAAACCAACATAAATATATAAGATAAATGTCTAAAAGAAATACATAAAATTAAAAAACAGAATAATAATTATATATAATATAACAGAATATTTGACAATAAAATATCTCCAAAACTAAAAGATAAAAATAAAAGATCTAACATGAAATAGTGTCGTTTGTGTGAAGAAGGCGTGTAGCAAGAAAGCTCAATTGAAGTGAAAGGATGGTGTGGATGCAGCACATAAGATGTTTGGGACGTGAAGGATGTGCGAGTTTACGTCTTACATTCTTCATGCTCAGGTATTCTTTACGTTTACGACAGATTGACTCAATTGCACCAAAAAGTGATTTTTCTTCCTTGCTTGTTTTCTATGAATTAATTGAAGAAATACCGTCCAGTAAAGAGTTCATATTTGTGATATTTGACTGCCTATTAAAGTATTGTAATGACTTGAAAATGATCTTCCCTGGCAACCAATCAGCTTGGGGACAGCCACTCCAAAGTGCTTCCTGTACGTGACTCGGCACAAAGATGTAGAGGTCACGTTCCCGGATTCTTATGGTTAAAATATGATGGATGCTAAGTAAAGAAATAAAAGAATCATCTATTGCATACGTATCATCCCCATCAATACTTGAAATAAAACCCAGATGGCGTCATGTGTTCGTGTCCATAAAGTTTGGATACAAACAAGCCGTCCTCCAGCTCCCAGTATTTGTGTTTTAGAAAAGAGTAGAGTACCATTCAGTACTACTACAGTACATCCTACAGTCGTGAGTCAATCATTGTTGTCGGGGGTTTCAGATGAACCACTCCTTCTTGCTCTCGTCGATGCTTTCGGTGAACGCGGGGTCGTTGACAATGATGGCGGCATCGGCGCAGTCTGCCGACTCGGCCCCCTTGGCCTCGTTGGTGTGGTAGGATCCTTTGTGGCGGAACATGTGACGGATGACAAACACCATGATGCACAAGGTGGCGAATATCACCACGGCGACCACTCCTGGAAAAACAGACATTGACTTAGGAAGCTGGGAAAACTGCCAACGTGCGAAGACAAGCCGTAACTGGAAAAAAGTAAGTTGGGATGACGATGATGATGTATGATTGACGGGTCCGATGAACGTGATAACTGCTTGTAGCTCGCCCGTGGGACAAAAGAAAGCGAGGAAGCTGCTGGCAGAAAAGAACCAGGAAAAACGTGTCAAGACAGATGGTGTGGAAAATGTGGAAAAACATCATCACACATGCTGGCACATTATATGCAAAAATACTATGTTGTTTTTTTCAGAAACGGCATTAAACGCCAAAAAACATAAGGGGGTTGGTATGTCGTTTTTTTCCGTTTTTTCAACTTGCTTCTAATGCACTTTTCTGGTCAAAAAAACACGGGAAACCTCACACACATGCATTAGGGGCCTGAGAAGCACCCAAAAGCGGCATAAAAAGCCAGTGTTTGAATTTGGTGATTTTTGACAAAAAACCTAAGGGGTTAGTATGGCGTTTTTTTTCGTTTTTTTCAACTTGCTTCTAATGCACTTTTCTGGTCAAATAAACAGGGGAAACCTCACACACACTCAACAGGGGCCTGAAAAGCATCCAAAGATGGCATAAAACGCCAGAGTTTGAGGGCGGTCATTTTTGACAAAAAAACGTATGTCGTTTTTTTCATTTTTTTCAACTTGCTTCTAATGCACTTTTCTGGTGAAAAAAACAGGGGAAACCTCACACACACTCAACAGGGGCCCCAGAAGCATCCAAAAATGGCATAAAATGCCAGAGTTTGAATTTTGTCACTTTTGAAAAAAACGTAAGGGGTTAGCATGTCGTTTTTTTTCACTTTTTTCAACTTGCTTCTAATGCCCCTTTCTGGTCAAATAAACAGGGGAAACCTCACACACACTCAACAGGGGCCCCAGAAGCATCCAAAAATGGCATAAAATGCCAGAGTTTGAATTTTGTCACTTTTGAAAAAAACGTAAGGGGTTAGTATGTCGTTTTTTTTCGTTTTTTCAACTTGCTTCTAATTGCCCTTTTCTGGTCAAATAAACAGGGGAAACCTCACACACACTCAACAGGGGCCCCAGAAGCATCCAAAAATGGCATAAAATGCCAGAGTTTGAATTTTGTCACTTTTGAAAAAAACGTAAGGGGTTAGTATGTCGTTTTTTTTCACTTTTTTCAACTTGCTTCTAATGCCCCTTTCTGGTCAAATAAACAGGGGAAACCTCACACACACTCAACAGGGGCCCCAGAAGCATCCAAAAATGGCATAAAATGCCAGAGTTTGAATTTTGTCATTTTTGAAAAAAACGTAAGGGGTTAGTATGTCGTTTTTTTCATTTTTTTCAACTTGCTTCTAATGCACTTTTCTGGTCAAATAAAGAGAGGAAACCTCACACACACTCAACAGGGGCCCCAGAAGCATCCAAAAATGGCATAAAATGCCAGAGTTTGAATTTTGTCACTTTTGAAAAAAACGTAAGGGGTTAGTATGTCGTTTTTTTCAGTTTTTTCAACTTGCTTCGAATGCCCCTTTCTGGTCAAATAAACAGGGGAAACTTCACACACACTCAACAGGGGCCCCAGAAGCATCCAAAAATGGCATAAAATGCCAGATTTTCAGGGCGGTGATTTTTGAAAAAAAAACGTAAGGGGTTAGTATGTCGTTTTTTTCAGTTTTTCAACTTGCTTCTAATGCACTTTTCTGGTGAATAAAACAGGGGAAACTTCACACACACTCAACAGAGGCCCCAGAAGCATCCAAAAATGGCATAAAATGCCAGATTTTCAGGGCGGTGATTTTTGAAAAAAAACGTAAGGGGTTAGTATGTCGTTTTTTTCATTTTTTTCAACTTGCTTCTAATGCACTTTTCTGGTCAAATAAACAGGGGAAACCTCACACACACTCAACAGGGGCCCCAGAAGCATCCAAAAATGGCATAAAATGCCAGAGTTTGAATTTTGTCACTTTTGAAAAAAACGTAAGGGGTTAGTATGTCGTTTTCTTCATTTTTTTCAACTTGCTTCTAATGCACTTTTCTGGTCAAATAAACAGGGGAAACCTCACACACACTCAACAGGGGCCCTAGAAGCATCCAAAAATGGCATAAAACGCCAGTGTTTGAATTTGGTGATTTTTGGAAAAAAAACATGAGGGGTTAGTATGGCGTTTTTTTCATTTTTTTCAACTTGCTTCTAATGCACTTTTCTGGTCGAATAAACAGGGGAAACTTCACACACACTCAACAGGGGCCCCAGAAGCATCCAAAAATGGCATAAAATGCCAGATTTTCAGGGCGGTGATTTTTGAAAAAAAAACGTAAGGGGTTAGTATGTCGTTTTTTTCAGTTTTTCAACTTGCTTCTAATGCACTTTTCTGGTGAATAAAACAGGGGAAACTTCACACACACTCAACAGAGGCCCCAGAAGCATCCAAAAATGGCATAAAATGCCAGATTTTCAGGGCGGTGATTTTTGAAAAAAAACGTAAGGGGTTAGTATGTCGTTTTTTTCACTTTTTTCAACTTGCTTCTAATGCCCCTTTCTGGTCAAATAAACAGGGGAAACCTCACACACACTCAACAGGGGCCCCAGAAGCATCCAAAAATGGCATAAAATGCCAGAGTTTGAATTTTGTCATTTTTGAAAAAAACGTAAGGGGTTAGTATGTCGTTTTTTTCATTTTTTTCAACTTGCTTCGAATGCCCCTTTCTGGTCAAATAAACAGGGGAAACTTCACACACACTCAACAGGGGCCCCAGAAGCATCCAAAAATGGCATAAAATGCCAGAGTTTGAATTTTGTCACTTTTGAAAAAAACGTAAGGGGTTAGTATGTCGTTTTTTTCAGTTTTTTCAACTTGCTTCGAATGCCCCTTTCTGGTCAAATAAACAGGGGAAACTTCACACACACTCAACAGGGGCCCCAGAAGCATCCAAAAATGGCATAAAATGCCAGATTTTCAGGGCGGTGATTTTTGAAAAAAAAACGTAAGGGGTTAGTATGTCGTTTTTTTCAGTTTTTCAACTTGCTTCTAATGCACTTTTCTGGTGAATAAAACAGGGGAAACTTCACACACACTCAACAGAGGCCCCAGAAGCATCCAAAAATGGCATAAAACGCCAGTGTTTGAATTTGGTGATTTTTGGAAAAAAAACATGAGGGGTTAGTATGGCGTTTTTTTCATTTTTTTCAACTTGCTTCTAATGCACTTTTCTGGTCGAATAAACAGGGGAAACTTCACACACACTCAACAGGGGCCCCAGAAGCATCCAAAAATGGCATAAAATGCCAGATTTTCAGGGCGGTGATTTTTGAAAAAAAACGTAAGGGGTTGGTATGTCGTTTTTTTCATTTTTTTCAACTTGCTTCTAATGCACTTTTCTGGTCAAATAAACAAGTGTAACCTCACACACACTCAACAGAGGCCCCAGAAGCATCCAAAAATGGCATAAAATGCCAGAGTTTGAATTTTGTCACTTTTGAAAAAAACGTAAGGGGTTAGTATGTCGTCTTTTTCATTTTTTTCAACTTGCTTCTAATGCACTTTTCTGGTCGAATAAACAGGGGAAACTTCACACACACTCAACAGGGGCCCCAGAAGCATCCAAAAATGGCATAAAATGCCAGAGTTTGAATTTTGTCATTTTTGAAAAAAACGTAAGGGGTTAGTATGTCGTTTTTTTTCGTTTTTTCAACTTGCTTCTAATTGCCCTTTTCTGGTCAAATAAACAGGGGAAACCTCACACACACTCAACAGGGGCCCCAGAAGCATCCAAAAATGGCATAAAATGCCAGAGTTTGAATTTTTTCACTTTTGAAAAAAACGTAAGGGGTTAGTATGTCGTTTTTTTCAGTTTTTTCAACTTGCTTCTAATGCACTTTTCTGGTGAATAAAACAGGGGAAACTTCACACACACTCAACAGAGGCCCCAGAAGCATCCAAAAATGGCATAAAATGCCAGAGTTTGAATTTTGTCATTTTTGAAAAAAACGTAAGGGGTTAGTATGTCGTTTTTTTCAGTTTTTCAACTTGCTTCTAATGCACTTTTCTGGTGAATAAAACAGGGGAAACTTCACACACACTCAACAGGGGCCCCAGAAGCATCCAAAAATGGCATAAAATGCCAGATTTTCAGGGCGGTGATTTTTGAAAAAAAACGTAAGGGGTTGGTATGTCGTTTTTTTCATTTTTTTCAACTTGCTTCTAATGCACTTTTCTGGTCAAATAAACAGGGGAAACCTCACACACACTCAACAGGGGCCCCAGAAGCATCCAAAAATGGCATAAAATGCCAGAGTTTGAATTTTGTCACTTTTGAAAAAAACGTAAGGGGTTAGTATGTCGTTTTCTTCATTTTTTTCAACTTGCTTCTAATGCACTTTTCTGGTCAAATAAACAGGGGAAACCTCACACACACTCAACAGGGGCCCCAGAAGCATCCAAAAATGGCATAAAACGCCAGTGTTTGAATTTGGTGATTTTTGGAAAAAAAACATGAGGGGTTAGTATGGCGTTTTTTTCATTTTTTTCAACTTGCTTCTAATGCACTTTTCTGGTCGAATAAACAGGGGAAACTTCACACACACTCAACAGGGGCCCCAGAAGCATCCAAAAATGGCATAAAATGCCAGATTTTCAGGGCGGTGATTTTTGAAAAAAAACGTAAGGGGTTGGTATGTCGTTTTTTTCATTTTTTTCAACTTGCTTCTAATGCACTTTTCTGGTCAAATAAACAAGTGTAACCTCACACACACTCAACAGAGGCCCCAGAAGCATCCAAAAATGGCATAAAATGCCAGAGTTTGAATTTTGTCACTTTTGAAAAAAACGTAAGGGGTTAGTATGTCGTCTTTTTCATTTTTTTCAACTTGCTTCTAATGCACTTTTCTGGTCAAATAAACAAGGGAAACCTCACACACTTGCATTAGGGGCCTGAGAAGCACCCAAAAATGGCATAAAATGCCAGTGTTTGAATTTGGTGATTTTGACAAAAAAACGTAAGGGCCATCACCGGGTACGTATCTAGACCGAGGTCCATCATTTGCTGATGGCTGGCATCGAGGAATCGGTAAACTCAAGCAGAAAAAGCAATAAGTGAAGAAGAAGAAGAAGAGGGTGGGCAATTGGAAGGGGTGGGATGACCTTTACCTCCAATAACGGCAGAGTTGCGGTTGACGCCATGACTGCTGGACGTGTCCTCACTGAAGGGGAAGACGGCTCCAGCTGGAAGTCAACATCAAAAGCTGTCAAGTCAGCATCTACACATGCGCCTTCGACCGCAGGATGCACGGCCCCATACCTGTCTCTACGTGCCAGGGGTCGCTCTCCGCCAGCGGGGAGATGGTGAGGGGAGAGGCTCCGCAATTGGAAGGGACGAGGATGCCGTGGGTGCTGATGGGCGCGGCCTGGCCAGAGCGCAGGGCGGCTTTAAGCGGTGCCACGCCGTTCAACTCCACCCTTGACAGGCAGCCCACAAAGCCCGGAGTGTTATAGCGCTCGATCAGGATGGGGTCTATCTGTCCCGTTTCTACGGGCACCAAAAAGACAACACAGACAATAAAAACCAGCAGGAGGGAAGGGACTTGAAGATTCTCACACAGCTCCATCTTTTAGGTTATAAGGAATTATGCTAATTGGACATCATGACATCAACTCCACCCCTCCCCCACTCACCAAAGACCTTCCCAAGGAAGAGACTTTTAATCAAGTTGAATTCAGAGTCGGAGGCAGCAGGCAGGGTGTATGTGGACGCCGGGTAGTGGTCCAGCTGCAAACATGGAGGCTTCATGTAAGACGACATGGCTCCATGCTACTACTGTTAGCAAACAACTGTGTGCCGCATGACGTGTTTGTGTGCAATAGTCAAAACGTCATAATAATAAAATTTGTAAAACCATCAAGGACTGTTCATAACATCAGCGGAATTGAGCATGTACCTTTGCACCTTCTACTGACCAAACCAAGTACACATACAGACACAAATACTGTATACACCGGAACCGTTACCATGTTTTTCTGTTATAATCAAATTATGCCTTGGTTTGTGTACATGTCCTGGTTAGCATACAATATGGTGTGCATCGGTTCTTAATGTATTTGAATGCTAAAGCCTGTTTTAAGCTGGAAGCTAGCATCTTGCTAACTCAATAAGAAGGTGAGAAGGGCTCTTGCTGCCTGTTTTTGCCAACAGACACGTCTTCAAATTAATATTCATGTTCTTTTTTCATTAACATTGAATGCTATTTTTTCCTTGGCATTTTTTTCTAAGTGTAAAACTATAAAAATGTGTTTTCTAGATTATTTTGGATTTATATGACAAATAGATTTGGTTAGTGTACATTTTGGTTAGAGTCCATCCTGAATGAAGGAAGGCTCCACTGTTTTGTGTTATTTTGTGTTCTTCACCTACCTGTAATCGTATCTTCCGTAGGTTTCGTGTCAAGTTAACAGTGTGAGGTTGCCCGTTAGCCATGTTGCGGTGGTCAATATTTATGGTGAAAGGTTCCGGGAGACCACCGAGTCTGTAACGGATCTGGAGAGTACCTGGAGAGACACAGACAAATGTTACTGCACAGAAACACAACATGGACCTAGAAAGGTCAAATTGGATGTGAATTCTGGAAATGGATGTTATCATATCCTAAAGCCCACCCTCGTCCTTCCCTCGTCCTTCCCTTCTTGTTGGCATTTTTCCACACATTGTTTGGGCTGTAGATTTGAAATGTGTGATAATGTGCGATGGATGAGTGGATGGATGGGTGGATGGATGGGTGGGTGGCTGGATGAGTGGATGGATGGCTGGATGGATGGCTGGGTGGAAGGGTGGATGGATGGATGGATGGCTGGGTGGCATTGGTACAGTGGAACCTCACTTAGACTATGGCCCTTGTTATTTTATATTTTTTTGTCTTATGCATACAATTTGCCTTGGTTTGTGTTAGCGTACAATACGGCACACATCTTAGTCGTGGTATTAATACGCTGAGTGAGTCCAACTGTGTTCAAAACGTCCCTGTTGGCAGTCTGTTACCATGGAAACCACAATCAGAAGTCATTTTTTTCACTCCTGCCTTTCAGAATCAATCTGCGCATAACATTGAATAGGCCATATCATGAGATGGGGGGGTTACCATAGTTAACAGTTGGGGTGGGCTGGTGAGTGGTGGGGGAGCGGGGCCTACATCATGTGCTCACCGTCGGCACACTATGACGTCACAAAGAGCCAGTGTTGACGTTAAAGAAAAAGATGCTAACTGTATTGTACGCTAAACGAGGTCCCACCGTTGTGGAATGACACCAAGAGGTTCACTGACTGTTACCATTGTGTCTCAGCACAACAGCCAAGTAGTCCTGAGTCCTGGAGCTGATGTAGACCAGAATGCTGGGAGCGCTGGAGGTGCTGAAGCTGAAGATGAGTTCCTCGTGAGTCAGGTTGGCTTCAATGGGAACACCCACCCCCGAAAGGCTTTTCCCCTCCTGCACCACCGAGGGTGCCACATCCGGCAAGAAGTCATACCGCACCAAGGTCCCCGTCTCGAAGTAGGCCCCCACGTCTGCCAATACACAAACAGAAACAGAAAGGATCGGTCCTTGGCTCTCATGTCACCTGAAGGTCTGTTACAGTGTCACACCTTCAGTACAAAAGGGTCCATCATACGCCGTGAGCGAGCAGTCGCAGGAGTAGGTGTTGTACTGCTCCACACATTTGCCTCCATTCTTGCACTGCGTCCCGTAGCTCTGGCAGTGGCCCTGGCAGCCGGGATTCACACCCGGAATTCCTCTCGCCTTCTCCTCCAGGTTCAAGGTGAATCCATTCATCTTCAGTGCTCTAATGCAGCCCAGAAAACCTCTCTGGCCTCCTGAGGCACCTGGATGGAGAAACCACAGGACTGAATGATTGGGTGTATCTAGACACACTATAGTTCATTCATTCATTCATTTTCTACCGCTTTTTCCTCACGAGGGTCGCGGGGTGTGCTGGAGCCTATCCCAGCTGTCTTTGGGCGAGAGGCGGGGTACACCCTGGACTGGTGGCCAGCCAATCACAGGACACATATAGACAAACAACCATTCACACTCACATTCATACCTATGGACAATTTGGAGTGGCCAATTAACCTAGCATGTTTTTGGAATGTGGGAGGAAACCGGAGTACCCGGAGAAAACCCACGCATGCACGAGGAGAACATGCAAACTCCACACAGAGATGTCCGAGGGTGGAATTGAACCCTGGTCTCCTAGCTGTGAGGTCTGCACGCTAACCACTTGGCCGCCCACACTATAGTTACGTTACAAAAATATGTACATTTTAGGGCTACACGGCGAACAAGTGGTTAGTGCGCAGGCCTCACAGCTAGGAGACCCGAGTTCAATTCCACCTTCTGCCATCTCTGTGTTGGCCACAGTCAGGGGAAGATCTTGGTTTGAATCTCCACTGGGTCTCTTCTGTGTGGAGTTTGCATGTTCTCCCTGATTGTCTGTAGGTTTTCTCCAAGTACTCCAGGTACAAAAACATGCTGCGTGTTAGCTTCATTCAGTGCTTCCCCCCTTTCACTGCACTCGTACTTACACTAGTACTTATACTAGTACTTACACTAGTATTCAACATGCAATGTGACTCGTGAATACGCTTGTACGCCCTCCATTTTGTAGCATTTTCCACACAAGACGGAACACGTGTGTTTCTTACCGACATACAGGTTGCTGTACAACTCCAGCTTGGTGGGGCCCTGCTGAGGGGTGAGGCGGACCTCTCGGTGCAGTCCGTCGAGCTGCAGCACCACTTCTTTTACGTTCTTCTCCGCCTCCACGCGATGCCACTGGTCATCATTTAGCGGCAGCGGTGAGCGGACAACAAGCTCCATTCTCTCACTGCCCACGTCGAAGGAGAAAGACACCATGGAGCCTCCTGAAACACCAGGATGGCCATCAAAACATCAATTAATGATGTTCCTGGTGAGGAAAATCCACATATACGGATCATTCCGTTTACGGAGCATGCTCAGACACACCTCTTAGTTCAATACGAAGAATGTCAGAGCTTCCTGAGCTCTCCAGAAAGACTCCATGACTGGAGGACGTCTTAAAGTAGAAGGAGACATCAGTGCTGGTTTCGCCTCTAAAGGAAGAGAAATGGAGGTAGGAGGCAGGACTGGAGAAAGATGCAGCATTCCAGTAGTTTCCTTTAAAAAAAAGACAAAACAAAGGCATGATGTTTTAAGCTGTCATTTAACACCCTATCCTCTCTCGAGGAGTCTTGCTGAGATTGTGACTCACGGTCCCCCTGGCATCGGAGTGGTCCCACTGTCAGCTTGGCATCGGATCCAGCTCTGCTGGTATCACCAACCACAACCTGCCTGACTGGCAAATGGTCCTTGTACACCAGCAATCCTGCATCCTCTCTCCTGTACACATACACATAAGACACACATTGTCAAGAAGCATGACTTGTTGACTACTATTTTACCTATTTTAACTATAATAGTGTCAAAACAACAAAACATAAACTCAAAACCAAAAGTATCTAGACATCCATTTTGTGTAGTTTCACTTTGTCTTTGTGGGTGTAAACTAGGCGTGTGTTCCAATACGACTACTTCACTGCTGATACCAAACCGATATTGCAGTATTGAGTATCAACTGATTTCGATAAACCATATACCGTATTTTCTGTACTATAAGTCACTCCGGAGTATAAGTCGCACAAGGCCAAAAATGCATAATTAGGTAGAAAAAAAACATACGTAAGTCGCATTTTTTGCAGGTATTTTGTTTTACAAACTACTTTACGTCCTCTTGGAAGGTAAGTTCTAACAATAAAAGAATAGAGAACAGGCTGAATAGGTGTAAGATATGCTAACAAGATATGCTAAGATATGTTAACACAAAAAAATAAACATGAACAGAAAAGGTGTCCAGTGTTTATGTAACATAAACAGTTTTTTTTTCATTTATAAGTCGCTCTGGAGTATAAGTCGCAGGACAGCCAACCTATGAAAAAAAGTGAGACTTATAGTCCAGAAAATAAGGGAAATATATTTTTATTAAAGAGCATTGGTTGTTTGACGGAGTCATGGTCTTGGGAATATTCTGGATATATTTTTTGTGATGTTGTTTCAGATGCAGGATGAGGTTGGGAACATTAAACTTGCCCGGTATTGCGCCACCATGGTAAAGTTGCTAAAGTGACGCATGCTAAGTTGTGTCCTCAGCTGCAACCACACACACACACACACACACACACACACACTTTGTAGCTCATGCAACTAAGTGACTTTTTAACATTTTTAACTTCTCACAATAAATGTTGGACATCCACTCACCAGACGTGCGAATCGGCATCACAATTGCAGTCGTGTTTGGGGTCAGTACAGTTGTGTTCAATTCCACATGCACACTTCTGTATGCCTGGACCCGAACCTCCCCAGTAAGAATGCTTCTCATTGGCTTGTCCTACCCACCAAGTAAACGCTTCACCGTCTACAAAACACAAATCCAACACAAACAATTCAAATCACATTTCAATAGAACATATGTAATTCATACCTTTGATATAAAACACGTCTAATGTTATTCATTATACAAACCAAATAGTAACACGAATGCTTATTTTAATAACCGATCAATTAAATAAATTAAAATATATATATATTAATTTCTGTCTCTTTATTTAGATTTTAACCAACAGCAAACAACACCAGGGTGCCACTTGAATATTCTGTTGAAATAATGTTGAATAATAACTAGGGCTGTCAAATGATTTACATTTTTTTTAATCAGATTAATCACAGATTTTAAATGCATTAATCATGATTAATCACATTAACAACTATGTCAGAAATATGCCAATTTTTGCTGTATTTAATGAATAGAAAAATAAATGATGATACATAAATTAACTGACTAATATCAGTGCTTCATTCATTCATTCATTTTCTAACGCTTATCCTTGTGGGGGGTGCTGCAGCCTATCCCAGCTGTCTTCGGGCAAGAGGCGGGGTACACCCTGGACTGGTCGCCAGCCAATCACAGGGCACATATTAGACAAACAACCATTCATATGTAGGCACCTCATTCGTCATGATTTTATTTTTTATTTTTTACCACTTATCCTGTTCAGTGACACAGTGATGGCGTCACATTTTTGATGCTGAGAAATAGGATTTTACCTGGGGTGTTGAGCAGACGTGACATTCTGCAGGCGTAGGCCACGTATTGTTCACACTTTTCAGCACTGCTGGTGACCAAAAACAACTGAAATAAAACACAAGCAGCAATACTTACTTTTCATTTGAACATCCTATTTTAACAGTAAAGCAATGGATTTCACTTTCTTGTTACAAGTTGTTTTATTTAAATAAATGCTTAACCCGAGGATGCTATATTTATTTCAAAGGTCCATGCATGATGTACATCATAAATCCCATCTAAAAATAGCTGCTAAAATAAACTGTGCCATTCTTTTTTTTTTTAATAAATATGGGAAAAGTCAAATATAATCTTTTCTAACAAACCTTTAGCTATGCTCAAATCCTCAGCTAGTAACAAAATAACAAAATAAAGGAGTATCTGGTTTAAGAGGACATTTTAAAACATCAGCAACTCTAATATACTGTACTTTAAACTAAATAGTAGTATTTTTAGGTAAAACAACAAACACTGATCATGTTTCCATCCCCAAGAGACAACAAAGTGAAGACTGTTCCATTCATTAAACATGCCATCTTATATCAAGCTGTTTGTACCTGTTCATGGGTCACATTGTAGGAGATCTGCAGCACAACGCTCTCCTCCCTGCCAGCAGTGGTGACCGATGTCTGAGTAGCAAGGTTGTTCTTCACTGTGGTCCAAACCTTTTCCTCTAAAACAAAAGATACATTATTCAGTCACTGCAGCCATTATTAAGAGTTATTAATCTGTGACATTACAACGTGGCACAGGGATGAGCCCAGGGGCTTGGACAAGGTATACAGCTTTATAGCTCACACAGTCAAATAACCCACCATGGGGACAAAGAAAGTTGTGACTGACAGCAATTTGATTAAAAAAAATAATAGAAACACGACTTAATTCAATCTCACCTGGATGCATGGAAAGTCTGCATAAAAAGTGATCAATAATCAACAAGTCTGAGTATAGGTTAAAATGTTTGTCTAAACAAATAAGTCTTTAGATCCTTTGACAGGCATCCACTTAGTCCATATATATAACTCCTATACCCACCATATTAGAAAGTGGGGCTCGTTTTAAATCAAATCAACTTTATTTGTAGAGCACATTTCCTGCAAGGACATGCAACACAAAGTGCTTTACAGAATTAAAAACAATTACCACAATTAAAACGAAAACAATTACAAAAAAAGCCCCTCCCTCCCACCCTCCATACTAGACACATACACACACACACACACACACATGCACACACTCCCACCCACCCAGTTGTAGTTAGGAAGCCCTTTGGGCACGACTGGGTGAAATAAATTAAATACGGTTTTGGCAGGAAGCACAAATGCAAGGAAATACAGCTGGAATAGGTACAGATTCTGGACAATCTAAAAGGTTTGCTGTGCCAGTTATTGTGTGCAGCTGCTCTATAGAAGTCCACAACTCAAGACAAATGGGCATGATGCCCCCTTTGCGTAAGCTTTGTTTCTTCATAGTCCTTTTTGAACAAGTGAAACTGTGAACTGTACTCTGGTGTAACTTGTATGCATGTTCAAAACGGATTAAACCATTACCATTTTGTCCTCACAGTGTATGTCGGGAAAAATGATTGCCTTTTGATAAAAGTAACTGAGGATCCCTTCACTTATTCTTCTCACCTGTCATGT